>NC_060055.1:6022500-6622500 GCF_905333055.1 Maniola jurtina | reverse complement strand
AAGTGAGTCTGATTAGCGTGGCTAATATATTTTATTTTAAAAAACCTGGATGATTATTAATAATATAATTACATGACATTATGATTCTGATTATTACAGATGCGGAAAAATGTTCTACAACAAAGGCACCCTAACCTCCCACATCATGGCCCACGACAAAGTGAGGCCCCACATATGCAGGATATGCAACAAATCCTTCCTGTTCCCCAACATGCTGAGGCGCCACGTGGAGATGCATTCCGGAATAAAGCCCTTCTCATGCGAGCAGTGTGGACGCTGCTTTAGACTGCGCTACCAGCTGAACGCGCATAAGATTATTCACACTGATTCCATGCCGCACGTCTGCCAGTATTGTAGCAAGGCCTTTAGGTTCAAGCAGATTCTGAAGAATCATGAGAGACAACACACAGGTATTTATGTCTATTGCTTATCTCTCTGCTTCGCAGTCCTCATTTCTGAGGGTCATGATCCTTTCCATTTGATTCAAGTCAATTCTGAATAGACATGAAAGGCATTGTATTGTATTGTATTTGCAGTGGGTGGTGGTGATGGTGCGTACTGCTTGTCTGGTGGCTGGCTTTTCTTGCATGTTTAACAGTGGGAGAGCGGGCGGTGCATATCGCATACTGCATGTTGCACCATACAGATTTAGCTGTTTTTTAGCAAATTAAGCTCTTGGTTCCTTGTACATCATGGACTTCCGCAAAATAACGGCTGCCAAATAATAATTGATTGAATCATTTGCAGGAGCCAAGCCATACTCCTGTCAAGCTTGTGGAATGGAGTTCACGAATTGGTCCAACTACAACAAACACATGAAACGGAGGCACGGATTGGACACTTCCAAGAAAAAGATCACGCCCGAAGGCGTGTTCCCTATTAACCCACAAACTGGGGAGCTGGTACAATACAGTGACGCTGGGACTGAGGAGTGGAAAACCAAGATCATGATACCGGGCAAACGGGGGAAGAAGAAAGTTATTAAAAAGGAAGATACTGTATAGTATTAGTAATTACTGAGTAGATTTTACTGCTTCTATGTACAAACATATTTTTGTGTGAACGGCAAAAAGTTTCTTTGCAAATTACAGTTCAGTTGCAAAATACATTTACAACTCAATGAGCTATCCTAATGAGATGGTTCGCAGGAGAACCAAGGTCACTGATATAGCCCAAACTATTAGCAAGCTGAAGTGACAGTGGGCAGGCCATGCCTGTCGTAGAGGCGATGGCCGTTGGAGCCGGAAAGTCCTTGAGTGGAGACCGCGTATAGCAAGCGTAGTGTGTACGCCCTCCAGCACGATGGACCGACGATATAAAGTGGCTGGCGGGAAGTGGCTGGAAGAGGAAGGCTGAGGACCGGGTGTGGTGGCGCTCTATAGGGAAGGCCTATGTCCAACAGTGGACGTCCATAGGCTGTTGATGATGATGATGATGATGATTAATCCTAAACTAAGGGGCTAAGGCGCAATATCAATTTTCATCGTCAAATCCATTTAAATACTTTCTGACCTACAGATTTAAATTCAAAATATTTTTATTCAATTAGACTTTTACAAGTACTTTTGAATCGTCAAAAGCATCTTCCACTGGTTCGGAATGCCTTTCCAACCGAGAAGAACCAGCAAGAAACTCGGCGAGAGCTCTTTTCAAAGATTTGATGTACAATAGAACACAGAGATGATAGAAAGCAGAGTTGTTCATATATGGGTTGGATGGATGGATGGTTGGGTGGGTTGCCCAAGGATGTGGTCATGTCAAGCTCAGTTAACCAGTTCAAGAATAAACTGAGTAAACATTTGGAAAACTTGAAGCACTTCTGATATAGACGCATTATAAATAATAATAACTGAACTCTAATTTGCAAAGAATCTTTGCGCTTAGAAGCTCAGTTGCAAAGTGGACTTTACAACTCAGCTCTAATTTGCAAAGAAACTATTCTTAATAAATAGTTGATGCTACTTTGATTTAGGTTTTTAAAATCCCAGTGAAAATTCATTTTCCAGTATAAAAAGTATCCTAGTCTTTCTTCAAAACGCAAACTAAGTTTATCTGATCTTGATTCGTGTTTTACAACAAAATGTCACATAATTTTTTATTTATTAAAATTTTACCATAAGTATTTAGTACTTAGTAGCTATTTTATCACAATAATATTATTTAAGTACAAAGCCTTATATTAAATTATAATATTATTATTAAAAGTAGATTAATAGATTTAATTGAAAAATAAACATAGGTATCTAAGTTAATTATATGTCACTAGCTGGTACTCGCGACTTCGTCCGCGTGGATTAGGGTTTATAAGAATCCCGTGGGAACTCTTTGATTTTCCGGGATAAAAAGTAGCCTATGTGTTAATCCAGGGTATAATCTATATCCATTCCAAACGCAAACAATCTTAATACGCCCAGTAGATTTTTGCGTGAAAGAGTAACAAACAAACTGTAAGGTTATTTTTAAAAAGTTGATTTGAGTTGTCAAAAATAATATAAAATTATTAATTTACCTAATGCAGGTAGTTTGATAAAATCGATATTTGGCTCATTCGATGTCATACCTACAATCTGTTGCTAGGTGGCCAACAAGATTGAACTTGCACAAATACGGGTGTTTCGAAGGTTTTAGTTCAGTCTCCTTCTGAGATTCGGAGCGATATCGCATATTTTCGGTATTTGGGTTGTGAACTGATAATTAGATGTTGTGATAGCAATCACGCTCTAATTAAATTATTTATTTTGGCATTAGTTTGTTTAGATTAAAACTCTCGGATAACCTTACACATTAAACTTGTGTTTTTTTTGTGTTGGTTTTGGAGAGGACATTCCAATAATTCGATAAAAATATTTAAATAATACCTGCTTTTCTGAGTGACGCCAATAATTCAGAAGTGGGATGTGTCTCACGTTGCCTTAATTTCGCTTTGGTATCTTTTTGTAAACAACCCACATTTGATTAAATTTTTTTATTGAGTTTGATTTGGTGATTAAAATTTCTAGTTTTTTTTTTAAGAATTTAGTCTTTTGTGTAGTGGAAAGTAATTTGCAATAAGTGGTTCAGATTTCGTATACATCGAATGAGAAGTTAGTCGTTTGGATTTATTGTTGATTTGATATTAAAACTGAGAGTTCGGCAGTTCAAGGATAGGTTTTAATGATTTGACGGAGGGCAGGATAGCCCATGATTTGGATTTGACTTAGGGCAAGGAAGCCCGCGACTGACATGACAAGATTATTTAGAAACACGAGGGCGTGTTAAATTCAGGACGGCCGAACTGTAAGGTTATTTTTAAAAAGTTGATTTGAGTTGTCAAAAATAATATAAAATTATTAATTTACCTAATGCAGGTAGTTTGATAAAATCGATATTTGGCTCATTCGATGTCATACCTACAATCTGTTGCTAGGTGGCCAACAAGATTGAACTTGCACAAATACGGGTGTTTCGAAGGTTTTAGTTCAGTCTCCTTCTGAGATTCGGAGCGATATCGCATATTTTCGGTATTTGGGTTGTGAACTGATAATTAGATGTTGTGATAGCAATCACGCTCTAATTAAATTATTTATTTTGGCATTAGTTTGTTTAGATTAAAACTCTCGGATAACCTTACACATTAAACTTGTGTTTTTTTTGTGTTGGTTTTGGAGAGGACATTCCAATAATTCGATAAAAATATTTAAATAATACCTGCTTTTCTGAGTGACGCCAATAATACACACACATATTTAAACTTTTGTCTTCATAATATCTCTCCAGGTATTTAACAATACGCTTGCAAAAAATCATGTTGATCTTTCGCACCATTGCAACGTGATTGAAGGCCAAACACGCTTACTTTCGCATCCATACTAATAAATAAAATTGGAGTGTCTGTCTGTAATTTCGAAATAACTACCGCATATTAAGGTCATATGGTTATTTGAACGATACTATAACTGAATCACACGTTTTTAAAATTTTTGTCTGTCTGTCTGTCTGTCTGTTTGAAAAGGCTAATCTTTGGAACGGCTGAACCGATTTTGACGGGATTTTCACAGACAAGTAGAGGATTGACCAGGGTGTAACATAGGCTACTTTTTTAACCGACTTTCAAAAAGGTAGTTGTGTTTTTCTACCTATGTACACCGAAATCTCCGAGATTTCTGAACCGATTTGCGTCATTTCTTTTTTAATCGATAGAGGAACTTTGCGACATTGTTTCATAAAAAATTTGGAGTCCAACTCCTCAATCCTGATGCTGCAGGGGATCTGACCAATCCACGCGGGCGAAGCTGCGGGCATCAGCTAGTTTATAATATGGGTAGTGATACAGCCATATTCTAAAACTTAAAATATTTATTTTTATTTTAATAGTCCAAAAGCGAAACTATATTTTGCTGTAAATTTATATCATGTTACTTGCATAATACTGAATGTGATATAGTTACTTGAATGAAATCGCACAATTATTTTTTTTAGGAAAGAAATTTTTGCCATAGTAATTATATTTAATGCCTGTATAGTTTTACTTATAATGTTATTTTTATGTTATAACTGTAATTAAACCTGTAAAATAAAATAATACTAATTATAAAATAATTTTATTTATCTTGGGTGGCGAAGCTGAAGTGGCAATGGGCAAGGCGTAAATCGAAACATTTTGTACTCCGACATCCGACATTTTGCTCCGTTACTTACTATTATGATGCTATTATGCATAAAAATCTGTTTTAAAATGGTTATAGGTAAAGCCGTATGATATATATATTCATATGATACCTATTCCACCTGGTATAGTTAAATTACTTAGAAAATTGAAAAAACTACTAATTATTTTTTCATGAATACATTTTAATTTTTTTTTATATTCACGGTTTTTGGATTTTTTCCCTTACTTTTGCTGTGAAACCTACCTACCTGCCAATTTCATGATTCTAGGCCAACGGGATAACTATAGGTTTATAAGGCTAAACTTATATCCCGTTGACCTAGACAGACAGACTTGTTCTTAACAGACAGACAGGCAACAAGTGATCCTATAAGGGACCTTACAATGCCTAATTGCAAAGACATTAGAATTACAGAATTTACATAAATAAAGAAGTAGGCATTGTAAGGTCTACATCTCCTGAGGATGCTCCGGTGTCGCGGCGAAACGTGCGTCGAGTGGTTTTGGGATTTGTGTGGTGCTGCGTATGGCTTGGTGGCTGGCTTTTCCTGCATGTTTATCAGTGGGAGGGCGGGCGGTGCATGTCACATGCTGCATGTCGCACCATACAGATTTCTTTGGTTTGGCGGATTATAGCAAATTAAGCTTTTGGTTCCAGGTATATCATGGACTTCCGCAAAATAACGCCTGCTTCTATACTAGATTACTATTTACTTTACTACTCCTTTTGAAACCGTTCAAAATTTTACAAGTATTAATTATTATTATAGGTACATCACTTGGTCCGAGTTGAAACCCGCGACCTCATAAGAGCCTATGCATTCTAACCGCTTTGCCTACGCGACTGGCTCTCTAAAAAAAAATAAGGGCTAATTCTTTTTAGGAGTATTTATAAACTTTTTGGTTAGTTTATTATATGAAATCTAGGTAATCGAAAGAATCCAATTCAAGTGATGATAAAATCGATAGTTACAGCCATACAGCCAGGATTTTCAAAAGTTAAATTTTTGTGTAAACTGTAACGAGCCCTGTGAAAGTGATGTAAAGTTACGAGTTGGGAAGTTTAAAATCCATAGACAAAGACTATTTCATAGAGGTCAGTGAATTTGGACTATTCGAGGTAATGAGTCTATGTTTTGACATATTTATCACAGACCAATAACCAAAAAATATAAATTATAAATCAAAATTCGCAAGTTGTGATTCGTGCAAGTTTAATATTTTGATTTTACGACAAAAACTTAAAATAAAACGTTAATAATCAATTAAAAATATGAGTGAATTAGAGAATGCGTACTGTAGGCTGTGCGCTGAACTGAAGTCTTCAACGAAACTCGTAAATTTACTAAGCGAAGATGCGATACGGTACGATATAGTCACAAAATTGAAAAGAATAAACATTAATATAGAATTTATTGAAGATTCTTTGCCTAACACAGTCTGTTATCAATGTACAGCTTCCCTCGATAAAGCATTTGAGTTAATATTGGAAATAGAAAAGGCGCAAGAGGTATTAGAAGACATTATTTTGGTCAAAAACATTAAGAAAGAAGAATTTGTATCATCAGATTTTGATAACGATCTAGACCAGTGCATGTCCTACGACGTTGATATAAAACTTGAAGATACTAACACGCGCGATTCCAAAAAACCAAATAAATATCACGAGAAAAAAAAGAAGAAAAGTATAGGTAACGACTTAGACGGCATACCTTTATCCCAGTTAAAATTAACATGGCAGGAATATAGCTGGCAATGTGCATATTGTGGGACCTTATTTCCAACGATAGACGAGTTAAAAACTCACTCGATACAATATCACGAATGCTGCAACCCTTACAGATGTACTGACTGCAATATCCGTAAATTAAAACTAGACAGTTTTATTGCCCATGTGAAAAGGCATAGAAAATACTTAAAATTATCATGTTACAAGTGCCATAAGAAGTTTTCTAAGATAACGGATGTAAAATTACATCATAACCTTCACGTAGATTCCAATTTTTACTGTACAGGATGCAATCAAACTTTTAACACATCAGGCGAGTTGACAGACCACAGTAATGCCTACAATAGAGATTTAAAAATTAGACAGTTACCACCAATAGCTAAGGAAAAACTAGAAAGTTTAAACTGTCCGATATGTCAAAAACTATTCAAATATAAAGGTACATTAACGAATCATTTGTTAACACACACAGAAAGAAAACGGGAACATACTTGTGAGAAATGTGGTAAACGATTCTTGAGTAAGCAGAATCTAGCTGGCCATATGATGTTACATGATGATATTAGGCCTTATCCATGCGAAATATGTAAGTTCAGATTTAGAACACCGGCGCAATTACGTATGCATGTTGGTATTCACGATGGAATCAAGCCATTTGAATGTGACCAGTGTGGCCGTTGCTTCCGTTTGAGAAAGCAACTTGTCAACCATAGTATCGTGCACACAGATGCTTTACCATATGTATGTAGTTACTGCAATAAAGCCTTTCGCTTTAAGAGCATTCTAAATCAACACATCCGTCAACACACTGGTATTAAACCGTATTCGTGCCACTATTGTGAAAGAAATTTCACAAATTGGCCAAATTATAACAAACATATGAAACGGAGGCATGGTGTGGATATGGCAAAGAAGAAGCGGACACCTAAAGGTGTTTACCCATTAGATCCAGTAACGGGTGAATTGGTTTTGTATGAAGAAACAAATAAAACTCACGAATGGAAGAGTAAACTGTTGGAAGGATCACGGAAACCTGGGCGTCCTAAAGTTCATAACCACGATAAAGCTAATGTAATTTCAGACCAAAATGTACAGATAAATGATATTAAAACTTAACAAAATTATTAGGAAAAGTTTTAAACTACAAAATAATGTAAAAAATGTTTATTAACTTAATAATATATGATAATTAATTATATAAAGTTTATTAATTTAATAACTTATTAATTTTGTTTGTTTTTGATTAGACTAATAGTCATCTGTGAGTACAGCTTTACTTAAAAGTAGTAAAATACGTAGTAGTTGAATAACGGTTTTACGTCTTATAAAAGAAGAATGTCTTCGTCAAAAAATGAACAACAGGAAGTTGTCCCGGGCAGAATCGAGGAAAATTCCACAAATTGAATAAACTTTTGAGAAAAGCTAAGTCAATTATAAATATTAATGAATAATTATTAATTAATAATTATTATTATAACTAATTAATAATTAATAATTATTAATTAATAAATTATTAATTAATTATTATTATTAGACTGAGATTTGTGAAGTTGTGTGTGAAGTTGTTCGCATAAGAGCCATTACTGAGTCGCAGGACGACTATTTGACTGTGCATAATGAGTCTAATTTATTCAATACAATCCTAAAGCCTCATTCGCACGAGAGCTTTATTAACGGCCGTTAAAAAAGCGTTCAAGTAAAACAAATTCTTTCCCAAGTATCCGTTCACACGTCTACGCTTTTTTAACGCGCACTTTGTATTATCAGCGCAACTCCGGGTTTAACGCAACGCTTTTTTAACGCTCGTGCGAATTAGGGCTAACGCAAGATGCTTTGTTGCACCCACAGAAACATAATATGTAGCAGCCAAAGCAAAGCAATGTAAATTTAAACTATAAAATGCTGTGAATAAGTCTGTTTTTACAGTAACTTGCATCTACATGACAAGCTCATGTGCATGGACCTTCTGTATTTATTCTATTATAATTTTATATAATTTATTCTGATAATAGAATAACTTTATTTAATAGTTTTTTTGTGCTATAAATAAAGTATATTTAAGATATACTGTTCATAGACTGTAGAGTATGTTACATGCCAGCTTGAAGACTACCTTCAATTGAAAGTAGTGGTATTTATTTTTATATTGTGACCCTAGGATGGTAGTACCTACTTATTTATGTGTTCAAGTATTGACATTACATATTAAGAGGAAACTCACATAAATTAATTACTTAAAATTGTAAATAATAAATAAATTCTTATTAAATTTTAATGAATTTTATTAAAATTTTCCAGTTTGAACTTTACATGCCACTAAAGCTAGACACCTGGGCGATATTTTTGCATTGACAATTTTGTTAAACGTACAATTTTCTATCCCATTTTCATGCAAATAAACCAAACGGTCGTACAAAACTAAATTTTCAAATACTGGCTGCATGGAATTTTGTAGTAAAACAAAGATGGCCGCCTTTTTGAACGTCACTTGATTCATTTGGCGCCAAATCGAAAAGAGTTCTTCATTATCGATTTTTTCTTCGAGATCCTTTGCAGCTTCATCTGTTTGTCCGTTTACGTTACGTATTAGCTTGAAACCTTTAACAGCATCTACTGCGTAAGCTTCGAAATTGTTTTCCAATGTTTTTAAACGAACCGCTTTTCGTTTGGTTCTTTTTAATTTACAGTTATCTGTAAAAAACATGAAATTAACGTTTCATTCGCCACAGGTCTCTTTTCTCATTTTTGGGGTTCCGTACAAGAGCAATAGGACCATATTACTAAGCCTCCGTTGTACGTCCGTCTGTATGTCAGCGGGCTGTATCTAGTGAACCATAATAGGTAGAGAGTAGTAATTTTCAGAGAATGTGTATTTCTATTGCCGCTATAACAACAAAAAATAAGAATTTCAACGTGGCAGCTATGAAAAATTAAAACAAAGTAGGTACATAATCCTTTAAAGGCTCCGTTTTTCCACTTGAGGTACGGAACCTTAAAAATTTGCAAAGAACATTTTTTAAAAACAAATAACTTACGTTTACTTGCATAAGCTTGTAAAACAGCCCTTGCTAATAGATTAAAGACTAGATCTTCTAACTTCGCATCTTCCACATTAGGAGGCTGTGTAGCTAATCTCAAAAAGGGTACGGTTAAAAATTTGAAACCATTATTTTTTTCGCAAACTTCCTTTAAAGTTTTACTGAGTGGGAAATTTTTGAATCTGCAATTTCTTCCATTTTCTGCGATTATTCTGTGATAGCAACATGGCATTATGACAAGCGCGCCCGCCTGTTCCATTTTCAAAAAAATATTGATGGCGTCGACTGTCAAATCGGCGCAAGCATGCAAGCCAGTTATACAAACACCTTTACAATCTGGGAATTTATCGTCCACAAATTCCTTTATATTTCTATAAGACTCTGTATTTATTGTGTGTTTTATATATTTCACACGTTGAATAGATTCAACGTGATATTTTCTCTGTCGCTTTTTGGCGCCAACGTAATTTGCTTCGTTACATTCCAATCCAAGAACGTTGAAATCCGAAGTTTTAAACAGTTGTTCGTCCAGATAGCCCTGGAAATGAAAAAAAATACAGATAAATACATTCTGTTCCAAGAATAACAACTTTTATTTGTCACTTCGTCACTTAAGTAAAAAATTGGTCAAGTAGGAGCGGGACTGGCACACGAAGGGTTCCGTACCACTATCATCGTACAAGAAGTAACACGTTATTTTTTTTTAATGTTCGTCGGTCATTTTGAATTTTTCATTCTTTGTTGATACAGCGGCAATACAAAGACATTCTGTGAAAATTTCAACTCTCCACCTATTACGGTTCGCAAGAAAAAGCCCGCAGACAGACAGACGGACGGACAGCGGAGGCTAATAGGGTCCCGTTGGCACCCTTCGGATACGGAACCCTAAAAAGGCACAGGTTTAGGCGGGCGTGTCTGTGCGGCCACGTGGATGGTTCGTCAATCAACGTTTCGCGTAGGTACTGAAGGAAAGGGCCTGTGCATTTGCAACTCTAGAAACACGTAGGTACTTTAGTATAGTGGTCTGGTGGGAGGCTTCGGTCGTGGCTAGTTACCACCCTACCGGCAAAGTCGGGCCGCCAAGCGATTTAGCGTTCCGGTAGGTACGATGCCACGTAGAAACTGAATAAAGGCTCTGGTTTCTATGAAACTTCCATACCACTTCCAAGTTCGCTTCCATCTTAGAGACCATTATCACTTACCACCAGGTGATTTGTAAGAGTTTAAAAAAAACATACCAATCCAGATCCAAAATCGACAATAGTATCACATTCAATTGTTTTACAAACATTTTCAATTTCTTTGGCTAAGTATGCAATTTCGTGTTTCTTTTTTGTACTTAAAGGAACATCTACCATGAACTCTAAATTCTCATTTTCGATAAACTCGTCATATTTTACTGTTAATTTATCTAAATTTTCAAAAATATCTGTTAAATATTCAAAATTTGTTTTACGAATCTCAAAATTATCACTAAACATATTTATATCTTCACAATCAAGCTCGATTTTATCAAGAGCATTGTTAACCAACAAATCGGTGTTAGGGAAATTGAATAAATATTCATATTTGTGTAAGAAATTGAAGAATTCTTCGAAATATTCGTCTGGTTCTTCAAAACCGGTTGGCAGTGCCATCTATATCTGAAAAGTTAAAGAAATATGGACTCAAAATAAAGGTTTACCAATTTTCAGCTTAATAGATCTCTCTGATCCTACGTAATCTACGTACTTAAAAATCCATACCAATACATAATTTAATTATTATTATTATAAATGCGACATATGCGATATCTTTTTTATATAAAAAAATAGCAAGCAGGTCACCTGATGTTAAGTGATTACCGCCCATACATATTTGCAGCATCAGAGGAACTGCCGATGCCGCCCTTTCAGGAATTCATCAGTCCGCCTCTTGAATAACCCCATGTTGTAATCTAGTGGGAACACCGCCGATGGGAGTAGATTCCACAGTTTGCATGTGCGTGGAAAAAAGGATCTGGCACAACGGGCGGTCGAAGTGCACCAGGCACCCAGGTGGTGAGGGTGAAATTGCTTACGGTGGCATGCGGTGCGGTTGTAGAAAAAGGAGGGTGTCTTAATGTCTACGAGCTCTTTACGCCCATCCGTAACCGATGTTGATGAAAGGTACTTACAGAAGTAGCTTGCATCCCGGGGATGGACATAGTGTACTTTTTGTGCCGGAAAAGGCTCTTTAAGGGATAGGTTGGGATATCCCTAATAGTCCCCACGGGATTCTCCACGCAAATTAAGTCGCGGGCACGATTTTTTTGGTAGGGATATCCTCCATCCCGTATACGGCTATAGGATACTTTTATCCCGGAAAATCGAAGTTCCCTTGGAATTTATGAAAACCTAAATCCATGCGAATTAAGTCGCGGGCATCACATAGATACCTAATTCAAAATATTTAATTCATGAACACCGAATTATGACTCGTAAGACACTTCAAGACTACTTACCATCTTTCTTATGTTTTAATAATTTCTTATCTATACTAATAAATAAAATTGGAGTGTCTGTCTGTAATTTCGAAATAACTACCTCATATAAAGCTCATATGGTTATTTGAACGATACCATAACAGAATCACACGTTTTTAAAATTTTTGTCTGTCTGTCTGGGCATCACCGAAATCTCCGAGATTTCTGAACCGATTTGCGTCATTTCTTTTTTAATCGATAGAGGAACTTTGCGACATTGTTTCATAAAAATTTGGATTCCAACTCCTCAATCCTGATGCTGCAGGGGATCTGACCAATCCACGCGGGCGAAGCTGCGGGCATCAGCTAGTGTTTTAATAAAAAGAATAACTGCAGAGTTTCTTCCGGCTCTTCTTAGTAGTACTGCTTTCCGAAGCGGTAGAGTCCCAGATGTCTTACAAGAAATTCAACAATTTTCAAATTATCAAAAACATTACAACCCGGCTAAGTCATAGGACATGTTAGGTCTTAGGACTCATGCATTGTCGAGGGAATGGTGTAAAAATGATGAAACAGAATGTAATTATTATAGAATATTTATTAACAGTCTCAATATTTTTATACTTTGAAATAAGTAATACATTTATTATGAACGTTAACACAATGTATAGTATGCGACAGGTCGAGATCGCAATCGGGGAATGGGGGGGGGGGGGGGGGGGGGCACGCCTCACTCACCCGCGCTATCCCGCACCGGGTTAGCGCGCGGCGTCCCCACCCCAATTGCCATCTCGACCTGTCGCGTACATTCAGGTTCAAAATGTTGAATTCTCATAATGTTGAATTCTCATAATGTTGAATTCTCATAATGTTGAATTTGCAACATGTTGAGTCCTAAAATGTTGACCTAAAAAAAGATTTGCCGTCAAGGTTGTCAGTTTAAGACCATTTTTGTGACGGGGGATACCTCAAAAACTAAACGAGAGCTGAAAATCTAGGGGGGGAGGGGAGCTTGGGCAAAGATAAATTATTTTGCATAGTTCTTGCATTTGTCAAAAATTTTGTGAATATTCAACACAACTCCGAAATTCAACATTATGAGAATTCAACATTTTGAACCTGAATGGTCGCGTACAATAGGTATACTGTAAAGACGACTAATGAGGCAGAGTAGGGCGCAAGCTGCGAGGGTGACAGTGACTTGCTCAGACTTAAGACACTGTTAAAACGAGACAGCGTTATACCGCTGGCATAAATCTATCTCGTTTTAACTGAAACTTAAGTCTAAGTAAAGTCAAAGTGCGCTCTATAGATTTTAACCTTAGACTCTCAAAGTCAAATGGCATAGATTCTGATGTTTTTCTCAAAATTATTAGGGTATTGAGTGTAGAGGTAAGGAACAAGATCTCCGTGTATAACAACCGGACAAGTGCGAGTCAGACTCGAGCATGAAAAGAGCAACCGCCGAGTTTCTTGCTGGTTCTTCTCGGCAGGAACGGCATTCCGAACCAGTGGTAAATTATTTTGACGATTCAAAAGCACTTGTAAAAGTCTACTTGAATAAAAATCTATTCTATTCTATACTAATCTAACAATAGGCTCAAGACTGGCACCTAAAGCCTAAAAGTTCGACAGTCTAAATTAGGTTTGTCTGTCCTTTTCTTATTACATTGGTGAGAAAAAGATGCGAATACTCTAGATTTTATTTGCAATCAAAATCTACTATACCTACTATAATCACTGTCACCTTTCCACAATCCATACCTCACGAGCTGTCTCAAGTGTGTCAAGCGGTACCTAGGTGTCTTATATTAATAAAATACATACGTATAAATACAAATATTTTAATGCTTGTCTACATTTCAAGACTACCGTCATTAAAGTTATGGACTGCTATAAAAAGTAGCCTATGTATTAGTTAATCCAGGCTATAATATATCTCCATTCCCAGCAAAATCTGTCCATTAGTTTTTGCGTGAAAAAGTAACAAACATCCATACATACAAACTTTCGCGTTTATATTATAGACTATGGTTAACAGTAGTAGATTTTATGTAATCCTCAAAAGCATTGTGATGGATAAAACAAACAGTTAGTTCCGGAATACCCTTTTATAGTTTTTCGACAATCTATTTTAGACATCCCTCGTAGCAGCGCCCGTCACTTCGTACAACGAAATAGATCAAGAAATCGCCGACTGCGCAGGTACAAGTTCAGCGGTCTTTTTATACGAAACTAACTACCAGACATCAAATTCTGATAAAATATTTAAGGGTCCGTTTTACAACCACCAGATAAACTTTATCTAACAAATCAATTTAACGTTATCACAGTTTTTGGGAATCTGTCAAAATGCCAAATTTATTTGCGGTTGTGAAACAGGCCCTTATTACAAACATAACTACCCTAAAGCTATAAGAATCTTTAAAGCTTCCTTACGTAAGCTATTAAAAGTATAAGTACGATATTGAAAAGCTTTGCCCCATTTCATAATTCACTCCTGTGGTCCACAGATTTTTTCCCAAGATTCATTTTCCTTTATAATCTGCTGGGAAGCCCCATCCCCTATCACGCACTTGCCCGACCAACTTTCCCTTTTCAAATATTTGTCACAAACTTCCATCAAATCCTCCTTTTTAACCGCCAAAACACGCTCGCGTTGCGTTTGCCAAATATCATAAGATAATCCATACAAAAACATATCAACTCCTTTCATATGCTCTGCAATTGGTTGATCCATCTGTTGTAAAATGGACAGTTTGGCTTCAAATAAGTTCTGGTCGTCCACCAAATCTTTATTATTCGACATCCAATTCGTTGTTTCATCAAAAACATCCATAGTTTTACGGGTATTTGGATCTCTGTATGAATAATAGTTGAAAATACCGTCAATTGTCAGCAATGCCCCACCACCGTATGCCCCGTTTTGCTCCCTAACTATCGGGTGAAGGTATTTGGAGGTTATGAATCGGGATAGCACACGCAGTTTGGGATAATCCGGATCCGTATATGGTACAGTTGGGATAACTTTCGCGCAAAAATTAACCGGAATATTCATAGTTATGTGTAAACCTTTATTATTTTTCTCTGGAGCGGTGCTGTCAACCCAGTTTATTCTATTTACGTCTTGCCCGTCGTTACCGCTTAAATTCAAACAAAATTTATCAACAAATTCGTATACATTTTGATTAGTGTTCGCGTAGTGAAAGGCGGCTCGCAAATTATTGCCCTTTAGGATTTTTTTACCGATATTGTCAACTGCTGATTGTATATCCTCTATTTTGTGTTTATTATGGATTTCCTGCATGTTCATTATATGTTTAATACCTAATAAATTTTCTTTACATTCATCCACTGATGAGACGAGAGATCTAGCAGCTTGCATTGCATAAGTATGTCCACTATCTATAATCCCACTGGTGAGAGAAGAACAATAGTTATTAAATAGCATTGTCATTCTGGCGCTATTCGAAAAATCTGGTCTATCAAATAATTCTGTCCAAATATCGAGCATTTTCGGTAAATTCTCATCCAGACAATGACTGCTTACTAAAATCCCCTGCTCAAATTGATCTTTCTGACCTATATGTTCAGTAATATGTGTTATAACTGAAATTCCTGAGGTCGATTTGCTGATATATTTGTCAAAATCTCTATAATTATAGGTTTTTGTGTCAAATTTATCAAGAATATAGTTAAAGAATGGTAAAAACTGTCTGTGTTCGTCGATCAAGCAATCTGTTCCTAAAACTCCTTTGAAATATGTTACACCATTTGTATTCGCTTCACATAGTTGTAAAGGTATAGTGCCAGATATAGTATGTTTTAGTGGAGGAGCAGTTTTATTTAGTGTAATGTCTTCAATTTTCAAACAAGGCAGTACATCTAGGTTTTGTACTTCTTTTTGAACCTTAGAAAGTTGAAGTCCCTCAGCAAAAATGTCTTCTTTTTGTTTAGGGTTTAACTCTTTGATTTTCAATTTAAGTAATTTTGCTTCGGCGTCATTGAATATATCATCGAATTTCGGATCAGGCACCATAGTCATGATCAGTTTATGGTTATTTAAAATAAAGTACTTTTCTATCACATCTTTCACATACTGTGGTTTCATTAGATTAGTCTTCAACTTATCTAGCAATTCGTTAACTCTTAACGAATCTAATATCGGTCCATTATGATTCCACAAAGGCATCAAATTGAATAGCAAATTCAAACCGAATTTCGGATTTTGATGTTTAATAGACAGCTCAAAACCATGTAAGACGCTTTCAATGTGATTTTTCTCAAAACCCTTCGAAAATATATCTTCAATAGTCTGATTTGTTAACTTTTCAATCATTGCGAATTTATTTTCTTCAACATCTCTGAGCCCAACAACAAAGAGAGTATCTCTAATTTGGTTATCGTAACCGGTCAAAGCATTGTAACCACCAGATATATTTTTTTCGATAAGACTTTTGTAAAATGCCGAGTTGGGACCAATTATCATAAGTTCTGCTAGAGCTGTCAGCATAAATGTTTCGTATATATTTGTTATATCGGATAAGACATAGCCTATAGCAATTTGATTCTGTTTGTCAACTGAACCACCATATTGATCAACTCTACAAGGTATGGTTGCTCTTTTAACTAACTTCCATCGTTCTTGAGGTGCAACAACTGTGTTTTTAGGGTCCAAAAATTTGTATTTACTCAAATATGTTTCATTTAGGAACTTAAGGTTTTGTTCGAGGGGAAAGTTGCCATATGAATAAATTCTAGCATTGCTTGGGTGGTAATATGTTGCGTGGAAGTTTTTTAAATGCTCGTGTGTTAGTTCGGGAATGCATAATGGATCACCGCCTGAGACGTAACCATACGTTCCCTTGGGTAAAATTGTGTTTATGAACTTTTGACCGAACAATGAACTTGTTTCTGAAAATGCTCCTTTCATTTCATTGTATACCACACCTTTGAATACTAAATCTGAGTTTTTGTCCTCCAATTTTGAATGTTCTAACCTCCAGCCTTCTTGTAGAAAATCTAATCTGGACAAGTTAGGTTTGAAAACTGCATCCAAGTATACCTTTTGTAGGTTCCTATAATCAATTTCATTTTGTGATGAAAACGGATAAAAGGTATAATCAGGGCCGGTTAAAGCATTCATAAATGTGGCAAGAGATCGGTTCAACATTTTGAAGAAGGGATCCCTAACTGGATATTTCTCTGAACCACATAAAACAGTGTGCTCCAAAATGTGTGGTGTTCCCATGGAGTCCTGTGGTGTTGTCCGGAAGCCAACGGAAAAAACATTGTTTGAATCATCCCTTTCTAGATGTAAGTACTCTGTCTTAGTTTTCTCGTGAGTTAGTAAATATGCTGTCATATTATACTCTTTGATTGGCTCAACTTCAGTGCACATGAACCCATGATATACTTTACCAGGATTCAAACATTTTGAAATGTTATCCTTCTTTTTAAGAATCCCATTAGCGTAATTTCTTCTAGTAGAAGTTAGTAGATGTTTTTGTAAGTGGGTCCATTTCCAGTTCTGAATTCTTGAATACATATTCTTTTCTTGTTTTATTCTTCACGCCTGCAACACAACATTCACTCACTTTTTTCCAAAGTACTGTTTGATGTCGCTTGCTGACACAAATGGTGCAACTTATAGACAAACTTGGAAACTAAGGGATTATTCACATTTAACTATGAGTTAAGCCAGAGTTATGAAGCTCAGTGCAGTGCTGTTTAAGGGTCCGTACCCCAAAAGGAAGAACGGAACCCCAATAGAATCACTTTGTTGTCTATATTCTGTCTTTCTGTGGTTTACTTACATTGGAAATCCAAAATTATTCATCGGTTAGATTATCTAACGATACAAAAATCAACCCTATATCTTGCTCTAGTTTTCGGAAAATATGTTAGTTTTATAATGCTGATTCTGCTGACTCAGAAAAATGTAAAACAAAAAAAAAATCGAATAGGTACGAAATATATAATTTTTCACGGCATTGTTTTGACTTTTAAAAGTATATTCACCTCAGAATATTTGGTTTATAACACGATTTTACCGTAAAAATAAACTACTTATAACAATTTGATTTCGCAAGTTACTGGTAATAATAAAATTGAAAACAAATGAAAAAAAATGATGCAATAATTATACTCACTTGAGATAACTTTTATGGACAATTTTCGTCGCAAATATGTGGTTTTCATTTAATTCATGTATTTTCCTATCTTGTTCTGTTTATTTTCAATTTTCATATTTTACAACAAATTCAACAAAAAAATAACCTCACGGACTCACGGAAGCCGGGACCAAAGACTACAATATTATACTGGGTATAGACAGGCAACTCGGGTTCTGTCGGGTTCTATGGGCGGTCCTTTCGAGTGAGCGCCCTCTAGTGTTTGTCTAGGCAAAATTTTGTTAAAGAAGGTTTTGTATTAATTTATGTCTCACACTGGCCGTCTATTTTATTCTAATTCTATTTAAAATTTGGAATGTCTCTAACATGTCTTCTAATAAAAATATGTTTTCTCAAAGTATAATATTTATTTTAATTGAATTTTATCGATCCTAAAACGGACTCTAATATGGTAGCAGAGCGTGGTTAAAATATGAAATTATGAAAATTATTAAAATGAAAATATGACCTTCCAGAGATTTTACTCATCTGCAAGATCTTAGAAACTTTACCTGATGACAACTATTTTCCATTTAAGTCTAGTTGGATGCTTATGTCTAAAAAGGATCGTAATATTGATAATTTGACAGCTCAAATTTGCGCTTATGAACGATCGCTTACAAATAAAGAAGAAAATACTGAAGCACTAGTTGTACATAGTAAAATGAATAAAAAGAAGAAATGCGGTTATTGCGGCCTTACTGGACATAAAGTCAAAAGTTGTTATAAGTGGATATCGGATGGTAAACCTCCTAAGCCACAAAATCCATCAACAAGTAAAGCTAAAGATGCCAACTTTACACTTTCACTAATGCAGATTGAAACTAATGAAACAGTTAATGTAATTGAAAAAGATCATGAGAATTGGTATGTTGACAATGGTGCAACTAGCCATGTGTCTTGTTGCAACGACATTTTTTCTACATTTCAATGTTTTACTGATAACCAATCGGTTACAACTGCAAATGGCGCTAAAATACAAGCTATCGGTAAAGGTACTGTTGATCTAATAGCAGACGTTCATGGACAGCAAGAATATATAAGGCTTTGTGACGTATGGTATGTACCTGAAATAAAAATAAATTTATTTTCTGTTCTTGCCGCACAAGACAAACTAGAGGACAGTGTCTTTATATCTGAAAGAGAATCGTGTGTTTTGAAAGTAAAAGGAAAAATTAATTTAATTGGAAAACGCGTTAAAAATGGAGGTTTGTATAAGTTGAATATACAAGCAATTAAAAGACAAACTCCTGAATTGAACACTGTATCTAATGATAATATCCTACAACTGTATCACGAACGATTTTGTCACCAGAATAAAAGACATGTTAAACTATTTTTAGAAAAGGAACTTGGTATCAAAGTAAAACTCGATTCTGAATTATGCACAGGATGTGTCTATGGCAAAACACACAGATGTAAATTTGGAACAAGAGAAAGAGCTAAAGTACCAGGAGAGATTATACATACTGATGTATGTGGTCCGTTCCCAAATTCTTTCAGTAAATTTCGCTATTTTGTACTTTTTAAAGATGATTACAGCAAGTATCGTCAAATTTATTTTATCAAAAACAAGTTTGAAGTTAAAGATAAGCTTGTACAGATGATTAATGAAACAAAGACTGCTGGTCATGTAATAAAAACAATTCTCAGCGATAATGGTGGAGAATTTCATAACGAGGCTGTAGAAAATATTTTAAGGTCTCATGGTATTCAGCAAAGATTGATAATGCCATATACACCAGAGCAAAATGGGTGTTGTGAAAGAGATAACAGAACTTTAGTTGAGGCTGCTCGTACTATGATGCATGCTCATGAAGAACTTCCCCTTGCTTGTTGGTCAGAGCTTGTCAACACTGCTGCTTATGTTCTGAACAGAACTGGACCGACTTCTACAGAAGGTAAATCGCCATTTGAGTTATGGTTTGGACAAAAACCATCCATTAAACATTTAAGGATAATTGGTAGTGAATGTTACGCCCACGTTCCAAAACAAAAGCGAACAAAACTCTCCAAGAAAGCCGATAAATGTATTCTCATTGGTTATGATGGTAATGATGGTTACAGATTACTGGGCTGTGATAATAACGGTAATGTTAAATTAATCAGATCGAGGGATGTAACATTTAATGAGTCGATTATTAAATCAATTGGATTAGATTCAGATGCAACTGAAGCAGATGAACAAAGTAAATCAACTGAGATTGAAATTCACTTCCCTAAGACTAATGAAAATCATCCAATGTTCGATGCAAGGGAGGATGTATTACCAGATGATGCTGTTTCTAGTATGCCTCAAACATTGAATGCTCCAGATTCAAGCTCACATGAAGTAATTCCCACTTCATCGACTAATGGAAATGAAATCATAAGTCAAAATGAAGACGAGTCTAATGAATCATATGTTACTCCTGATTCCTCTGATTCTGATGATGAAGAAATTCCTGAAACAAGAACTCTTCGAGATAGATCTACACTAAGACCACCAGTGCGATTCGATGACTATTATATATCTACTGTTGTAAATGATTTAGGCGAACCTAAAACATATAAACAAGCTATAAATAGTTCTGAAAAAGCTGAATGGTTGAAAGCTATGGAAAGTGAGCTAAACTCTCTGAAAGAGAATAAAACTTGGATACTTGTGGATAAACCAAAAGACAGAAAGCTTATTTCTTGTAAATGGATCTATAAAAAGAAGACCAATGCTGATGGAAGCCTCGACAAGTATAAAGCTAGACTTGTAGCAAGAGGTTATACTCAGGAGAAGGGAATTGATTATGATGAAACATTTAGCCCTGTTGCTAGAATGTCAACTATTAGGTCAATTTTAAGCATCGCTGCAAACGAAGGACTATCTTTCTTACAGTTTGATGTAACAACTGCCTTTTTGAATGGTTTATTAGAAGAAGATATCTATATGAAACAACCAGAAGGCTATAGTGATGGCACAAATAAAGTCTGTAAATTGAAGAGAAGTCTATATGGACTTAAGCAGGCTCCCAGATGTTGGAACAAATGTATTGTCGACTATCTGAAAAATATTGGCTTTAAACAATGTGACACAGATCCATGTTTGTTTATAAGAAATCGACGAGGCAATAAAATTATTCTAGCGCTCTATGTTGATGATGGACTTGTTGCATCAACAAAACAGAAAGATTCTGAGAAGTTTATAGCTGAATTGAGAAGTAGGTTCAAGATAACTACTAAACCAGCTAATTACTTTCTTGGTTTAGAACTTTCTAGTGATAAAAATGGTGGAATTGTAGTTTCACAAAAGCATTATGCTCAAAAGCTACTAGAACGCTTTGGGATGAGTGACTGTAAAGCAGTCAATACTCCAATTATTAAAGAAGCTCAGACAGATTCTGAAAAGGAGAATGATGTTAAGTTTCCTTATAGAGAAGCTGTTGGTGCATTAGCATACTTGATGACAGCAAGCAGACCAGATATATCGTACGCTGTAAGTTTTGTATCCAGATCACTTGCTAATCCCACTACAGAAGATGTACAAAAGGTCAAGCGCATTTTTCGTTACATCAAAGGAACAATAGATTCTGGAATAGTTTATAAGAAAGACTACAAGTCTGGAATCTTAGAATGTTATAGTGACGCAGATCACGGTGGAGATCCAAGCACAGGACGCTCTACATCTGGAATTCTGTGTATGTATGCTGGAGGAGTAATTGCTTGGGCAAGTCGGAAGCAAACATCAGTAGCAATTTCGAGTACTGAAGCGGAGCTCGTAGCAGCTAGTGAAGCAGCTCGTGAAATTGTATGGCTTAAGAGACTATTTAATGAAGTTACCAAATTAAAAGAAATTCCCAAGCTGCAAATTGATAATGATGCAGCTATAAAAATTTCTCAAAATCCAGAGCTTAATCGACGTACGAAACATATTGCTTTAAGACATTTTTATGTCAGAGAATTAGTTTCAGAAAATGATCTTGAAGTCAAATATGTTCCCACAGAATATCAATGTGCAGATATTCTAACTAAGCCTATACATAAGCCTAGACTTATGTTTATTTGTAAATTAATCGGCTTGGTGACATAAATTTCTCAAAAAGGGAGGATGTTAAAGAAGGTTTTGTATTAATTTATGTCTCACACTGGCCGTCTATTTTATTCTAATTCTATTTAAAATTTGGAATGTCTCTAACATGTCTTCTAATAAAAATATGTTTTCTCAAAGTATAATATTTATTTTAATTGAATTTTATCGATCCTAAAACGGACTCTAATAAATTTTGCCATATCGTAAATATAGCTACCTATAGGTACAGCTATAGAATGTAGTACCTACTCAAATAAAATTGTACTTAGCTGCCCGGCTAGCATGGGCAGTAGATAAAAATTATATCCACTGATGTCATAGAAATCAGTGGATATCATTTTTATCTACTGCCCATGCTAGCCGGGCAGGACAGGACAGGACATACTGGACCTACTTACACAAACCATACCTAAGATATATTGCAAAAGTTTAATACGAGCGACTTGGAACTCATACGCAGCCATTTGCAATAAAGTAATGCCATAGTAAAAACTTAAATATGACCATTTTTACATAGGGCATCAGTAAAGAACAATAAATTACTCTATATCATTACAGCCAAAAATGAGTTTAGGGTACATTTATTTATTGACATATTTTTTGTGTGTTTTTTCTATCATTCAATGATAAATTAATTAATAAGGATGATTTTTAACTGGTACAAATTCCCATCTTGTAATTGTATATTTTAGTCTAGTAACACTGCGTAATCCGTCATATTTTTGTAGCCTATCCTTTTCATAGATGGCGCTGCTAAAAGTCTTAGACTCCCATAGCTTTAAGTTGCCATAGCATGGCCGGGACTCGGGAGGGAGGGAGATCACAGAGCAATAATACATAATAGATAACATATCATATACTCCATGGCAATAGCCAATAACCACAGACCAGGAATCCGGAGAATGCCAATAACTATAAATAACATCTATGCCAAAGAGTATGTACTAATCAATGCTAACTGCTTTATGGAGCCGCTTCATGCTTGTGGACACATATAGATCGTTTAGGTTTAGAAAGTCGGTATCTACCAGCTAGTTAGAAAACATTTTAATTTTGTAAAAGGTGGACGACCACCCTGGGACCTGGTGCAGTGTTGAGCGCTGTGGTCTTATTAATGGAAGTACCTACCTGGTACGATTCTCGGCAGGGACAATTTGAGAATTTGGCTAAAGTCTGTTCTCATGGGAGACTTTGGCCGTGCCTAGTTGCTACTAAAGTCGTACTGCCAAGCGACGACTCTTGCGATAGTATTGATAGCGCAAAACAAGCAATAGTTACCTACTATTGATTAAGGCAATACGGCAATACTATAATAGTTCTACTTTCGATAGTATGTATTGTAAAATTTGCCAAGTAGGTACCTAAAAACAATCGATTGTGTTATGGCAAATTTGCAGTACTATTGATATTATAGAAAGAAGAACTATCGGTAGTATAGAATGAAGAACTATCGAGAGTATTGCCTTAAATATCGATATTCGACTATCGATAGACAACTCTATTGCTGATTTTGCGCTGTTTGCCACGCGACAATACTATCGATATCCTGAATAGTTTTCGAGGTCAACTATCGATAGGCAAACCCTCATTGAGCCTCAATAGCTCAACGGTTGAGCAGCCGACTGAAATCCGAAAGGTTGGCGGTTCAAACCCCACCCGTTGCACTATTGTCGTACCTACTCCTAACACAGCTTTGCGCTTAGTTGGAGGGGAAAGGAGAATATTAGTCATGATTAGCATGCCTATTCTTAAAAAAAAAAACTACCGATAGTTTTATGCGTTTGGCGACATTCTTCTTCTTCTTCACTTGATTGGTGGCTTATTGTAGTGCCAACCCAGCACAATGCACTTCGCTAATGTCGAGTAGCTTGGGGGAGGCACATCTAAGGAGATTGGTCGGTACCTATGCAATGAGTTGATCATGATGATGGAGTTTCTTCAGTCTTCGTGCGTTATTATTAACTAACGTACAAACAAATTTCCCTGATCAGTGGATACCTACTCATCAAAAAAGCAGACTTCGTCGTTGACCTCAAGGACCCAACTCCTCAACCCTGATGCTGTAAGGAATTGCATTTCTAAATCCTGGTGATCCCACGGGGTTTTTAAAGGATCATCCGTAAGCCGTTTAAATGATTTTACGAAATTTGGTACAGAAATATTTTGCATGCCGGGAACGGGTTATTACACATAGGCTACTTTTGTACCGGAAAATCAAAAGTTCCAACGGGATTTTTAAGACTAAGATTTTTCTAGTCTAAAATAATACACAGGTTTAAATGTACCTAATATTTTTAATACTATTACACATTATCTATGTGGTGGCCAGATCCTAGAATTGCCCATTTCATGAAGCGCTCGGTTATATTATTATGAAAAATGGCATTTCAAGTCAACATGACCACATTATGGTCAGCGCTTGTTTTTAATATGACCAAATCTAAGATCTGGCCACGATTTGAACCTACATTAATACTAAAACTTAAACAAAATATAAAAAAACATTGTAATAATTAAATAAAAACATTATTATATTCAGTAACTAATAAGTAATTAGAGCCTCAATAGCTCAATGGTTGAGGAGCGGACTGACTTCAAACCCCACCCATTGCACTATTGTCGTACCTACTCCTGACACAGCTTTGCGCTTAGTTGGAGGGAAAAGGGGAATATTAGTCATGATTAGCATGGCTAACAATCTTTAAAAAAAAAATTAGCAGATAAGCGCTGGCACATGTTACCAGCCAACTCGATTTCAGGCCAACGTCCAAACTAGATTATGCTAGGTCGAACGATTGACCCTATATGTGTATCAAAATATAGTATTAGTATTTACACCGGGCGCAATCTCGTTCGGCCTAACTAGTACCCTCTACTAATCTGTGGACCTAACAAGTAACCCTTTCATTTTTACCCGACTACAGCACAGCCAAGAGGAATTGTTATGATTTTAACAGTCTTAGGACTGACTCACGCCGGAACGGCAGCGGCGCGGCGAGCACTTTCAGTGTGAAAGAATTTTAAACTTTATCTACTTCGTTAAAAGACCAGTATCGCTCGAAAAGGCCGCTCCGGTGTGAGTCGGCCCTTATGTATGTATGAATGTATCATATTCTGTGTGTTCCACCGTAGCGCCTAAACTACTGGGCCGATTTTGATGAATGAGGTGTCAATCGATTCTTTGGACTTATGCTACATCTCATACGTAAAAAAATTGACCTGACGGATGTTACATCCGTACAGTTTATACATATAAATATAATACATAATTAAAACATACTTTTCCCTATATTTCAGCGTTTGATAAGAGTTTATGGTTGGTTTTTAGTATAGAACTTTATAATAACTCTTTCTGGCAAATAAACATAATAACATGTAGGTAGTGTATATATTAACGTCAGGGCATCCCAAAGCGAGCGCGTCATGCCCAGATCCTCCAAGATACACTCTACACAAAGCACACTACTCGCTGTCTGTTGTAGACTTCATGTCCTGAGCCTTCTCCGGCGGCGGAGTGGGACGTGCGGCTCACGATTCACGAACACGATGAAGGTCACCAGTCACAGTGGCAGTGTGAGTTCTCAGCATATGCCTCGTCAGATTACGTTTCTGTGCACTTTTGTAATCTCATAAGTATAACTTACACGAGAAAGGTTTTATACCAGAGTGGGTTCTCATGTGCGCCACTAGATTGCTCTTTCGTGCACTTTTGTAGTTGCATAATTGACACGAGAAAGGTTTTATACCAGTGTGGGTTCTCATGTGCGCCACTAGACTGCTATTGTCTGAAGATTTGTAATTGCATAAATTACACATGAAAGGTTTTATACCAGAGTGGGTTCTCATGTGCGCCACTAGATTGCTCTTTCGTGCACTTTTGTAGTTGCATAATTGACACGAGAAAGGTTTTATACCAGTGTGGGTTCTCATGTGCGCCACTAGACTGCTATTGTCTGAAGATTTGTAATTGCATAAATTACACATGAAAGGTTTTATACCAGTGTGGGTTCCCATGTGCGCCACTAGATGGCTCTTTTGTGCACTTTTGTAGTTGCATGATTGACACGAGAAAGGTTTTATACCAGAGTGGGTTTTCATGTGCTCCACTAGACTGCTATTTCGTGCACATTTGTATTTGCATAACTGACATGAGAAAGGTTTTATACCAGTGTGGGTTCTCATGTGCGCCAATAGATTGCTCTTTCGTGCACTTTTGTAGTTGCATAATTGACACGAGAAAGGTTTTATACCAGTGTGGGTTCTCATGTGCGCCACTAGATTGCTATTGTCTGAAGATTTGTAATTGCATAAATTACACATGAAAGGTTTTATACCAGTGTGGGTTCCCATGTGCGCCACTAGATGGCTCTTTTGTGCACTTTTGTAGTTGCATGATTGACACGAGAAAGGTTTTATACCAGAGTGGGTTTTCATGTGCTCCACTAGACTGCTATTTCGTGCACATTTGTATTTGCATAACTGACATGAGAAAGGTTTTATACCAGTGTGGGTTCTCATGTGCGCCACTAGATTGCTCTTTCGTGCACTTTTGTAGTTGCATAATTGACACGAGAAAGGTTTTATACCAGTGTGGGTTCTCATGTGCGCCACTAGATTGCTATTGTCTGAAGATTTGTAATTGCATAAATTACACATGAAAGGTTTTATACCAGTGTGGGTTCCCATGTGCGCCACTAGATGGCTCTTTTGTGCACTTTTGTAGTTGCATGATTGACACGAGAAAGGTTTTATACCAGAGTGGGTTTTCATGTGCTCCACTAGACTGCTATTTCGTGCACATTTGTATTTGCATAACTGACATGAGAAAGGTTTTATACCAGAGTGGGTTGTCATGTGCCTCACTAGATTGCTATTTCGTGCACATTTGTAATTGCATAACTTGCAAGAAAATGGCTTTTCGCCAGTGTGAGTTCGCATGTGTATCTTCAGATGGCTTGGATACTTACAATCGTACTGGCAAATCTTGCAAGTGAACTGTGTTACTTCAGCGTGAGTCTTTATGTGTTTTACTAAGAGACTTTTTCGTTTAAACGCTTTTCGACAAATATCACATTTGAACCGACTATCCTCAGTGTGTGAACTAGTTTGTAATGAACATTGTACATTAATGACATTCTTTAAACAATCAGTTTTGCTTTGTACAGTTTTCGATACAACTTCTTGTACATAATTAGTGACTGGTTCAACATATTCTGTCGTAGAGACTTCATTCTTACTTGTTGCCTGATAACTGATATCTTTGGACACAATGTTCTGACTGACACAAGACCTAACAGCCTTTCTGTGTTGTCTAGGTACGACTTTCTTGGAGAAAATATCATACAGTTTGACAAAACAATCTGTTAATCTGAAGTTTGTATCGGCTACTTCAGGTGGGGACACTTTTACTTCGTTACTTGTCGTTAGACTCGCAGGCAGCGGAGCGACTGAAACGAAACAGTTTTATTATTTCCTTGTTATATGTGTTAAATGTAAAATGATAAAAAACGCCATATCTTACCAAAGGGTTGGGCAGAATGTGCAGAAGGGCTGGAGTCTGCCTGCCTGTGAAATATATTATCAGAATGTATCTGGAGAGTACTGGGAAGCCACTTGTCAGTTTGCAGCTGTACTACATGTAGCAGGTTAGTGAGGGGGAAAGGGTAATAAGCTACTAGTACAAAGGTACACTAAGGCGCGAGGCAACTACAATGAAACACGTAGACACTAGTGCGAAATCGTGATCCACACACGGCGCAATCGTTCTGTGACGAGACTCTCAGAATAATTCTAGTTTCCTTCAAATCGGACGAGTTTCATATGTCGAGTTCTAGTGACGAGGATATTATTGCCATGTATTTGTATCTGCGACAAACAATGATGAACAACGTGGGAACATCCTTACTTCATCAAAAATATGTTACCAAATTACAATATACAATCCTGGAACAGATATTTCTCAACCTTCAACACAAACTTAACGGTTTGTTGTTCTAACATTTGCAAAAGCGCGCCAAATTTGATGAAAACACAGCGTGAACTCTATACACATAGCGTAATTGAATGGGCCGGGAATTAAATTGCGTTATAAAGAGGTTTCTTAAATGAAGAGTACAAGGAAACAATAAACCAAAACGAACCTTAGCAATTCCTACATCATGGAGTTTTTCGTTAGTTAGAAGTTCGCAATATAGTTTCACGTTTCGCGTACCTAATTACAACAAGACGGAGTGCAACTAATCAGTGAAACGTTTTAATCACGTCTTAAACTAGTTGCGATATGTGTGGTTTCATATAAGACTACATAGCCATGAAACTGAAATGGGTTGTAGTTTCATCACTTTCGAGCTGCGTCGTGTGTTCTAGGCCTAACTGTAACTCAAACTAGACGTTATTGGCACTGGCAGGAGTGGCAGGTATACTGACTTGTTCTCAGTGATGAGTGAAGAGTGTGAGCAGCTAGAGCTCACAGCTGTATGAGGCTTGCATACTTGTGACGTCTCACATTCACCATCACCATCACCGTTCTGCCAAACACAAAAAAAAAATGCATGTGGAACCTTAATACACAATAGAAGTATAACTAACAGCACAAGGGAATCTTTTTCTATAAAATGAGATGGCAAAAGGTTCTCAATATAGGACTTATAATCTATATCATTAATCTATAGTATGCAATAGTTTGAGATTACAATCGGGGTATGAGGCGGGGGACGCCCCGCACACCCGCAGCGGGTAAGCGCGGGGGCTGTGCGGGGCATCACCACCCCAGTTGCTATTTCAACCTGTCACGCACTATTTAAGGTAACTATTACCTCGATAGAAGATGGCGGCCTAAGGACAGCTGATCTGTTTGGCGGCCATTTTCCGTGGGATGTATGAACGTTACTTCCGTCCGTAAAAAGATCTGAATTACTCTCAAGTCGAGACTAAAGAAATTTTGAAATTTTGCTTCAAAAATTCCATCCCTCCACTACAACATAAGCTATTATATTATGAATGAACTTATCAAGTGGATGAAAAACTATCTCACCTCGAGCTTTACACTCATATGTCGCGTGTATGAATGTTTCGTCTTGAGAGCTTTGTGAAGAGCTTCATCCAGTGATTTTGCTTCCAACATAATGCTATAGTCAGATATGTCTTCCTCATTAGAAGTTGCAAACTCATCTTCAACAGTTACTGCATTATTGTCATCTTCATTCACCACTTCTGAGTCCTCATCAACCGACATAGAGTCATCACTTCCTTCAGTTTTCACTAGAACTTGGTGGTCTGTCTCCTCTAATTCAGTTTGTTCGTCTTCCGAGGGGTGTTCTACTATGTATAAGTCACAGTGGTCGGGTCCTAGCGTTGTCAACCCCATACTACTCTCTAGTTGGTGTTTTGTGCGGCTTATCATTTTGATATGTCGCTTTGTTATCTGTTGAGGCACAAGGTAAATGTTCAATATGTAAAGTACAAAGATAATATAGAAAGAATGCAAGTTTAAAAGCAAAGCTGGATCTAATAAGTTCATATGTATTATGTACTCACTAATTTGTGTTTTTCAACTAAGTCCATCATCAGTGCACGGGCTCTCAAGCTCTTGTCTCTAAATCTGCTAAAGTTTAGTAATCTCTGAGCACATTGCACACAAAGTGTTTGTTTTAGGTTTCCTTGCTCACACAACTGAAACAGCAACATAGACTCAATACTTTAATATACATGACTCTACCCTGTGAGTGCATACAACACATCAATAGTAATAAATTAACAACTTACGGGATGTCCAGTTAACTTTTCATATGCTTCATCCAAGTTATATTTCTTCATTAGAAACAGCTTACTGTCAGTGTCAAGGCATATCATGCAAACCTGTAAATATACAACTAGGTAGTTACTTCTACAGTTCTGTTTCCATGCTGTGCTGCAACAGGTGAGGAAAAAGGCAAATTCAGACACAGTAAGTACATCTTAGCTCCTTCTCCTTCCTCAGCCACACTTGATCTCGAGTTTCTTTTGATTTACTTAAAACTAACAATACACAACGGGACATTATGAGTTACCTGCACCATTGAAGGAATAGCACCAGCACCAATTTGCCTTGAGCCACTTTCTGTTTCATAAAGGTCATCATTTAGAAAATGCTGCGAGCAGACCACTGCAGAGTCCGGTAGACTGTCTTGTTTGCCGAGGGCTCGGAGCCAAGCAGCGCGGAGATGCACTTCACTTGGGAAACTGGAAATTACCTTTCATGTTATATATAACAAACCTAGATCATAGTGAATTTTGTTTTACACATTAGAACCACTCATGTTTTATACAGTAGGTAGTCAGTTATATTTCAAGTATACACAGACACACTTTGATATCTCCTTGGAAGCTCTTGCTCTGCTGCAAGTAGGCTGCGGAACAGAGTTCCAATGACCAGCAGCGTGACCTGATCTGTACTAACTGCCCACTGCTGCTACTGCTGTGCTCACACCAGCCGTCAGCACAGAACTGACCAAGAGCACAGAATATAATATTATTATAATGACTTTAAACTCAACTTTAACATTCTGGAGTTTGACAAGAGAGAACTCGACCACCACTTGGGAGTCAACTCAAATATACTCACCCATGAAAACTAATCTCCTTCTCTTCTCCCTCTGATGGTGATGCATTGGCCAAAGTATTTTTGCAGAAAGGCACACAACACCGCATTTTTAATGCCTAGTTTTTTACCTATATAGAGTCAGAGTTTCACAGATTAATAGGGATATGAGTTTTTAATGCGTTTGAGAAATGAATTTTTTCTACCCGATAATTTAGTACGAATAATAAGAAGAGTAGAATATTTGCCAAAGATGTTGAAGAATATAATTAAGTATAATTATTTACTTACTCCATGTACTCTACATTTTTTCTTCACAGAGTACCTACTTTTTTAGTTTTCTTTTTGGCTTCACCCAATCTTTGACCCAATTTCGTCTTTGCTTGTCTCTGCTTTTGTTTCCAACTTGGACATCATGTTTGTATGTCTATGAATTTAAACTTTTCAATGAAAGGCGAAAATATGGACACCAAAAAAGTACCTACTTTGTGATTAAAAAACGTACTTATGCATTAAAAAGTAAAAACTCTAATCCCTATTAATCAGATTCTAGGTAAAAAAGTAAAAACTAGGCATTAAAAATGCGGTGTTGTGTGCCTTTCTGCAAAAATACTTCGGCCAATGTATCACCATCAGAGGGAGAAGGGAAGGAGATTAGTTTTCATCGGTGAGTATATTTGAGTTGACTCGCAAGTCGTAGTCGAGTTCTCTCTTGTCAAACTGCAGAATGTAAGTTGAGAGTATAAAGTCTTAAGCATTATAATAATATTATATTCTGTGCTCTTGGTCAGTTCTGTGCTGACGGCTGGTGTGAGCACAGCAGTAGCAGCAGTGGGCAGTTAGCACAGATCAGGTCACGCTGCTGGTCATTGGAACTCTGTTCCGCAGCCTACTTGCAGCAGAGCAAGAGCTTCCAAGGAGATATCAAAGTGTGTCTGTGTATACTTGAAATATAACTGACTACCTACTGTATAAAACATGAGTGGTTCTAATGTGTACAACAAATGTCACTATGATTTAGGTTTGTTATATATAACATGGAAGGTAATTTCCAGTTTCCCAAGTGAAGTGCATCTCCGCGCTGCTTGGCTCCGAGCCCTCGGCAAACAAGACAGTCTACCGGACTCTGCAGTGGTCTGCTCGCAGCATTTTCTAAATGATGACCTTTATGAAACAGAAAGTGGCTTAAGGCAAATTGGTGCTGGTGCTATTCCTTCAATGGTGCAGGTAACTCATAATGTCCTGTTGTGTATTGTTAGTTGTAAGTAAATCAAAAGAAACTCGAGATCAAGTGTGGCTGAGGAAGGAGAAGGAGCTAAGATGTACTTACTGTGTCTGAATTTGCCTTTTTCCTCACCTGTTGCAGCAAAGCATGGAAACAGAACTGTACCTAGTTGTATATTTACAGGTTTGCACAATATGCCTTGACACTGACAGTAAGCTGTTTCTAATGAAGAAATATAACTTGGATGAAGCATATGAAAAGTTAACTGGACATCCCGTAAGTTGTTAATTTATTACTATTGATGTGTTGTATGCACTCACAGGGTAGAGTCATGTATATTAAAGTATTGAGTCTATGTTGCTGTTTCAGTTGTGTGAGCAAGGAAACCTAAAACAAACACTTTGTGTGCAATGTGCTCAGAGATTACTAAACTTTAGCAGATTTAGAGACAAGAGCTTGAGAGCCCGTGCACTGATGATGGACTTAGTTGAAAAACATGAATTAGTGAGTACATAATACATATGAACTTATTAGATCCAGCTTTGCTTTTAAACTTGCATTCTTTCTATATTATCTTTGTACTTTACATATTGAACATTTACCTTGTGCCTCAACAGATAACAAAGCGACATATCAAAATGATAAGCCGCACAAAACACCAACTAGAGAGTAGTATGGGGTTGACAACGCTAGGACCCGACCACTGTGACTTATACATAGTAGAACACCCCTCGGAAGACGAACAAACTGAATTAGAGGAGACAGACCACCAAGTTCTAGTGAAAACTGAAGGAAGTGATGACTCTATGTCGGTTGATGAGGACTCAGAAGTGGTGAATGAAGATGACAATAATGCAGTAACTGTTGAAGATGAGTTTGCAACTTCTAATGAGGAAGACATATCTGACTATAGCATTATGTTGGAAGCAAAATCACTGGATGAAGCTCTTCACAAAGCTCTCAAGACGAAACATTCATACACGCGACATATGAGTGTAAAGCTCGAGGTGAGATAGTTTTTCATCCACTTGATAAGTTCATTCATAATATAATAGCTTATGTTGTAGTGGAGGGATGGAATTTTTGAAGCAAAATTTCAAAATTTCTTTAGTCTCGACTTGAGAGTAATTCAGATCTTTTTACGGACGGAAGTAACGTTCATACATCCCACGGAAAATGGCCGCCAAACAGATCAGCTGTCCTTAGGCCGCCATCTTCTATTGAGGTAATAGGTACCATATATAGTGCGTGACAGGTTGAAATGGCAACTGGGGTGGTGACGCCCCGCACAGCCCCCGCGCTTACCCGCTGCGGGTGTGCGGGGCGTCCCCCGCCTCATACCCCGATTGTCATCTCAAACTATTGCATACTATAGTTTAATGATATAGATTATAAGTCCTATATTGAAAACCTTTTGCCATCTGCTTTTTATAGAAAAAGATTCCCTTGGGACTTCGTCTGTGATGGCGTTTGCTGGCGCGCGTGCTGTGCTTGTTAGGAGTGTTTTTTTGTTAAGAGTGGCTGGTTTTTGTGTTAGTTGGTGTTTTTTGGTGGTGGAACTGACTGGGAAGCGCTCTAAAGGGGCGCCGCGTGTATGTCGGCGGGCGCCGGCGCAGACGGAGTCCATACTTGTAAAAATTCAATAACTTGAAAATATCACAAACTTGACATTGGCTAATCAGAGTAAAGCCAGATTTAAAGAAAAAAAAAAAAGATTCCCTTGTGCTGTTAGTTATACTTCTATTGTGTATTAAGGTTACACATGCATTTTTTTTTGTGTTTGGCAGAACGGTGATGGTGATGGTGAATGTGAGACGTCACAAGTATGCAAGCCTCATACAGCTGTGAGCTCTAGCTGCTCACACTCTTCACTCATCACTGAGAACAAGTCAGTATACCTGCCACTCCTGCCAGTGCCAATAACGTCTAGTTTGAGTTACAGTTAGGCCTAGAACACACGACGCAGCTCGAAAGTGATGAAACTACAACCCATTTCAGTTTCATGGCTATGTAGTCTTATATGAAACCACACATATCGCAACTAGTTTAAGACGTGATTAAAACGTTTCACTGATTAGTTGCACTCCGTCTTGTTGTAATTAGGTACGCGAAACGTGAAACTATATTGCGAACTTCTAACTAACGAAAAACTCCATGATGTAGGAATTGCTAAGGTTCGTTTTGGTTTATTGTTTCCTTGTACTCTTCATTTAAGAAACCTCTTTATAACGCAATTTAATTCCCGGCCCATTCAATTACGCTATGTGTATAGAGTTCACGCTGTGTTTTCATCAAATTTGGCGCGCTTTTGCAAATGTTAGAACAACAAACCGTTAAGTTTGTGTTGAAGGTTGAGAAATATCTGTTCCAGGATTGTATATTGTAATTTGGTAACATATTTTTGATGAAGTAAGGATGTTCCCACGTTGTTCATCATTGTTTGTCGCAGATACAAATACATGGCACTAATATCCTCGTCACTAGAACTCGACATATGAAACTCGTCCGATTTCAAGGAAACTAGAATTATTCTGAGAGTCTCGTCACAGAACGATTGCGCTGTGTGTGGATCACGATTTCGCACTAGTGTCTACGTGTTTCACTGTAGTTGCCTCGCGCCTTAGTGTACCTTTGTACTAGTAGCTTATTACCCTTTCCCCCTCACTAACCTGCTACATGTAGTACAGCTTCAAACTGACAAGTGGCTTCCCAGTACTCTCCAGATACATTCTGATAATATATTTCACAGGCGGGCAGACTCCAGCCCTTCTGCACATTCTGCCCAACCCTTTGGTAAGATATGGCGTTTTTTATCATTTTACATTTAACACATATAACAAGGAAATAATAAAACTGTTTCGTTTCAGTCGCTCCGCTGCCTGCGAGTCTAACGACAAGTAACGAAGTAAAAGTGTCCCCACCTGAAGTAGCCGATACAAACTTCAGATTAACAGATTGTTTTGTCAAACTGTATGATATTTTCTCCAAGAAAGTCGTACCTAGACAACACAGAAAGGCTGTTAGGTCTTGTGTCAGTCAGAACATTGTGTCCAAAGATATCAGTTATCAGGCAACAAGTAAGAATGAAGTCTCTACGACAGAATATGTTGAACCAGTCACTAATTCTGTACAAGAAGTTGTATCGAAAACTGTACAAAGCAAAACTGATTGTTTAAAGAATGTCATTAATGTACAATGTTCATTACAAACTAGTTCACACACTGAGGATAGTCGGTTCATTTGTGATATTAGTCGAAAAGCGTTTAAACGAAAAAGTCTCTTAGTAAAACACATAACGACTCACGCTGAAGTAACACAGTTCACTTGCAAGATTTGCCAGTACGATTGTAAGTATCCAAGCTATCTGAAGATACACATGCGAACTCACACTGGCGAAAAGCCATTTCCTTGCAAGTTATGCAATTACAAATGTGCACGAAATAGCCATCTAGTGGCGCACATGAGAACCCACTCTGGTATAAAACCTTTCTCGTGTCAATTATGCAACTACAAAAGTGCACAAAAGAGCCGTCTGGTGACGCACATGAGAACCCACTCTGGTATAAAACCTTTCTCGTGTCAATTATGCAACTACAAAAGTGCACAAAAGAGCCATCTAGTGGCGCACATGAGAACCCACTCTGGTATAAAACCTTTCTCATGTCAGTTATGCAAATACAAATGTGCACAAAATAGCAGTCTAGTGGAGCACATGAAAACCCACTCTGGTATAAAACCTTTCTCGTGTCAATCATGCAACTACAAAAGTGCACGAAAGAGCCGTCTGGTGACGCACATGAGAACTCACACTGGTATAAAACCTTTCTCATGTCAGTTATGCAATTACAAATGTGCAGAAAACGGCACTCTAGTGACGCACATGAGAACCCACACTGGTATAAAACCTTTCATGTGTAATTTATGCAATTACAAATCTTCATACAATAGCAATCTAGTGAGCCACATGAGAACACACACTGGTATAAAACCTTTCATGTGTAATTTATGCAATTACAAATCTTCATACAATAGCAATCTAGTGAGCCACATGAGAACTCACACTGGTACAAAACCTTTGCACTTTTGAAATCGCATAACTTACAATGCGATTTCAAAAGTGCACATAAACATAATCTGACGAGACATATGCTGAGAACTCACACTGCCACTGGTGACAAGCCTTCATCGTGTTCGTGAATCGTGAGCCGCACGTCCCACTCCGCCGCCGGAGAAGGCTTAGGACATGAAGTCTACAACAGACAGCGAGTAGTGTGCTTTGTGTAGAGTGTATCTTGGAGGACCTGGGCATGACGCGCTCGCTTTGGGATGCCCTGACGTTAATAAATACACTACCTACATGTTATTATTATTATTCTCCAGAAAATAGTTATTATAAAGTTCAATACTAAAGACTGACTACTCCTCTTAACAAACTCTGAAATAGAGGGAAAAATATCTTTAAATATTGTATTTTATTTATGTGTTTAAACTGAGAACTTTCTCCTCTCCATTCGACATCCCTTTCGATTTCAAAAATTTTGAAGCCCACCACTTTTTTGGATGTAACATCCGTCAGGTGAATTTTTTTCGTACTTATAAAACGTAGCCTAAGTGACCCGGACCATAGTAAAGAATCGATTGACACCTCATTCATCAAAGTCGGCCCAGTAGTTTAGGCGCTACGGTGGAACACACAGAATCTGATACATACGTACATAGACTGTTAAAATCATAAAATCAAGAAATTAGCTCTAGTATCGACTAAAACTCACGAATTAGTCGATACTAGGGCTAATTTCTTAAACTGGCCCCTTTCAAGTGAAGATTTTACTGCCATTGGCGCAATTAAAGTGCCATAAGCCTACTTTGTCGTATTAGTTTACAAATTGCGAAAAACCAAATAAAGTTTGAATTTCGCGGGCAGACCCGTCGCTTGCCCTTACAGCGAGAGATCCAGTCGGGCAGTGGGCAGTAGTATGTTCGTTGCAGTCGGGTTTGGTCTCCTCTCGTCGGCAGTCAAGCTAGGTTTTTCTTCGAGTAGGTAGGTAGGTATTACAAGCATAGATATAATAAGTACCTTCTAGTAATTTTTTAGAAAGAAGAAGGAAGTAAGTCCAGAAGGACATACTTACTGACGGCAACTTTGAACTTACGGCTCGGATGAGCGATCAGGTTACCTGACCGGACGAGTAAGTATTGTACCATATTGTACGTCCAAACAAATGTATGGCTCCTACGCCTTCAGGTAGCCTGACCCAAAGAGTATGTAATCACTACGTGCCTGACCGGACGGGAACTGATGAAAAATCCTGACGTGTATTTGGAGCCTTACATTACATACATTATCGTGGGTCTGTGGTGGCGTTTGCTGGCGCGAGTGTGGTGCCTTTTTGGAGTTTTTTTTTTTTTTTGTTAAGAATGGCCGGTTTTTGTGTTTCGCTGGTGTTTTTTGGTGGTGAAACTGACTGAGAAGCGCTCTAAAGGGGCGCCGCGCTTGTGTCGGCGGCCGGGACAGCGAAGTCCATACTTATATAGTTTCCATAACTTGTAAATAACTACAAACTTGACATTGGCTAATCTTTGTAAAGTCAGAAGAGAGAGAAAGAATTATCGTGATTTTTTTTCATAAAAAGACTGGTACCCAGACCCATAAAATTAATTTAAAAAAATATGTATCAGCTGTCGAAACCTTTTTGACAGAAAAATAAACTTGTTCTTTTGTGGTCTGTAGTTCTTTTTTTTTGGAACCACACGTGTAAATCGTGTGGTATCTGAATATAATTTATTTTTATGTAAAAAATGTTTATAAAATAATACGAAATGAGTTTATACAATTTCAAAAAGATCGCTGTGGTCCCCACGGCCAAGGTAAATATGAATTATTTTAAAAAATAATTTGTATTAATTATTTATAGTGTAAGTATAACCTATAAAACTGTTTTTTTACAGGACTTTATCGATATAATATTATCGAAAACACAAAGAAAAACTCCAACAGTTGTACATAAACACTATAAAATAACACGGATCCGTGCGTTCTATATAAGAAAAGTGAAGTATACGCAACAGAATTTTCACGATAGGCTATCCCGGATTATACAGGTAATTTAGTGTTATTCATTCTCTATTTCTTTAAGTAATTGAACACTATGCTTTTTATGTTATTACTAGCTGATGCCCGCGACTTCGCCTGCCTGGATTTACGTTTTTCAAAATCCCGTGGGAACTTTTTGATTTTCCGGGATATAAAGTAGCCTATGTGTCAATCCAGGGTATAATCTATCTCCATTCCTTTCAGCCAAATCCGTTCAGCCGTTTTTGTGTGATTGAGTAACAAACATCCCAACATCCACACTTTCACATTTATATTATTAGGATATTAGGATTAGGATAAAAGCAAATCTAATTCATAATATCCTAGTCCTTATTATAAATTTTTATGTGAAAGTGTGTTTTTTTCACTATGGTTTGTCATTCAATCCTGTCGCAACAGAGCAACGAATTGACGTGATTTTTGCATAGATATAGTTAGAAACCTGGAGTTACAGCTACTTTTTATCTTGGAAAGTAAAAGAGTTCACATGGGATTTTTGAACAACTAAATCCATATGGACGAAATCACTGGCATTAGTCATTAGCTTATAAATAAAGATGAAAATTGTTGCATAATGAATTCTGTACTTATGTTTCCAAGAAAGATATCCTGGTCGGATATTAGTTTCTTTTTTAAGAAAGCTAAATGGCATGACCAGTGCCTGCCTTCCAATTTGGAAAAATGTGAGGATTTCAGCTTTTACGGTTAGATTAAAAAATTAGGGCCTAATTTATTATGGGTTTATTGTTCCAAAAAGGCAACCAGACAGACAACAAAGTGATTCTATAAGGGTTCTGTTTTTTTTGAGGTATGGAACCCTAAAAATTGGACAAGTGCGAGTCAGGGTCAAGAAAATCAAGAAAACCTATAGGGTACTTCCCGTTGACCTAGAATCATGAAATTTGGCAGGTAGGTAGGTCTTATAGCACAAGCAGAGGAAAAAATCCGATAACTGAGAATTTGTGGTTGCATCACAAAAAAAAAAAAAAAATTAAATGCATGTCAAAATTCAAAGTAATATAACTATACCAAGTGGTGTATCATATGAAAGGGCTTTTCATATGATACACCAATTGATTTATCATGCAAAATGTCAGAAAAATACCAGAGTACGGAAGGAACCCTGCGTGCATGAGTCTGACTCGCACTTGTCTGATTTTTATTAGTATGCATGCATTCTGCTTTAGATAGCTCTCAACCTCAGCAGTGGGACGTTAACAACCTAATACTTCTTGCTTTATATTTTTACAGGAATTTCCCAAGTTAGATGACGTCCATCCGTTCTACGCGGATCTGATGAATGTGCTGTATGACAAGGACCACTACAAGCTGGGGCTGGGACAGCTGAACACTGCTAGACATCTTATAGACAAGTGAGTCACTTTACAGGAATTTCCCAAGTTAGATGACGTCCATCCGTTCTACGCGGATCTGATGAATGTGCTGTATGACAAGGACCACTACAAGCTGGGGCTGGGACAGCTGAACACTGCTAGACATCTTATAGACAAGTGAGTCACTTTACAGGAATTTCCCAAGTTAGATGACGTCCATCCATTCTACGCGTTATGTCAAAACATTATATCCGTAAGGTCAATTTTTTGACCTTACATGAAAAAAAGTGGGGGTCTCCAAAATTTTTTTTTTTTTGCTATTGTATCAAGTGGGGTGTCAAATGAAAGAGGAGAAAATTCTGAGTTCATAAATATAAATGTACTACAACATTAAAATATACCAAGGGACAGAAAAACAATTTTATTAAAATATTTATATTAATACAATCGCAGTGGGGTTTTTGGTTTTCAACTTTACCTTGTTATTATTATCATCAACCAACCATTATTGAGTTATCTCAGTGTAGCGAAGGACTACGTGCGCCTGCTCAAGTTCGGCGACTCGCTGTATCGATGCAAGCAGCTCAAGCGCGCCGCGCTGGGGCGCATGGCCACCATCATGAAGAGACAGGCTGCCAATCTGACGTATCTTGAACAGGTAAGGAGATACCTTTTTGTTTTTTTTCTCTCGTCTTTACAAATATTAGCCAATGTCAAGTTTGTAGTTATTTAGGTATAAGTTACTTTTAACAAAAAAAAAAAAGGCACCGCACGCCAACACAGACGAAGTCGAGATACCTTTTAATGTCTTAATGTTTCAAGAACCATAGAAATCAATAGCCATAGCAAGTGTCATGGGCGGATCTTTATAAGAGACTAGAGGATGGAGGAGACTAGAAATTTCATACAAATTGGTTCCCACAGGATTTCTAAAAACCCATCTTTGATTTTCCGGGATAAAAAGTAGCCTGTGTCCGTCCACGAGATATAAGCTAACCCTTTACTAAATTTCGTCAGAACCGGTTCAACTGATTTCGTCAGAATCGGTTCAACTGTTGGGCCGTGCAAAGGTAGCAGACAGACAGACAGACAGACTTTCGCATTTATTATATTAGTATGGATTTTTGGGCTGCAACCCCATAGCCACAAATTCACGGTTTTCAGATTTCTTCCTACCTACCTACCTGCCAAATTCTATCTGATTCTAGGTCAACGTGAAGTATACCCTATAGGTTTTCTTGACACACAACAGACGGACAGACAGACAACAAAGTGATCCTATAATATATTCCGTTTTTCCTTTCGAGGTACGGAACCTTAAATATTAAAATGTGTTCATGAATAAATAATTAGTTTACTTAAATTACATGTAGATGGCCCTGTCCGTCATTAACTTGCAGTGTTCTATATAAAAGTGTTTACCTATCTTGTGCGACGTACGGAACCCTGCGTGTGCGAATCCGACTCACGATTGACCGATTTTTTTGCCGCCAGGTGCGTCAACACTTGGCGCGTCTGCCGTCCATAGATCCCTACACTCGCACCATCATCATCTGCGGGTTCCCAAATGTGGGCAAATCCAGCTTTATTAACAAGGTCAGTTCTATATAGTCAACCTTAAGGTAAATGACACGGGTCTGCCCGCGAAATTCAAATTTAATTTGGTTTTTCGCAATTTGTAAACTAATAAAAGATTTTTATATGTATAAACATGTGGAGATGATACTGCCCGTGGTGCAATTAGAATGCCATAAGCCTACTTTGTTGTATTAGTTTACGAATTGCGAAAAACCGAATGAAATTTGAATTTCACAGGTAGACCTGTCTCATGCACTTTAATAGGATAGTCTAGTTGTATATGTACAAAATGAGATTTTTTCAAAGAAATTACCAGTTTGTACTTGCATAAAAGTAACAATAATTCTAAAGGGCTTTGAAGATTTTGGCCTACCTAGTAGTTGGACTTTTTTTTTCAAAGTAGTGGCCACACGAAGCCTATATTATTCAATAGCTGGCATCAATACAAATAAGTATCGTATTAGACACAATCTTCCAAAGTGTGTAGTTATCGAAATATAAGCTATCTTGTGCTGGTGCCTAGCTAGCCACCAGTACAGGTTTTATGCGTGGCCGCCATTCTGAAGAAAAAAAATGGCGGACTACTAGACAGGCCAGGCTTCAGACTAAAATATTCAAACCACTTTTCAGATTACCAGAGCTGATGTAGAGGTTCAACCCTACGCATTTACAACAAAAAGCTTATACGTCGGTCATACAGACTACAAATACTTGAGATGGCAAGTGATTGACACCCCTGGAATCCTGGACCATCCATTGGAAGAGAGAAACGTGATAGAAATGCAGGCGGTGACAGCCCTAGCGCACCTCAGGGCTGCCGTGCTCTACTTTATAGACCCGTCTGAACAGTGCGGCCACAGTATTGAGGAACAGGTAATTACTGACGTGACAACCCTTGCATTGACGTGACAGAAATGCAGGCGGTGACAGCCCTAGTGGAAATCGGTTCAGCGGTTGGGCCGTGAAAACGTAGCAGACAGACAGACACACACTTTCGAAATTATAATATTGGTATGGATTATTGTAAAAATATTTTGTTTTCAGATTTCCCTCTTCGATAGTATCCGGCCACTTTTCTCCAACAAGCCCTTGATAGTGGTCCTCAACAAAATAGACGTGGTCAAACCTGAGGAGTTGGCCGCCAACAAACGCGCGCTCATCGAGGAGTTGGAGGCCACTTGCGCCAAGGGGAACCTCGTCAAGTGAGTACACCAACCTGACTTATGACGCATGCAGCCCCCCCTCCACTGCTAAACATGAAGGTAAAGCCAAGCAAAACACAGCACCACACAAACCCCAAAACCACTCGACGCACGTTTCGCCCCGACACCGGAGCATCCTCAGGAGGTGTAGAATGCTCCAATGCGTATGGACTTCTGCAAAATAACGCCTGCTTCTATACAAAACTACATTTGACTTAGTCATCGCAGACCAGATCCGACTTGGCCAAAGCAGATTAAAGCTGAAATCCCTTGATCCGATCCTGTCTAACTAGATTTGAGTCCACAATTTGCATTAGAAGAAGTTATAATGTTATACATTTATCAGTAAAATGTAACACCCCCATTCTTCACTTGCGCCAAGGCCAAAATTTCTATTTAGGCCAAATTTAGAGGGTTAATATAAAAATTATAAAATTTAAAAAAACTACCCACGCTTTACTTCATAATAATTTCAAATCTTTTTAGTTTGTGTACAAAAAATGTTTTCTTTTGCCAAAAACAGGCGTAATTCCAAACGTCAATTAGCAAATATCACTTTAACCGTTTTTGGTTTAAAAATCTTGAATTTCAAGCAAAATTCATTCACTTTGCCTCTCTCAGGGCGAGTTGCAGTTAGAGGGAAAGGGTGACGCGCACAGATAACGTTATTTCCTTCATCTGTGGAAACTGCACTATTTTAGGTTCCACTTGCCAACGAGTTATCCCTTTGATGAAGCAGGCTCTTAAGAATGACATGTTTTGGGTGTCTTTAACCCCCGACCCAAAAGGAGGGGTGCTTAAAGTTTGACATGTGTATCTGTGTATCTGTTTGTGGCATCGTAGCTCCTAAACTAATGAACCGATTTTAATTTAGTTTTTTTTGTTTGAAAGGTGGCTTGATCGAAAGTGTTCTTAGCTATAATCCAAGAAAATTGGTTCAGCCGTTTGAAAGTTATCAGCTCTTTTCTAGTTACTGTAACCTTCACTTGTCGGGGGTGTTATAAATTTTTAATTTATACTTGTATGTACAGTAAAAATCTGTCCCTAAATATTACAAGTGGCCTTACACTTTGCAGCGCGGACACAAACTCGGAGCTTCGTACTGTGCCCGTGATGAGGATGTCCACTGTCACGGAGGAGGGCGTCCAGGAGGTGAAGATCGAGGCCTGCGAGAGGCTGCTGGGCCACAGGGTCACCGAGAAGATGAGGACCAAGAAGGTAACTCCACTCTGTTCCCTCACTCTCACACAAGTGTTCAGGAGGTGAAGGTCCATCAAGGTCTGTTAACTTCCCGTTGACCTAGAATCATGAAATTTGGCAGGTGGGTAGGTCTTATAGCACAAGTATGTATAGGAATAAATCCCAAAACTGAATTTGTGGTTACAGCAATATGTGTTTTAATTTTCAAAGTAAGATAACTATACCAAGTGGGGTAGCATTTGAAAGGGCTTTACCTGTACATTCGAAAACAGATTTTTATTTATTTTTAGGCATAATAGTTTTTGATTTATCATGCAAAATGTCGGAAAAAATACCCGAGTGCGGAACCCTCGTTGCGCGAGTGTGACTCGCACTTGGCCGGTTTTTTTTTCGTTTTGAGGAATCATAAAATCAAACATTTATGGATTGAATTTACAATCTGTTTTTTTTGAAGCGGTTAAAGACTTATGTTTTGAATGTCACTAAATCGCGAGCGTTTTATAACACGAAGTTAATTATAATTACCTACTTACATTAGAATGTCATGATTTCAGTTTGGATTTGTATAACTATAGTTTTGTAGTTCAGTATCGTAGATATTTAAGAGGAATGTGCAACATCCGCATAAACTCAAGAGAATTTCAGGATGTCAAGAGGAATCATGTAAAACTAGTCTTTGGTTCAAATAAAGACATAAAAAAAAACCGGCCAAATGCGAGTCGGACTCGCGTACCGGATATTTTTGCGGATATTTTGCACGATAAATCAAAAACTATTATGCATAAAAATAATTAAAAATCTGTTTTAGAATGTACAGGTAAAGCACTTTCATGATACCCCACTTGGTATACTTAGTTTGAAAATTGAAACACATTTTAATTTTTTTTAATGATGTAACCACAAATTCACGGTTTTCGGATTTATTCCTGTACTTGTGCTATAAGACCTACCTACCTGCCAAATTTCATGATTCTAGGTCAACGGGAAGTACCCTATTAGTTTTCTTGACAGACACGACGGACGGACGGACAGACAACAAAGTGATCCTATAAGGGTTCCGTTTTTCCATTTGAAACTCTAAAAACAGGTGGACGGAATCCTCAACCGTCTCCACGTAGCGGTGCCCTCCCCGCGGGACAACAAGGTCCGACCCCCCGTGCTGCCGCCGGGGGTCCTGGAGAAGCAACAGAAGAAAGCGGAGAGAGAGTCGAGGAAACGCAAGCTCGAGAGGGAGATTGAGCTTGAACAGGGAGATGACTATGTGCTGGGTAAGTGGAGGCTAATCTATTCCAAATATCCTCTGCCGCGAATCGAACCCGGGACCTCCCACTAATACGACCACGGCGATCATCACTGCGCCCGGGGAGGTCGTCAATTTGAGCATCGGCTAATGATGATTCATGATTATTACGGCTACTCAGAAAAGCAGACATTATTTAAAAAAAAATGTAGTGTTAGCAGTACTCTACTAAGATTACAATCTATATTCTACATACATACTTACTAATATTATAAATGCGAAAGTGTGTCTGTCTGTCTGCTACGCTTTCACGGCTCAACCACTCAACCGATTTTAATGAAATTTTGTACAGACTTAGGATACATTCCGGGGAAGGACATAGGCTACTTTTTATCCCGGAAAAACAAACAGTTCCCGCGCGATTCCTAAAACTCATCCGCTTGACCGATTTGTATGAAATTTGGTACTGAGAGACACTTTGTTCTTGTGTTCTTTGAATTGCACTAGCACTACACTTTCACTAATACATTATTTAAATAACTTTAACTAATTAATTATTATTGAAATGTCCTCCCAAAACCTACGCGAAGACACAGATCCAACGCGTACATGTTATCCGAGAGTATTAATCTAAAAAAGGACTTCGTCTGTGGTGGCGTTTGCTGGCGCGCGTGTTGTGACTTTTTGGAGTGTTTTTTTGTTAGAAGTGGCCGGTTTTTGTGTCCCGCTGGTGTTTATTGGTTGTGGAACTGACTGGGAAGCGCTCTAAAGGGGCGCCGCGCGTGTGTCGGCGGGCGCCGGCACAGACGAAGTCCATACTTATACGTATAGTTTCCCTAACTTGTAAATAACTACAAACTTGACATTGGCTAATCAGTGTAAAGCCAGACGAGAGAGAGATAATCTAAAAAACTAGTGCCAAAATAAACAATGATGTTTTATTCCAGACCTCCAGAAGAACTACTCGGATATTGCGGAGGAAGAACGTCACGATCCCATCCCAGAGTTCTGGGAGGGGCACAACATTGCCGACTACATCGACCCGGACATATTTGAAGTAAGAACTAACTACTTGACTACCCCCTATTTTACCTCCTTAGGGGTTGAATTTTTAACAATCTTAGCGCATGTCTATGTCATAATAGTTGTACATGCCAAATTTCCGCCCGATCCGTCCTATGGTTTGAGCTATCTCTTAAAACCGTTTCATAAACTACTATTATACATTTTCGGTACTTTGTAAAAGTTTGTTTGAATCTAAAATCTTTCCATATGATAATAAAGGCCCGATCGAAGCTGAGTACGGAACCCTCGGTGCGCGAGTCTGACTCGCACTTGATTCATTTTAACTGATTTCCTAGATTTTATGATTGATTTCGTCCTTGTTTTAGAAACTGGCTGAATTGGAGAAGGAGGAGGAGTCGAGAATGGCCGGTGGGCTGTACGCGGTGCCCAAGATTGAGCTGGACGAGACGATGAAGGAGATCCGAGAGCTGGCCCGACAGATACGGTAACGACACACTCCAGAACAGTTAGGGAACTAGTAACAAAACGTTGAGGCTTCATCTACGCTGGCAGGCGTCAATTGTTACCTACATTTGATATACAACGAACCAAAAGCTTAATCCATACTTAATAATATTATAAATGAGAAAGTGTGTCTGTCTGTCTGTTACGTTTTCACGGCCCAACCGCTACATCCCGGGGAAGGACATAGGCTACTTTTTATCACGGAAAATCAAAGAGCTCCTACGGGATTTAAAAAACCGAAATCCACGCGGGCGAAGTCGCGGGCATCCCCTAGTTTGCTACAATCCGCTAAACTAGACAAATCTGTATGGTGCAGCATGCGACATGCACCGCCCGCCCTCCCACTGATAAACATGCAGGAAAAGCCAGCCACCAAGCACCACCACCACGCAGCACCACACAAATCCCAAAACCACTCGACGCACGTTTCGCCCCGACACCGGAGCATCCTCAGGAGATGTAGACCTTGCAAAGTATTGCTTGCTTGGTGGCTGGGCATAGGGCTTAAAACTGCGCCAGGGTTGATTATAATATGTAGATATTAATTTGTATTTTTTTTTCAGCAACAAGAAGGCAGTCCTCAAAGACGAGTCTCGTCTCGTGAAGCAGTCGACGAAACCCGTCATGCCGAGAACCAGTCGCGCGAGGGACCGCGGCCGCTCCACCACCAAACTCAGAGACGAGATGGAGAAACTTGGTAAGCCTTTACAAGTTTGTTACTATCAGTGCCTCTGCTATCAGCTACTAGTGCAGCTTTCATTAGTGAGAGAAAGACTCGTAGACGAGATGGAGAAGATTATTACAAGTTTGTCGCTCCTAACTCCTACATCGCCACTACTAGTGATCATTCGCGAGAGATAAAGACTCAAAAACGAGATGGAGAAACTTGGTAAGATGTTGTTTTTCCTTAGAAATTCTCACTCATTTCATATTATCGACGGCAAAAATAATATTATAGTCTATTTTTGGTTTTTATAATGAAAACCTGTCTTTTTTGTGTAAGAAATGTATCAATATGACGTATTTTATTCCCAGGCGTGGACATGTCGGACACAAAGCAGGCCAACTTCACAAAGACGCGATCGCGGTCGCGTTCGCAGTCCGCGACTGTCGCGAAACGCGCGCGCGTCGCGTCGCGCTCCGTCAGCAAGCCGGCCAGAGACGAACAAGGGGTCAAAGACGTCGCTGTGAGTATTGCCTTGAAGATCCTCGATCTTTAAGATACCCAAATAAACTTATTTTTACAAAAGCTATCATCTTTACACACATTATGCAAAGAAAGAAATTCTATTTCTGAGGTGGAAGCGACGAGTTTGCCCGCGTCATTCAAATTTAATTTGGTTTGGTTGGTAAAACTAAACCCTTTCAAGTAAAGATTTTTATATAAACCTGTGAGGATGATACTGCCATTGTCGCAATTGAAATGCCATAAGCCTACGTTGTCGTATCAGTTTACGAATTGCGATAAACCAAATTAAATTTGAATTTCGCGGACAGACCCGTCGCATGCCCCTTAATATAAATATTACGCTTACTGCGCTCGTGCTCCTGTATCGTGGCCCGATCGAAGCTGAACGCAGTCAAATACTGTGTGTCAGTCAAAGCGCGGCCGAAATTATACGTTTGTCGTTATGGTCGCACGATGGTGCTGTTTACACCGTTGTGCATTACCCACGACAAAAACAACGATTCAAAACGTCATAATAATTAGGTGCATTTCCGCCTTGGACAGCCAGGTTGATCCGTTACGCAAAAAATTACGGGTTAATCGCGGTGAAATAGTTCGTATTTTTTTTTTGCACTAAGACTCCATGGCCTCTTAAATTAGGTTATTTATATTAATTATATGCTTTGCCTATATAGTTAGTCTTATAATATTTTTGCAAAAAAACGTATTAAAAATTAATGAAAATGTAAAAATTATGAAATTTTCCCAAATACGTACATGCAAATTAGATTTTTAAATCAGTATTTCACATTTTCGATCTCGAAAATAATGTGAGATTGTAAAACTTCAGAACTATTTTTTTTCCTTTAAAACAAAAACTAATTTAAATACCTACTTTCTAGCCCCATCCAATTTTTTGTTTTAAAAAAATTCACTAATAAGTCAAGTACCTAAGCTAAAATTGAAAACAAACTTTTGGATAACATTTTTATTCTCCACAGATGCGAAAGAGAGCGAAGAATCTTGCTCACGTGGCCATCGCGAAGAAGACGAAGAAGATGGGTCTCAAGGGAGAAGCCGACCGCTTCATCGGCACCAAGAAGCCCAAGCATCTGTTCTCCGGCAAGCGCGGCGTCGGCAAGACCGACCGCCGGTAGTGTGCGACCACCTTTATGTGCAGTGTGCGCTCATGTTCAACGATAGGGTTATACTATCTTTATGTACTAATTTGTTTGAAATAAAGTACTTATATTTTATCATTCAACTTGTTTTTTTTGACGTGACAACGTCTTATAATTCGATAGAGCCGGCTGCACGCACGAAAAAACATGACTCATGCGGCGTTACCTCGCTCTGAGGCGTTCCATGTAAGGCTTGAAGTGCAAGCGAGAGCGCGGAACGAGTGACAAAGAAGCACAATCGGCCTTTGTCGTCACGTTCAACTATCGTCAGTAAACCGACTTTACAGACAACCAATTTTTTTTTAAATAAGAACCGTTAAGGTTTGGATTGTCCTTCCAGCGTCCATTTCTTACGCCGTATACCTTGAGTACCTTCCGTCAATACAAAAGTGAGTAGGCATCATTGTTTATAAGTTGCTTACTATAAAACATGATGATGAAAAATTCTATGTATCAGTAAGAGTCCAATCGTGTGGGTCATCCTCATCAACCCGTCGCCGCCTCACTACTGAGCACGGGTCTCCTCTCAGAATGAGAAGGGTTTGGTCATAATCTACCACGCTGCTGACCAAGTGCGGATTGGCAGAGTTCACACGCCTTTTAAACATTATTGAGAATTCTCAGGCTTGCATGCATCGTGTGGGTTAGTCAAAAAAAATAAAACACAAAATATAGCAAAATGAATGGCACATTTATATTTAATTAATATTATTCATTTTTATAATTAGAACTTTCTTGTAATCATATTATTTTTAAACTATGCATTTGAACTGAACAACCGCTCCGACGCCGCCCCGACTGGTCGCGCGACCGCAAGCGACCGTTGGCGGTCAGTTACGCGACTATTGGCGATAGTTGGGCGACCATTGACGACAGTTGCGCGACTATTGGAAATAGTTGCGCGACCATTGGCGATGTTTACGCAACTATTGGAAATAGTTGTGCGACTGTTGGCGATAGTTGCGCGACTATAGGCGATAGTTATGCGATCGTTGGCGGAAAGTTGTGCGACTATTTCCGGACAGTTGCGCGACTATTGGCGATAGTTGCGCGACCGGGGGCGGTTAACAAAATAAAAAATTGCAAACAAAAGCCTCATAAGGTAGGTACAATCACCAGGATTGTCTCGGAATAGAACAGAACATCTCCAGTGCCTTAATAAATTACTGATGGTACTTGTCCAATACGAATACAAAAATAATAATTCATATAGTGCGTAAACTTTGAGAAGGAATCCGCCATATTTGCTCCCATATGTGAACTGTCATGTCAAATGTACTAATATCTCAAACAAAGAAGCAAGATGGACTCGATATCAAAATAATTATACCTTGTTAGAGCAAGCTAAGTGTATGGAAAAGTTCTGAAGAATGATAAGGACAAAACACAATTTTTTTTTGTCTTTCCTTAGCTTAGCTTTTTTTGTTGCGCACAGTTGACATCTGTGCCCAAAAAGCCTCTGTGATAGTAATTTATTGCCAATATTTCAAGTTTTTATTTAGTTTTCTGTTATAAATTTAGTGTTGAAGGTGAAAGAAAGCCATTTATGGTGCATTTATGAGTGATCGGCTGTAACAACCAAAGTATGATTGGTTTTGTCTCTTTTAGGGAAGGATACCCGTCTGACAAGTCCACCTTGATTCTTAGGCCGAGATCTATAGACCACACTTTGACTTTGCTCAGACTTAAGTCACTGTTAAAACGAGACAGCGTTATACCGCTGGCATAAACCTGTCTCGTTTTAACTGAAACTTAAGTCTGAGGAAAATCAAAGTGCACTCTATAGATTTCGACTTTAGTCTGAGACTAATATAGTCCTTAATCTAAGAGTAAACCGTACTTTTGACATGACAGTTGACACATAGACCAAAAATGACGAATCCTCAAAATTCACGCAAGTGTACAATACGTCACAGTATATTTCCCAAAAAGTTGCACCCTGATTGGCTATGACATTCAAATCTTAATAATTTTTACGTCTTTGACAGTTCTTGTATAATACATCAAGAAGTGTATAGTCCATACAAAATGACTTCTCACGCGCCATTTTAACTTTGTGTCAAATGTCATGTCAAAAGTTTGGATCACCTTTAAAATAAGGACTAAAATCGTACTTTTGACATGACATTTGACACAAGTTGACACTAAGAAGTCATTTTTTACGCATTATAATGATTTTGACAATATATGCAATATTTTCTCGTAAGACTGTATACGAAAGATGAATTTCATATACCTGTAATTTTTACTGTCAAATTCGTCAGTACTTATATAAAAATGTGTCATAATATTAGACGTAATTTCGATGTATGTCTTTGCCAGTTGTTTTGCATAAAGTGTCAAGTTTAACTTGATTTCGATAAGTGACGTCAAACTTGACAGTAAAATGGTGTCAAATTTGACGTCACATAACGCTGTTTCGTGCGTCCTTACTATTTCAATGTCTTAGAGAATTAGGACTCAGGTTAAGGGTATGAACATACTTTGAACACGATTCGCGAGTCAAAGCATATACTAGATTTTCTATGACCACCATCACACTCAAAATACTATTTGCAGCCTCGCCTGTTTAAAGTATGTTCCCACTTTATATCTTACCATGTATATTGTACACTAGAATACGTCATATTATGTATTATTATTTTCGTTCGTATATTTATAAACCTGCCATAATATTACATACATACTGTATGTACGGACAACAAAAAATCATAATATTAGACAATAATAATAATTAATTAATTAAAATAAAAAAGAACTTATACAGTAAACGCTAAATGGAAGAGAAGACAACTAAACCCTAAGACGCGATGATAAAAGTAAGTGAATCACTTAAAAACTACGAAAAATACAATGCTTACTATAAAAAAATATTTTGAACTTTTCATACTTGTCAATCAACTTTCGATCCTACGTCGCGTATTTATAGAGGCGGTTTTTGTTTGTTTTGGCACAGTACTTGATACTCTTAAATCAAAATAGTTGGAGAAAAATTACTGTATTGGTGAACTTTTTTCATTATAATTTTCAAAAATGCTTTTTAATTGCTTTAATTAGCATTTAATTTAGCAAAAAATTAATAAAGTTTTCTTCGTCCTTTTAGGTAAGTTGCAGATAATCTGTTAAAATCGTTCTTTTACAGAATTTTATAAGCAAAGATATACAAGACAATTATTTGTTGACATTGCACTATTCGGATTTTATTTACCTACAGAATTAATTTATTTTGACACGAATTTTAATACATTTACAAAAAAATAGGGAGTTGCATATATAGTATTTATAAATCAAATTATGTGCCTAATTTATTATGTTTAAGAAGAGAGCACATGTTTTCAAAGAATAGTTTTCTGCAACCACTTTGTTTTAAGATTTCTCAGTGCTGACCAAAAAATTACACTTTTGTCAACCGAGCCCGACTCGGCAGCCATATTGAGTTGTCATGTCATATCCGCCATATTGTCATCTAAATTCAACTGTCAAACGAAAATCAACCTTAAACCTATATAATACAGAGTTTAGAACTAAACAACTGCTCCAAACTGTACTGTACGTAATCGAGAGACTACTTTGGAGTACAATTCGCAATTGATCCAATCAAGAGAGATTGGGCCGAAGCACACTCATAATACAAGACGCAACTTGAAAAACGCGGCGTCTTTTTGAGTTCAATCAAATTGTAATAATTTCTATACCAAGGTAATTATTTTATAACTACGTTAAGGATTACTTAATTTTTTTTAATTTATCGCTTTACCAAAATCATATATATACCTGATAAAAAATGATAATGTGGCTAAGATGGGAAGCGTTTGCTAGAAGAATTGAAAGCAAAGCGTGGTAATGAAGTTTTTTTTTTATACCAGGGTGTGTTTAAAACCCTCTTAAGTCAAGGTTCTAACTTAAACAAAAGTAACTATATCTGATTTCGACTACAAATATAATCAGCACCGCTTCCATTAGTGTACTATTTAATTATATTAGATGACAAGTCATTTTGAATGCGATCGCACCTGGTGGTAAGTGATTAAATGACGATAGTGTAAGATGAAAGTGAATTAACTTGCAAGAAGTATGGCAGTTTAATTAAACCCATACCTCTAATAGGTTTTTATGCGAATTCGTGCCAAAACCATTTGGTGGTTGTTTTTGCTGGTAGGAAATAGGCCCTCTGGTCTGATTAGACAAAGAAATTATAAATTGCTTCTGACTGGAATCGAACCCAGTACCTCAAAAGACCACAGAGCTTACCACTGCACTAGAGAGGTCTTCAATCTAGCAATAGAAATTAAAACAATTTGATTTGAGGCAAAAAAAACTTCAAGTTATTTCGAATAGTGTCTTGTTTTATGAGTGTGATTCTACCCTTAATATCATCCTATACTCCTAAAGCGCTGTCATGTATTAAAGCGATCGTTAATTTAAAAAAAAAACAGTATCATACAAAATCGATTTGATAAAAAAAAAATTAAAATGCAACTACAAAATACATAATCATATACGATTGAAATATTGAGCTTCAAAATTAAATATCATATAATTTTTTTCTATATACACAAATTAATTGATTACGTCATAATTTTTACGTGTCAAATTTTTTTCAAAGTTTATTATGTTTTCATATTATGTTATTATGCAGAATTTAAACTATAAATTACAAAAAATATTTAAATAATATGGCATTTTCGTATAAATAGTTTTTTTTTTGCTAAAATTATTTATTAGATGCCGAAGAAACATTATTCTTTTTCACTCATAAAATTTGCGAAAAACTCAAAAATATATTCGTCCTGTCAAAATTTGGCAAAAAACAAAGTTTACCATACAAAATATTTAGTTTTTCGTGCAATTTCGTTAAAATTCATGCAAATATTTATTTACACATTTTTTTTCATTCAATAAATTAAAAATCAGTAAAAAAATCGATAATTTTTAAAAATCATATATAAATATTACAAAAAATATTTTGTGTAGTAATCTTTGCATTTGTAACTTGACATAAAATATAATGTATAAGTACAAAATCAAAAAAAAAAATAAGAGCTACATTTAATTTATAAAAAAAAAACGTGTGTAAAATAAAAAATAATAAAGATACGCAAAAGCGTAAATTAACCGGTTTAAAAAATTCATTTTTCACTGGAGTGTGAGATAGCTGATTTTATTAAAATAATAAAATTCTTAAGTACATATACATAAGTTAGCAGCCAGTTTTGTCTAATGATCAATCATAATAATTATTCAAACATTGCAACGCAAAGCCAAAAAAATCAGTATTTGAGATTAGTTAAATAAAAACACACGTTAAAATGCAAAAAAAAAAAATTGATTTTTTCGCTACTTTAAGAGTATTTTTATTACTTACAATTAATGTAAAAGTATTCAGATTTCTGTAAAAACTACTATTGAAATATTAAAAAAAAAACCTTGTAAAATATTCACTACAAAAGTATGTAAATGTTACCTATTGCCGATTTGAAAACCTTGTAAATAAAATTATTCGATAATTTTAACCAAAAATCTTATTTTTTTGGCTTGGCGTGACAATACGTTCATTCTATTGTTTCCACTTCACACATTTACAAAAAAATATCGACGAACTGAGCGATTTTCGTACTTACCACAATAAATATTCGATTTATAATTGATTTCGTTAAAAAAATCAATATTGGAAATCAATTATAAACCAAAAACCAAAAAAAGAACCTAATTAGTCGCAATAAATGCGAAAATCGCTCGATTTTTTCAAACATCCGCTCAAAATCATACCTAGACATAACTTGATATATCCGAAGTCCACTTTCGGATTTATTGTCAAGCGTTAAAACTTTAGCTGCTGAGCACATTTTGAAAAAAAACTCCATGTGAAAAAAAAAATCAACCAAAATGATACGACGAGCGATGTTGCCATGTTTGTATAAAAAAAATGGACTCCGGAACCTTATAAGTATAACCTACGCTTATGGCAGCGAAAAAAAAGTTAATATTTAAAATCGGTATGTAATTAAAAATATCTTTTTTTCCGTATATACTATTTTATCAATTATTACACTAAAGGGCTACCTATACATAAATCTAGGCTATTTTATTTTACAATTGTGGATAACCCAATGTCTTTGGGTGTTTGACGTCATCTAACGTCACTCCACTGTATGACGTCATCCGTTTATATTATAAAACTATAATATACACACTTAACTATTCAAGTCCGGTTATTCACTACGCACTGCTTTTTCAACACTCTTTGGAAATTGTAGTCTATTTTTTTTTATAATCACCACAGAATAAAAAAGTAAAACGCGTCTACAGACGCGCTTGGGTGTACCTGAGTAACAATTTGAACTACAGAGTACAGACGTGTGCTAATGACGTCAGTGTATAAAATAAAATCACTGGGATTTTTTAAATCTATTTTTTTAAATTAAAGTAACGCCTTTTAATATTTATGTAGTGTGTGATTTAATTTATTAGAATATATTTTAGTATCGCTTTAAATGCAAAAAATCTTTCAAAATTATATGAAAAAGTAGTAAAGGAAGATTTTAAAATTATCTGAACTTAGTTATGTCACGCTATCAAAAATTTAACAAAAAAGATAAAAAAAAACTATGACAGTTCAAGAAAACAGAAAAAATACTGACAGAAAAAATGTTGAGTTGAAAAAAATATACGAAAATTTTAATTTTCAATAAATAATAAAATTATTTTTCCATATAAAAACTTTAAAAAAATCCACTTTAAAAAAAAAACATTTTTCGCATTAAAAGCAATACTTAAACATATTTCACAGATATTCACACAGATAAATGACTAACACCCCCTAGTACCGGCTAGGGGTCGCGGGTGGGGTCCAACTGTTGTGGAGAGGGGTTCACGGGGGTCGGAGGGGTTCACGGCAGCGCGCAGAGGCGCGAGGGGCGTCGCTATTGCTGCGGCGGCCCTGAGGGAGGCTGCCCTGACACCTGGCCCATGCCCTGTAGATAAACATTAATAAAGTAAGAAAAGTGGTGATATTAAAAAAACTGGCCAAGTGCGAGTCGGACTCGCGCACCGAGAGTTCCGTACTCTAGTATTTTTTCGACATTTTGCAGGATAAATCAAAAACTATTATGCATAAAAATAAATAAAATTCTGTTTTAGAATGTACATGTAAAGCCCTTTCATATGATACCCCACTTGGTATAGTTACCTAATTACTTTGAAATTTGAAACACATTGTTATTTTTTTTTTAATAGTGTACTTTGAAAAAAAAAAAGAATATTAGCCATGTTAAATGACTAATATTCTCCTTTCCTCTCCAACTAAGCGTCAGGCTTGTGATAGGAGTAGGTACGACAATAGTGCAACGGGCGGGGTTTGAACCGTCGACCTTTCGGTTTTCAGTCCACTCCTATACCGGTTGAGCTATTGAGGCTCTCAATTATAGCTTATAGCTCGTTCACACAGGATGCGTAAGCGTAGACGTAGCGCGTACCATTGCGTTGTAATGTATGGAACTGTATGAAAGATGGCACACCGTATGCGTAACCCGGTGTGTTAGGGGTTTACGCGCGTCACGTGTACGTGCTTGGTGTGAATCGGCCTTTATTGTTAAGGTTTATACTCACAGGCATGGGTTGGTAGTGGTGCAAGGGCGCGGCGAGTAGTTTGGGAGCATCTTCCGCTTTTTCCTCTTCGCGTCGCTTTAGACACGCCGCTTTCGGGTTCAGGTTACGTTCTGAAAATCACGCTAATATTATAAAGGCGATAGTTTGTGTGTATGTATGTATGTGTGTGTGTGTATATTTGTTACTCCTTCACGCAAAAACTACTAGACGGATTTGGCTGAAATTTGGAATGGAGATAGATAATATCCTGGATTAGCACATAGGCTCCTTTTATGCCGGAAAATCAAAGAGCTCCCTCGGGATATCAAAAACCTAAATCCAGGCAGACGTAGTCGCGGGCATCAGCTAGTCAATAATAAAAAACGTTTTTTCTGGGTTTGCGCGAGTACATCGTAATAAGTGATATAATAAGCCTACGCTGACCTAGATACGGTAAGGTTATCTTGATTACAAAGACGAATTTAAGCGAGTCAAATATAAGAAAGGGGTTTATGGATTCAAAAAGTATAGTATACTTCGATAATAAGTATCTGCGGCTTGTCACTCTTCAGATAAGTTATACATATCCAACTCAGCTCTTTTAGCGCTTCGTTTTTTTTAAAGAATATTAGCCATGCTAATCATGACTAATACTCCCCTTTCCCCTCCAATTAAGCGTAAAGCTTGAGCCAGGAGTGGGTGCGACAATAGTGCAACGGTTGGGGTTTGAACCGCCGACCTTTCGGAATTCAGTCCGCTCCTCAACCGTTGATCTATCGAGGTTCGTTTATGTCCCTTACCCTTATCCTGGAGATAAGTCACAGACTAGGAGTGGTATACTGACCTCTGACTTGCTGTTCCAGCGTCATGATGACTTCCACAGCCATGTTGAGGATGCCCAGCTTGGTCTGCGGCTTGTCGCTCTTCAGGTGCGTCATACACATCCGACCCAGCTCTTTTAGCGCTTCGTTTATGTCCCTTACCCTTATCCTGGAGATAAGTCACAGACTAGGAGTGGTATACTGACCTCTGACTTGCTGTTCCAGCGTCATGATGACTTCCACAGCCATGTTGAGGATGCCCAGCTTGGTCTGCGGCTTGTCGCTCTTCAGGTGCGTCATACACATCCGACCCAGCTCTTTTAGCGCTTCGTTTATGTCCCTTACCCTTATCCTGGAGATAAGTCACAGACTAGGAGTGGTATACTGACCTCTGACTTGCTGTTCCAGCGTCATGATGACTTCCACAGCCATGTTGAGGATGCCCAGCTTGGTCTGCGGCTTGTCACTCTTCAGGTGCGTCATACACATCCGACCCAGCTCTTTTAGCGCTTCGTTTATGTCCCTTATCCTTATCCTGGAGATAAGTCATGCTTTATGAGTTTTAAAACTTCATACTAGGAGAAGTAATAGAGCATGAAAAAGGAAGAGTATGGTTGATATGAGTACAGATGGCTTTGCTGAAACATTACTTAGTCACAATACATGTCAAATACATATTATAACATACATAAATTACAAGTCATAATATATTATTTTCACAGCAAATGTCAGCTAAACATACATAGGGGTCACAGTATTAAATTGAAGAGCAGAATTTTAGTTACGAGACCTTACACGTTTCAAATTGTTAGTTGTTCTATAAAATATGTCAGGTGTCGTGTAGTTAGTATTTATATTTTTTTTTCTATTTATTTATATTAAATGAAACATATTATTTATATGTTTTTTTTTTTTTCAAATTGTCCATTAGTTTTGAGCTGTGTGTTGATAGACAAGTGCTTTTCCTTTTATATTACATTTATAATTTTAGTAATTCTATCTGTTTTCTTCAGAAATCCTTCTGATTGCCGCTTACGTAACTGACTGAATGTAAAGTGAACATTTACATCACACTATTAGAATTATGTTAGACCATAGCACTAGACTGGTGTTTGCTATTTGCAGCCCAAATAGACCGTAGTCTGTGCTAGGACTGACAAAAATCATCGGCCTTACAGTATTTTGACACAATTCCAATTTCTGTCTTTTTTTGAGCGAAGTGATTAGAAAGAAAAGCGAGAAAAGAAAAGAAATGAGTACTTTGGCTTTGCTCAGAATTAAGTTTCAGTTAAAACGAGATAGATTTATGCCAGCAATATAACGCTGTCTCGTTTTAACAGTGTCTTAAGTCGGAGCAAAGTCAAAGTTCGCTTCGCTTTATCAATCGTAAACGTCTAATGACCTATTAAATTTTTCTTTCAAGATTACCATGCAAACATTCAAGTGAAAATGTACCTTATATCTATAGACATAAAACTCACCTTTCCCTAGCATTGTTAGCTTGCCGCCTCTCTTTCTCCCGTAGAGCTTTGGCTTGTGGGTCCATTTCGTCGTCACCTTCGTCGGCGGATGAGCAACTAGCATGCAAATATCAGCCTTGAGGACATTGATTTGTATAAACTTAAGAGAGAATTTCGTTTGACGCTTACTTGATTATACTAGCCAAGTATCTTAGTAACAATTATTTATTATTATTGAAGGACAGTTTTTCCAAAACTCACGAAAGTCTAGATAGACTGGTCTAACTTAGGTTGAAATCTACAAAGCGCTCTTTAACTTTGCTTAGACTTGAGTTTCAGTTAAAACGAGACAGATTTACGCCAGCGGTATAACGCTGTCTCGTTTTTAACACTTCAAAAATAGCTCAAAACAGAGATCAATATAGCACACTTTGACTTTGCTCATACAGAAAGACAGTGAAAATTGACATATGTCAATTCCGTTTGGAATATTCCAAAAAACTCCTTAAAATAAAGAGTATGAAAAAATTAAAAAAAGACAGTGTAAAAACGAAAAGAAAAATAAATCTGACCCGTTTTAACTGAAACTAAAATCTGAACAAATTGAAAATCGACTGCCTTTTATCTAATTAATTAATTAGACAAGTGTAAATTAATAATTTTCAACACCCCCGACAAGTGAAGGTTACAGTAACTAGAAAAGAGCTGATAACTTTCAAACGGCTGAAACGATTTTCTTGGACTATTCCGCGCCTACAATCGAATCCAAAGTATCTGAGTTTTCCAAAACATCATTTTCAAATAAATAATTATGTATATCTAGGCAACGTCCATCTTGACAGCTCGACATTTGTCAATTGACACTTGAATATTATGAACCTAAGGGTTATCTAACCTTCTTTTCTACAAGAAAACTATAAAAGAGCTGATAACTTTCAAACGGCTGAACCAATTTTTTTGGATTATAGCTAAGAACACTCTCGATCAAGCCACCTTTCAAACAAAAAAAACTAAATTAAAATCGGTTCATTCGTTTAGGCGCTACGATGCCACAGACAGATAAACAGATACACAGATACACAGATACACAGACACACAGATACACAGATACACACGTCAAACTTATAACACCCCTCTTTTTGGGTCGGGGGTTAATAAAAGGCAGTCGATTAAATTAAAAGAATAATAAAAACCATTGATAGGCCATGGACTTGCAAACTATCATGTTTATCTGCTCAAATATTACATTTACGTACTACGAAATCCATACTATCCGTATCCATACTAATATTATGAATGCGAAAGTGTGTCTGTCTGTCCGTCTGTCTGTCTGTCCGTCTGTCTATCTGTCTGTCTGTCTTCTACGTTTTCACGGCCCAACCGTTGAACCGATTTTAATGAAATTTGGTACAGACTTGAGATACATCCCGGGGAAGGACATAGGCTACTTTTTATCCCGGAAAATCAAAGAGTTCCTACAGAATTAAAAAAAACCGAAATCTACGCGAGTGAAGCCGCGGGCACCCGCGGCTTCACTCGCGTGGGTATAGTTATAAGATAGCAGACACAGTGATGTTAATGTATGTGGAATGCATCTAATATTTAAAAAAAGTGAATTTCAGATTTTTTACATAGCAACACCACACACAAGGGACAGCGTGACACTTCACAAGATGGCGGCGTTAGTTCCGATTTTGGCCACGCGCCAAAAGATCCTTGTCGCACACTAGTTCAGTTATTACAAAAAAAAAACCTCCGAACTTACCTCCGAAGCAAAGGCAGCGCGCGAGAGAGTTCAGCCGACCGCCTGTTTCCAAAAAAACAACTTACTGACTAAATGCGTGACACACATACACACACTAAGCATGATGCATACAGCGTTGCTACGCGTCACCAAAGTTGGGAATACACAGATTTACAATCTATTTTTCCTGCTAAATATCATTGTAGAGCAAGAAACTCGGCGGCTGCTCTTTTTGAATATTCAAATCAATACAGTTCCAACTTTAGTGACGTGATATTTGTTCTACACTTACTGTATAAATTAACATTTTTTTTCTAAAAGCCAAGGTTTGTGTTAATTGGGGTTAATAGTCCGAACGCACTTACGCTGCGCCTTGATCCATACAAAACTCATCCTACTAATATTATAAACGCGAAAGTTTGTATGCATGGATGGATGTTTGTTACTCTTTTACGCAAAAACTACTGAGCGGATTTGGCTGAAATTTGGAATGGAGATTGATTATACCCTGGATTAACACATAGCTTATTTTTTATCCCGGAAAATCAATGAATTCCCACGGGATTTTTAAAACCCTATATCCACGGAAACGAAGTCGCGGGCGTCAGCTAGTATAAACCATATTTGTTGCGTCGCTCAGCGCAAGTGTGTTTGGACCTTAATTATGCACCTAGACAAAAATTAGTATTCCTATAAAAAAGATAGATCCATTTTTTTCAAAGTGAAAACTTCTTGAGAGACTTCGTCTGTGTCGGTGTTAGCTGGCGGGAGTGCTCTGCCTTTTTGGAGTGTTTTTTTTTTTTGTTAAAACTGACTGGAAAGCGCTCTACTTGTATAGTTTCCCTAACTTGTTACAAATAACTACAAACTTGACATTGGCTAATCTTTGTAAAGCCAGACGAGAGAGAGAAAAAAAAAAAACTTCTTGAGGCGATTTTTGAATGGGTGGAAACTTTAAGGCCGCGTCAACGACATGCAAATATTAGTGATGCTCAGGTGTCAACAGATGTAAGAACATATTTTTTATTTAAAATTTTCTTTAATAAAAATAAAAACAGTGAGCAAACGAGCACGCGGATCGCCTGAGGTTAAGTGATTACCGCCGACCATGAACATTTGCAGTACTAGAGGCAACTAATACCTCCAACTTCATAACGAGTAGGTACCTACAATCTACGAAAAAAAACACATAGACATACAGACAGACACGAATTTTTTTTTTTTGTGTTATAGGTATATTTAATACTGTGACCCAATGTTGTTAGCATGACGGAAGCGCTGAAACTATAAACAAATGATTTGTTAGTATGTATGTATGTTACATGATATGAGTAAATACATTTTTTCAGTAGTAATTAAAGTAAAAGTACATAAACCACACTAATATTATGAAGGCGAAAGTTTGTGTGTATGTATGTGTGTGTGTATGTTTGTTACTCTTTCACACAAAAACTACTGACCGGTTTTGGCTGAAATTTGGAATAAAGATTGATAATATCCTGGATTAGCACACAGACCATTTTTTATCCCGGAAAATCAACGAGTTCCCACGGGATTTCGGAAAACTTAAATGGACGCGGACGAAGTCGCGGGCATCAGCTAGTAATGCATATTTTGAGAAAGGTCTTGCCATATTTGCTTTGTGTCACGTCAAAAGTACGATTTTAGTCCATAATCTAAGGTTGAAATCTATAGATCGCACTTTGACTTTGCTTAGACTTAAGTTTCAGTTAAAACGAGACAGATTTATGCCAGCGGTATAGCGCTATCTCGTTTTAAATGTGTCTTAAGTCTGAGCAAAGTCAAAGTGTGCCCTATAGATCTCAGCCTAAATGTAAACCGTACTTTTGACACATAGCAAAAATGTGGTAAGTACTATATCAAAATTTATGCATTAATTTAGTTAAAGTATATGAGAAGTGTTATGTAGTGATGTTGTTGTTGTGTGGTGACATGTGTCGTGGCATATTGCTACCGTACGCACGTAGTCAGCCTATCTCGGGGTGTCATACTGTGTTGTGTTGTTGGTGTTGTGTGGTAAAATTGTGACATAGTGTACAGTTATGTCTCTCGCAAGTTGTTGAATATCGTAGCGTGTTGTTGACGGTTGTTACTTGTTTGTCTACTTCTCGTGCACGTTGTTGACTTTGTACCAAGTGGAGTATTATTGAGAGTTGCATTTTGTTGAGTGTTGTTCGGTGTGGTGTGTATAGCTACCTCTCTCACACGTTTTCGGCCTGATACCTCTCTCTTTCGCGCGCCGCCTTAGGGCGGGGTCGAGTATTGTGTAGTGTTGTTCAGTGTCGTGTGTAGAGCTACCTCTCGCGCACATTATTGGCCTGGCGCCGCTATGGCGTCAAGGTGGAGTGTTGTATAATGTTGTATGGTGTTGTTCAATGTTGTTCAGTGTCGTGTGTATAGCTACCTCTCTCGCACGTTGTTGGCCTGGCGCCGCTCTCTCTCGCGCGCCGCCTTGGCGTCGGGGTCGAGGTCGTCCTCGTCGGCTGAGGAGCAGCTGTACCCACCACAGCCGCATCACACGCACGTTAGTATACGACAAGTACCCAAATAGGGTCCGACGTACCAGATCGTACTGGTACGACGGACCATATCGTGATGGCAGTGTACGGCACTCTCAGTATGAGATTTTACGTCCCATCAATTTTGATAGTATTCGAGAGTCGAAACAAAATAACTTCAGAATAAAATGGACCCAAATATCCTTGATTTAAAGTCTAAATTTCAGTACCATTGATTTTAATTTCGCAACGTTTCCGCTTGGAGCGCTGGCTGTAAATATATGTGCAAACTTGAGCATTAAAACAAGGCGGTTAAGGGCTATTTTACTTTAACGGTAAAGTGTGACGACTCTCAAATACTATCAACGTTGGTGAAAAGTAAAATCTTATACTCAGTATATACAGTACTAGCACTTTTATAAGTTACGCAATGTACATGAATTTGCAATGCATTGAAAAGAGCAACCGCCGAGTTTCTTGCTGGTTCTTCTCGGTAGGAACGGCATTCCGAACCAGTGGTAAATTATTTGACGATTCAAAAGCACTTGTAAAAGTTTATTTGAATAAAAATCTATTCTATTTTATTCTATTCTATTCTATTCCTGCGCAGAAATCTTATTTTTGAATGGCGCGAAAATATCTCAGTCCTCAGCCAATCACAGCGCGCGTCCGTCCGCTATTGGTTGTTGACTATGGGCCATGTTTTGTACGCGCGAATTATGAGCGAGACAGCAAGCGTCTCTGTTGTTCTTGTATTTAAAATCTTAACGTCAAGCAATAAGGTTTGTATTTCATTGTGTACATTCGGTTTTAGTCGGCGTTAGGTTGCGCAAACGAATTGAGCCGATGTGACTAATAAAAGTGGTAGTACACCCTTTAGCGTTTTCATGTTTATACAGCTTGGGAACATCGCTATAGAATTCACTGTACGTGTACAGTCCAGTATTTTATTCTTAAAGGGCATGAGACGGGTCTGCCCGCGAAATTCAAATTTTATTTGGTTTTTCGCAATTTGTAAACTTATACGACAAAGTAGGCTTATGGCATTGTAGTTGTAACAATGGTAGTATCATCTCCACGTGTTTATATAACAATCTTTACTTGAAAGGGTTCAGTTTAAGAATTTAGCTCTAGTATCAACTATAACTCACAAATTAGGCGATACTAGAGCTAATATCTGAAACTGGACAATTCAAGTAAAGATTTTTATATAAACCTGTGAGGATGATACTATAGATTCATAGTGTGAAGTATGTCAGTGAAGGTACTCACTACCGTCGGGAGCGCTTGGAGCCGGGTCCCTTCGCGAGCGCGTCGGCTGACCCGGACGATGACGGTTTCGAGTCCAGGCCTGAGTCCGGGGGCTCTTTGCGTTTTTCTGGGGGAAAATTAATATTCACACTATTATAAAGGCAAAAGTTTGTGTGTATGTTTGTTATCTACTCTTTCACGTAAGAACTACTGGACGGATTTGGCTGAAATTTGGAATGGAGCTAGATTATAACCTGGATTAACACATAATTAAATGAATAAATAAAGCCTTTATTTCCAATCATTCGTTCATTAAGTACAATAATTCATATATTTCAGTAGACACAATCAAACATTATTATTTTGTTACAACTCATAATATGACATTAATTTACAAATTGTTAAAATAAAGTAGGCAAGTAACACAATAACAATAATAATGAACATTTATTTCGGAACATTTCATCCATATAGTGTTAGTAACAGGGCCTTATGAACTATGTTAGTGATTAAATTAAATTACATTATTATTAATTGTTAATTGTTTTTAATGAATTTATTCTATAAAGTATTATTATTTTACATTTTATTTACAAAGAGGCAGCTTTTTATCCCGGAAAAATCAAACAGTTCCCACGGGATCTTTAAAAACCTAAATCCAAGCGGACGAAGTCGCGGGCATGCTCTAGTAAATAAATGTAATTTCGCTCACTGGTATTGGGCAGCAGATGTCTCTCCATTTTGACGGGCGGCTCCGTGTGCAGGTGCGGCAGGGCTCCCGGTACGCCCACCCGACTCACTGACAGACAAAATGTTCATACTTTAACTAACATAGGTTAAGTGATGTTACTAAATGAGGACATAACACACACCAGGCGTCGGCATCCCAGAGGGATGTCCAGTAATGTGGCGGTATCGTTGAGACGGCACAGTGGTATGCAAACTGCGTTCCTGTGTCGTCTCGCCATGACACAGACGGCTCCGCTGGATTTTAATGGGTATTTTGGTTGCCAGTGAGTCCCACATCCCCCCCCCCCCCCCAGAAGCAGCGCGGTATCTGCTCTGCTTCCGGGAGGGATGCGTAAAAGCATTTCCCAGCGATAAAAAAAAATGTTTGTTATACTAACACAGTTATAGGCCTGAAATAAAAGTTTATTTATTTATTTAACAGATAAGTTCAAATCGGGTAATAGCACACTATTACCCGATTTGAACTTATTGGGAACTCATACATACTCATTGGGAATCCATCGAAAATGTTTTCCCAGCGAGTTACAGTGTTACTTGTTGCAACTTTTTTATACATCACAGAAACAACATGAGTGCAGTTCACACGCGGTAGCGGTGGGCGATTCATTCTAATAACAATCTTACAATTCGATAGCAATCGAATGACAATTGAACAATCGAATCGATATTTCTATTGTTAACATAACGCGCGGGTATGGGACGAATGAATTAAAAATCGAATGCAATTATTTTAGATTTATTCGTTCCACACCGTGCGCTCCGCATTCGTAGACCTAACAATCGATTGTCGGTTTTTATTCAATTGTTTTGGCAGTGCCATCCCTCTGCACAGTTAATTGTGTGTCGTTTGCTAAAACTACTCCATACTTTAATCAACGGGAAGAGTTTTTAACAATTTTATTTAATTCTACACCCTATTCTATACTATTTTAAACTCACACTTCCCGAAAATCAAATTATGGCTTGAAAGCCGATGGCAGGAAGACATAATGGAAACGATAAAAAAAATTACATCGGTGAATATGACGGTAGGTAATAATATTAGCGTTGTGAACTTTATTGTGTCATAGCGAGAGTTGCTATATATTTAAATGACTTTGCTGAGTGAACTACGTACTATTGACAGCTCGTTCACACAGGCTGCGTAAGCGTTGACGTAGCGTGCACCATTGCGTTGTAATGTATGGAACTATGAGACATGACATATCGCTTGCGTGGCGTAAAAGTTCGCGTAGACGTCGTAATGCGTGCAGTTATGTCTACGGATTCACGCGCGCCACGTGTACGTGCTTGGTGTGAATCGGCCTTAAGTATTTTGGGATCCAGATTCAAATCACAACGGTTTCACTTCAAAGAGGCTTACCTGGTGGAGGCTGGTGCGGATGATGTACATCCTGGGGGTACAGCTCCGGGGCTTCCGCGTGGTTGCGGAGGACGTTGATAGCGTCGTCCAACCGCTCCTCCATTCGCGCACCCTGACGAAGAAGGGACGTTATTAACACTTTCAAAAAAAACCCGGCCATGTGCGAGTCAGACTCGCGCAGAGGGTTCCGCACTCAGGTATTTTTTCCGATATTTTGCACGATAAATCAAAAAATATTGTGCATAAAAATAAGTGTTAACTGATTACCGCCGCCCATTTGCAGCATCAGAGGTACCGCCGATGCGTTGCCAGCCTTTCAGAAATTTGTTGGTCTGCCTCTTGAATAACCCCATTTAATTATTAACCCCATGAATTTATTAAAATATACAAATTTTCTCAAAAATATATCATTATTTATAGTAAAATGTGACTAACTATAATAAATTAATAAGCAAAATGAGGGAGGAAAGCTTATACATGCCTCACTAGCACTCCTTGCCATGCACTGATAAAACTAATATGACAATACCTTCGAGCATTGCGCTGTCGAGTAGAACTGAATCAGGATGTCATCTGGCATCACTCATCATGCATTAACAGGGCTCTCTGTGTCACTTACTCCATACAATCGTAGTCCCAATTTCATTTGAATATTAAGCAACCAAAGTCCATGAAATTTTGCAGACATATTCTAGAAACTAATATCTGTACCTGTGGTGTTTTAGATTTTTCTAAAAATATGTAGTTTAAAAATTACAGGGGCTCAAAGATTTGTTTGTGAATTTTTAAGACCGCGTAACTTTGAAACCGAATATTTTAAAGGAAATCTGGAAAACAACAGACATAGATATTAGTTCCCGGAACGTTTCTACAAAATTCCATTGAGTATGATTGGTTAGTATTCCAATGAGAGACGAACTACGTTTGTATGGAGCGAGTGACGGAGAAACCCCTCTTAAAAGGATACGAGAAACAAGGTGTAACCAGAACGCTAGCAAAAACTTAGGGTTTTCATTGTTACTATTATATTACCTAAACACAATCCAATGCCAAGCCATTCGCCTGATTTTGTAGTTTTGGTGATTTAGTATTTTTCAAACCCGCAATGTATAGCGTGCAAAACTCGGGTCAATGCCCCACCCAGATCTATAGCGTCAGTCAGATGTTTTATTTGCTATTGTGAACTTTTAAAAATACAGGATTTTTTCTATTTTTTTCGTAGTTTTTTTATGGTATTTTATCAGTAATCATCGGAACGCTCGCGTAGGAAGACCATTGCCTCGTCGAGGCGGCGAACAGAGCTTGGCTACAATCAGACTTGCTGGCAAGTGATGATGCAGCCTATTATGTAGCACGCTTGCCTTCTTCTTCGTCGTAACACTCTTTGCAGACCGTGGTCATCATGAAGTGACGTTTTTGTGGGCAGATGTTATACGCCTCACGAGCATTCGCCACTTCCTGCCGGCCGATAATCTGGTACACTCGTGTACGGCACCATCCACAGCGGACTTAATTTGGTCGGTCCATCGTGTAGCCGTCCTTTCTCGCTTGCCTAGATGATGCCTACTTGCTTAGCCACGACCGAAGCCTCCACCTGTCAAATGGGACTGAAGACACTCACCCCGACGTCGGAATGCTCGCGGAGGAAGACCATGGCCTCGTCTAGTTGTCTCTGCTCGGCCGGCGCGCCCTGGGCATCGGTTACCGTTACCGCGCAAGCCACGGAGCTAGCTAGCCGACGATGTTTCAAGGGGGGAAGGGGGGTTTTCCACTTTTAGAACCCATTTTTAAACCCAAATCTTCCCACCCCAACTCAAAATTTAGTTTTTTTGACATTTTAAAATCAAAGTTTAGTTTTTTGACATTTTAAAATCAATTTTTAATATCTTCAGGAGGGAAGAACCAATTATTCTTTCTGTATCAAAAAGAGGTGATTCAAAATTTAAAAAAAATCGAAAAAGGGATGAAGGAGGGAGTAACGCAACGAGTGGGAGAGAGGTTTTTTTTAATTTTTACTTTATCAAAAACTACGGAGCTGGTAAATAGCTAGCTGACGATGTTTGAAGAGGGGGGAGTTTTCCACTTTTTTTGACATTGGTGAACCCAAATTTCACTTTTTGATATTGTTAAAATCAATTTTTAATATCTTTAGGGGGGAAGAAGGACCAACCAATTTTTATTATCTGTATGTCAAAATGAGGGGACTCAAAAGTTCCGAAAAAAAAAATGGAGGAGGGAGTAACGAAACGAGAGGGAGAGAATTTTTACAGTATCAAAAAGCAAGTAAGAAATTTATCGCCTCAATTGGTCACGATATTCTTAATTTTTTTTTTTCTAAAATGTACACAGCAAAAGGAATAATTTCATGATTTTTCTACACTAATGACTAACTACAAATTACAAAGAATAGGCATTATGAATTAGCTACTTTTTATTTACAAAAAAACCAAACAATCAAACGGCTATTAGCTCCACGCTCGCTATTAAAACACAAAAAAAAAAAAACATAAAATACAAAAATAAAAAGAAAAACTGTGTGACAGGACAAAAAAATTCTTTGCGAACTTCATTAAATCTCGTTTTTTTTATTAAACAAAAAAAAATTGCCACACCATTTTTTCTTTTTAACCAAAATTATTTAAAACACAACATCAAAAATAAGATACTTTTACTCAAGGCTTTGTATTATATCAGCATCAATTTTACAAAAAGAAAACAAAACAATTCAATGAATCAAATATTGAAACTTGTTTTTACAATAAATTAGTTACATCCATGCAAGGGGGAACATACATACATGCCAAAAAGTCAAAATAATATGCGAAAATATTTTAAAATGCGATTTTTGAATGAAATTTTTGTAACTTTTGACAATAATATAGTAATGTATTAATTTTTTTTTTTTAATTCAGTATAGGCAAACGCTTGACCACAATCACACCTGATGGAAAGTGATGATGTGGTCTAAGATGGGACGCGTTTACCTAGAAGGTGCCTATTCACTCTAGTTTACAGTTCCCTAGCACCGAAGTTATGATTATAGCACAGCGATTACACAGGGTGTAACCAGAACACTAGCAAAAACTTGGCGTTATTATATACTACCTTAAGAGGGGTCTCTCCGTGACTCGCTTCATACAAACGTAGTTCCAAATTCATTTGAATATTAAACAACCAAAGTCCATGAAATGCAGACATATTCTAGGAACTAATATCTATGTCTGTGGTTTTCCAGATTTCTGTAAAGTTTCGATTAAGTTAAGATTCGGTTTCAAAGTTACGCGGTCTTAAAAATTTACATACAAATCTTTGAGCCCCTGTAATTTTAAAACTACATATTTTTAGAAAAATCTAAAACACCACAGGTACAGATATTAAGTTTTTAGAATATGTTTGCAAAATTTCATGGACTTTGGTTGCTTAATATTTAAATAAAATTGGAACTACGATTTTATGAAGCGAGTGACGGAAAGAGCCCTGTTAACGCAATCCGATGTCAATAATCATTTGCCTTATCTTGTAGTTTTAATGATTTAGTATTTTTCAAACCCGCATTGTATAGCGTGTAAAACTTGGGTCAATGCCCCACCTACGACACGGCATTGACTTCGAGTGATCTATTTTCGGAATGTTCGTTGACCTCTAGCGTCAGTCAGATGATTTATTTGCAATATATTGTGAACTGTTAAAAAATACAGAATTTTTAATTTTTTTCGTAGTTTTTTAGGGTTTCGTACCTTAAAAGGAAAAACGGGACCCTTATAGGATCATTTTGTTGTCTGCCTGTCTGTTCGTCCGTCGTGTCTGTCAAGAAAACCTTTAGGGTACTTCCCGTTGATCTAGAATCATGAAATTTGGCAGGTAGGTAGGTCTTATAGCACAAGTAAAGGAAAAAATCCGAAAACCATGAATTTGTGGTTACATCATGAAAAAAAATTTACATAACGTGTTTCAACTTTCAAAGTAAGATAACTATACCAAGTGGGGTATCATATCAAAGGGATTTGCCTGTACATTCCGAAACAGATTTTTATTTATTTTTATGCATAATAGTTTTTGATTTATCGTACAAAATGCCCGAGTACAGAACCCTCGGTGCGCGAGTCTGACTCGCACTTGGCCGGTTTTTTAATGATATCTTATCAGTGATCATCAATATTATCACTTGTCTTCGTTTTTGCTAGCGTTCTGGTTATACCTTGTATTGTGTACTAAATGTTTTTTTTTTGGACTTCGCCTATGTTGGTGTTTGCTGGCGCGCTTGCTCTGCCTTTTTGGAGTGTTTTTTTTGTTTTACCGGTGGTTTTGGTGGTGGAACTGACTGAGAAGCGCTCTAAAGGGGCGCCGCGCGTGTGTCAGCGAGCGCTGGCACAGACGAAGTCCATACTTATATAGTTTCCCTAACTTGTAAATAACTACAAACTTGACATTGGCTAATCTTTGTAAAGCCAGACGAGAGAGAAAAAAAATGGTTTTTTTTTACAGTTGAACTTTTCCTCTCAACACTTACCATGACAGGTGGGAACACAACATGCTGGTGTCCGTTGGGTATGACGGGGCCAGGGATTGGCGCGTGGGGGGTTGCTGCTGAAGGTGGTGACGAAACGCCTGTTGACACCCAGTTTGCTTGCTGGAAATGATATATTTATTTTTTGAATTTTTGCAATTAGGTAAAGTCTATATCTCCTGAGAATGCTCCGGTGTCGAGTGGTTTTGGGATTTGTGTGGTGCTGCGTGGTGGTGGTGCGTATTGCTAGCTTGGTGGATGGCTTTTCCTGCATGTTTATCAGTGGGAGAGCAGGCGGTGCATGTCGCATGCTGCATGTTGCACCATACAGATTTGTTTGGTTTGGAGGATTATAGCAAACTAGCTGACGCCCGCGACTTCGTCCGCGTGGATTTAGGTTTTTCGAAATCCCGTGGGAACTCTTTGGTTTTCCGAGATAAAAAGTAGCCTATGTGCTAATCCAGGATATTATCTATCTCCATTCCGAATTTCAGCCAAATCCGTCCAGTAGTTTTTGCGTGAAGGAGTAACAAACATACACACACACACACACACACACACACACACACACACACACACACACACACACACAAACACACACATACAAACTTTCGCCTTTATAATATTAAGTGTGATTAAGCTTTTGGTTCCTTGGAAATGATATTATAGTTTTATGTTAGTCTTTAACATAGAACGATATAATATGATGATATGTGATGGAATTTACTTATATAAAAACTAGCTATAAACGCACAAAATTCCGAAAAGTTAGAGGTGCGTGACCTCCCGATTAGGAGGCGGACGTCTAAAACGTGAAATATCAGCTTCTGGCTTGTTTTCTGTTTCGTTTGTTCCTATTTGCTGTTCCCTTAGACTGAACTCTTTCAAGGGTTACACCAATAAGTGTTAGTTCAGCGCACCGACCTGTCCGTTGTGGTGCTGGTGGTGCGCGTGGTGCGGCGAGTGCTTGAGCGGCGGGTAGAGGCGTGCGTGTAGCGGCGGGGGGGAGTGCACCGGCGTGGAGGGGGAGGACCCGTACGAGGACAGGCTGCCCGCCTCCCCGCCCGCGCCCGGCGTGCTTGCCGCGCCCGCGTACATCTGCAATCAATTGACACCACATTCATCAAAATCGGCCCAGTAGTTTAGGCACTGTGGTGGAACTCACGGAATCTGGATATAAACGTACATACCATACATATTAAGAGCCTCAATAGCTCAACCGGTAAAGGAGTGGACTGAAAACCGAAAGGTCGACCGTTCAAACCCCGCCCGTTGCACTATTGTCGTACCTACTCCTAGCACAAGCCTGACGCTTAGTTGGAGAGGAAAGGGGAATATCAGTCATTTAACATGGCTAATATTCTTTTTATAAAAATAAAATAAAAAAAAAATAATACATAATTATTGACTGCTAAAATCATTCCTCCCTTTCCTTTTGGCTTTGCCGTTAAGTCAGACAAAAAAGAATTTTTCGAGTAATCGGGGAGCATCAAAAAAAATAAAAAAGATTGAGAAGCCGTCAAGATAAGAAAGATTGAAAATTGAGAACCTCCTCCTTTTTAACCGACTTCAAAAAGTAGGAGATTTCTTTTAAGTCTGTTAAAAAATGGTAAAGTGTGAACTCACAGGCTGCATGGGAGGCTTGGCGACGATCATGGGATCGCTGGGCGAGTGCACCGGCGCCGCCGCCCGGAATGAGGACATGGGCGGCAGCGGCAGCTCCGCCCCGCCGGCCGCGCTCGCGTCCGCTGCCGGCGCACCCGCTATACCTGGAACATGCGAGATCAACTGTTACACATTATACAAACCCTCTTTTTTTTTTTTCTTTAAATCTGGCTTTACTCTGATTAGCTCAAAAGTCAAGTTTGTGATATTTTCAAGTTATTGAATTTATACAAGTATGGACTCCGTCTGCGCCGGCGCCCGCCGACATACGCGCGGCGCCCCTTTAGAGCGCTTCCCAGTCAGTTCCACCACCAAAAAACACCAACTAACACAAAAACCAGTCACTCTTAACAAAAAAAAACACTCCAAACAAGCACAGCACGCGCGCCAGCAAACGCCATCACAGACGAAGTCCTATCCAAAGACTCAATAGCTCATAACGGTTGAGGAGCCGACTGAACTCCGAAAGGTCGGCGGTTCAAACCCCACCCGTTGCACTATTGTCGTACCCACTCCTAACACAGCTTTACGCTTAGTTGGCGGTGAAAGGGGAATATTAGTCATGATTAGCGTGGCTAATAAAAAAAAGGCTTGGCGTGTTCCTTTCAAGGACACTATCAATCTATCTGAATCTTAACTCTCAATTCTAAAGCGGAGATCTACCTATAGGTTTTATCAGACTTTACTTAGGTTGAAATCTATAGAGCACACTTTGACTTTGCTACGACTTAAGTTTCAGTCAAAACGAGACAGATTTATGGCGTACGTAAATTGAAATTACATAGGATATGGAAAAAGTCACAGTTGGACTCAGACTACAAAAGATTCACCGATATGAGGTCCAGCCTTAATGATCGAATTAACATTGCTTATAAAATTTACATCAAAGATGTCGAGCATAACATCAGGAAGCATCCTCAAAAGTTTTGGGCTCACGTCTCGGGTCTGCGATCTAAAGGTGGTTTCGAACCAGCAGTGGATTCCAATGGTGAGCGCCTGGTGGGAACCAAAGCAGCCGAAGCTTTTGCGAACTTTTTCGCAAGCGTATTTCTCCCCGAAGTTCCAGCATTGAATGCTTCGGAGGCGAATAGCTCTGATAACAGCCGCAACAGTAATATGATATGTGTACAGAATTTTTCTCCACAGCAAGTAAAGCGTGGTATTACTAAGTTGAAGCCTAATAGCTCTGTAGGCCCGGACGAAATTCCACCGTCTATACTCAAGAAGTCCAATTATTTTGTACTCCCCCTCTTCCATATATTTAACCTATCTCTGAAATCTGGTACTTACCCATCACAATGGAAGCTGTCAAGAGTTACGCCTATTCCTAAAACTGGTAATACCGTAGCTGTTGAGGATTTCCGCCCTATAGCTATCCTGTCTACACCGGCTAAAGTTTTTGAGAGCATTCTACATGAAATAATTTATAAGCAGGTCAATGTGTTTCTCTCTGACGAACAGCACGGCTTTAGGAGTAAGCGATCGGTTAATAGTAACCTATTGACATTGGTCGACTACATTTCCGAATGCTTAGATCGTGGCGGACAAGTGGATGTCCTTTACTTTGACTTTCGGAAAGCGTTCGACAGGGTCAACAATGATATATTATTATCCAAGTTGAGTAGGATTGGCTTCGCTCCCAACCTCTTACAACTTATGGCAAATTATCTTCAAGACCGGAAACAATTTGTGCGGCTTGGCTTGTATGAATCCAAATCCTACCACACTCGTTCAGGCGTCAGTCAAGGCTCGATTCTTGGCCCTCTCCTTTTTCTGATAATGATCAATGACCTACCATCAGTGCTTGAAAGGGCCAAGTGTTTACTATACGCTGATGACCTGAAATTGTTTATGGAAATAAAATCTGAGGCTGATTGTGTTGAACTTCAGAATGATATTGATGCTGTCATCAAATGGAGTGACGAAAACAGAATGGAGTTCAACACCAATAAATGTTCGGCTATGACTTTTGGACGCAAGAGGTGTCCAGTTTACTTCCCGTATAATATGAACGGGGTTCAGTTGCCCAGACAAACTAATATAAAGGATCTAGGAGTAATATTTGACCATAAACTTACATTCCATGACCATATTACTACACTCGCCTCCGAATCATTCAAACGGTTGGGATTTGTTTTGCGAAATACTCGAGATTTTCAAAATTGTCACACGATAAAACTAGTATTTGATGCTTTGGTTCGTGCCAAGCTAGAAACCAGCGCCTGTATTTGGAATCCATACGAAAGCACTTACATCTTGCTTCTTGAAAAGGTCCAAAAAGCCTTTTTAAGGTATTTATATAAGAGATTGTACGGGTATTACCCATTTATGTACCCCACAAAATTTCTTCAAGGGCACTTGGGTTTCAACTCGCTTAAAACCCGACGAGAGTGCGACCAAATTGGTACAATTTGCAAGATTCTTAGGGGTGTGATTGACTGCTCTGAGCTGCACAACAAGCTCTGCTCCGTTTACGCACCCACTGATTATAGCTACCTCCGCCGCCGCCGCAAGTTTTTCGTGAGTCCGTTTAGTCGCACGGTAGCGCGCGCCAGGTCTCCCATACCGCGCACTTTGGCAGCGCTGAACGCGCTGCTGAAGGAGTCCCCTCGCTGTGACATATTTGCTGACAAATGGGCTGACCTCATAGGTCAGATCCTGCACTTTTGTGAGAATTTGTAGTTGACATATTTGATTATTGACTTTTTTTTTCTGTATTTATTTTTATTGTGTAATTTAATTTAATTAGTGTAATTGGACTTAAAAGTTCCGTTCTAATTAAATAATTAATAAATAAATAAATAAATAAATAAATAAAATAAAATGGCAACGGTGTAACGCTGTCTCGTTTTAACAGTGTCTTAAGTCTGAGCAATGTCAAAGATGCGCTTTATAGATCTCAGCCTTAGAGTAAAACGAGAAAGATCGTAAAAATAAGCATAAGTATGGGCTCTCTCCAACAGAGGATGAGCGGGAGGTGGCTGGATGAGGAAGGCAGAGGACCAGATCTGCCGTCCTAACAAAGAGTGCAATAAGTCGAGTTTTTGGGCAAATTGACTTAAGACCATATCCATAATCAGGAAAATGAGCTCTATATTTTTGCCTTAGACGTCTTTTTTGTATCTTCAGTAGTTTCGGTTCTGTTGGTTATCAAAACTGCAATATGTAATATTACGATTTGTAAGTAGCTAATCATAACCGCGAATATCTCGAAAGTAATCGAAACCTAGTTATTGCTCTCTTCGTTAGGACGGCAGAGATGTAGTAGCGCTCTTTGGAAAAACTCCACGTCCAGCAGTAGACGTCCACGATATGAAATGAAAATGATAATGTACGGGAGCGGTGTGTAGGATCGACCGTTCTAAAGGGATGTCTCCAACCGAGCGGTCGTGGGCCGACGCTGATTTCTTGAAACTCCTATATACAGTGCAGATTCCTAATCACTCCGTTAGCGCGATTCAGACCTGCCTGCTCTACTTTCACTTCCGATGAAGGTTCCCGTGCTGCCATCTAGTGAGAGCGTCGTAAGTAGTCAGGCTCAGTGATTGCTGATTGATTTCTTCGTATGAGTGAGAAGAGCCCTCTTCTTGCAACTTTGGCGACCGCCACATTACACGGCAGCAGAGTACTGTCACATATCTAACCCAGACAGAAGGAAGATGACGTTGGACTTGGACATCTAGGAAGATTGTGTAAGTACTAGAGGGAAGTAAAGCTAATCGCTGACCTGGCGACGTGGCGTAAGGGTCGTGGTGGTAGGGCGGCGGCGGCGGCGGCTGGTAGTAACCGGCCGCCCACTCGCCGCCGTAGTATGGCTCCTGGTAGCCAGCGCCGTTCCCTGCGCCCTTCGGCGACGCGTACCGGCTCGGCGAGTCGTGCCCGAACTCATCGCTGCCATACTGAAAGAGAAAGAATAGAGAATGTTATTATTATGTCTTCCCGACCGAATTTCGGCCACGGCGATTATCTCCATAGAGCCAACTGCATGGGAGATATTATAGTGCACAAGTATGTGTTTAAGTCAAAGTCTAAGTTAATATGGTTACAAAAATCATACTAGATGGTGCTGTCCGCTATTGTGTCGCGCTCTTACACCAATCCTGTAGTTGCATAACCGTGCTATAGAATTAATAAAGTTCAGATGTTTCGAGATCTCTGCCTAGTGCTTTATTCTACCTGTGTCTAGAGCGTGTGATGAGTATCAGTGAGTGCGCAAACACAGGTGCACTCTCTACTCCCTCACTCTCGTAGTTCGATGTGACGGAAATCGACACAACCGGAGAGAAATCAGGCGCAGGACGTTTAAAGGTATTTTCCGAGGTCGAACTTCGGGCCAGTACTAAGAATTTATTAACCAAAAACGGGGGCGGCGGCGCGGCGGCTAAAAAGATGTAGAGCAAACCGCATTCGGGGTTTTTTAAAAACGTTAAAATTAGAGGTTCCCTAACTGCCATGAAACTGGTAATACTCATTGAAAGTAATAGCAACAGTTATCATGGACGAGTTAATTCGCACTTACGTCATAGACTAATCGACGATGACTTTCCTAATGAGCTTTTCACTATCAGATTACGTTATCTCTTGGGCCCATGACTCCAAAAATATGTAAAAGTGATCAAATATAATAATCAGCACCTAATCAAAATCAAAAGTGATAAAATTCTAAATAAACCCCATATTAGGTATAACTGCAAAAGTGTTTTATTGGTTTTCTAGGGTTCCGTACCTCAAAAAGAAAAACGGAACCCTTATAGGATAACTTTGTTATCTGTCTATCGTGGCTGTCAAGAAAACCTATAGGGTATTTCCCGTTGGGCTAGAATCATGTAATTTGGCAGGTAGGTATAGGTCTTGTAAGCACTAGTAAAGGAAAAAATCCGAAAACCGAGGATTTGTGGTTACAACACATAACATTTTAAAAAAAATGTGTTCATGAACAAATAAATTTAGTACTATCAATTTTCAAAGCAAGATAAATATACCAAGTGGGGTATCATACTTGTACATTCGAAAACAGATTTTTATTTATTTTTATGTGTAACAAGGTTTTGATGTATCCTGCAAAACGTCGAAAAAAATACCCGAGTACGGAACCCTCGCGCTGGGCCGGTTTTTCTCTAGAGACACGGAACCCTATTTCAGGCGGCTAAATTCACCGTTGTGTCTAGAAATATAGGAAGCACAACAAAGCACCTACTCCCTTCAAGACCTAGTAATCGATTACCTACAAGTTTGGAGTGGTTCTGTGAACAATCAGATATTGCCTTATAGATGAGAAGTGGAAAGTGGAGCGAGCTAAAGGCAGGCAGGTACTAAGGTAAGTACTATATCCATTTTCCAGATAATGGCGATTGGCCGCGCGCGCCAAAAATAGGAAATCATAACTTCACAATGCGTACAGTCGCGCAGTAAAAGGTTATAAGAGTTTTATACTATACATTTAAAAATTTACATATTACATATGTGAATACTAATAATAATAATAATAATAATAATAATAATCATGTTTATTCCAGATATTACATCCATTTTGTTAGTAATACAAACAATTGCTTATGACTATGTTAGTAAGTAGGTTTGTTTATTTATTATAATATAATTTTATTTGACTAGATCACACTAATATTATAAATGCGAAAGTTTGTGTGTATACGTGTGTGTGTGTATGTTTGCTACTCCTTCACGCAAAATTTACTAGACAGATTTGGCTGTTTGGAATGGAGATCTATCTTTTTATCCCGGAAAATCAAAGAGTTCCTACGGGATTTCGAAAAACCTAAATCCACGCGGACGAAGTCGCGGGCATCAGCCAGAAATCTGCTAAGGATAACCTACCTACGCACAAACACACACTCACACACGATTTTTGATTAATGATTAAGTTTATTTTTACGTACCTACCCATTCACTAACTGCAAATAAGCACAAATCTACAGGTGTTTTTGAAAGCTATTTTTGTAAATAAAGATAAATTATGAGATGATGATGTTACTTACCTACTTGCTTACATTTCGGAATATAGAATAAAAAAGATATAACAGATTCCCACTAGATTATACCATGGGGTTATTCCAGGGGCGGCTCAACAAATTCCTGAAAGGCCAGGAATCCATCAGCGGTTTCCCTGGTGCTGCAAATGTTCATGGGTGGCGGTGATTACTTAACATCAGGTGAGCCGCCTGCTCGTTTGCTCGCTATTTTTTTAAAGACACTTTCGCCTTATAGGTACCGTTGATGTATCTAAGTTCAGAAGTGGGATCATAACTTGAATAGATAGTGTTGCACAACAAACAAACGCACAATTACTCACCTTTTGTAACGTAAATAATGTAATCTGGACTCCGCGGCCGGTTACAAATTGATATTTCTATTTAGATTGTATTTACGATATCGATACCAGTTTACTGGTTTGTTCTGCTGAGACTGGTCTGTTTGTTCGTACTGTCTCTATCATCATCAATCCCTCGCCGGCTCACTACTAAGCACGGGTCTCCTCTCAGAATGAGAAGTGTTTGGTAATGGTCTACCACATATAGACAAAACCCGCTTTCGCCCATTTACCATTAATGTATCTAAGTTCAGAAGTGGGATCACAACTTGAGTCGATACAGTTTGTTCTGCTGAGACTGGTCTGTCTGTTCGTACTGTCTGTATCATCATCAATCCCTCGGTGGCTCACTACTGAGCACGGGTCTCCCCTCAGAATGAGAAGTGTTTGGCCATAGTCTATCACACACAGACAAACCCACTTTCGCCTTTTTACCATTAATGTATCTAAGTTCAGAAGTGGGATCACAACTTGAACAAATGCTATTGCACAAATTATTCACCTTAAGAATATAATTATGATGTCGATACCAGTTTACGGTTTTTCCTGCTGAGACCGAGTCTGTCTGTTCGAGACTACCAACCGATGAGAAAAACCTTTTTTTTTATTCAGATACAAGTTAGTACAGGACTGCAATCTCACCTGGTGGTAAGTGATGATGCAGTCTAAGATGGCAACGGGCTCACCTGAATGGGTATGGCAGTTTTCATTAAACCCTTACTCCTTACACCCTGCCTGGTTATCGCTGCCCAGTTCCTTATATTACAAGACCGATATTTAAAACCAATTAGTCAGAGGTTAAAAACACTCTCAAAATGTAATGTTACCGTTTATCATATAAGTGTATCATTGTTCTCCGCGTTAGGCGCTTGTTACGATTATACTCTGCCTAATTGGTAACTACAGGGTATGCCTTTAACTTGGTAATTGGTTAATCGCGCCATAATATTAATATGTCATTTATTTTATACTAGTTAACTGCCCGGGATGTAAGCTAACTCTCTACCGAATTTCATCGAAATCGGTTAAACTGATGGGCAAAATGACTGCCTTTTTTTAATAAAAATTAGCGAGCAAACAAGCACACGGGTCATTTGATGTTAAGTGATTATCGCCGCCCACGAACATTGGCAACGCCGATGGGTTGCCGGCTTTACAAGAATTTTGCCGCCGATGGGAGTTGATACTTATTTACATTAGCCAAGCAAAAACATCGTGAGGAAACCTGCATGCCTGAGAGTTCTCCACAATGATCTCTAAGGTTAAAATCTATAGAGTGCACTTTGACTTTGCTTAGACTTAAGTTTCAGTTAAAACGAGATAAGATTAATTATTCCAGCGGTATAGCGCTGTCTCGTTTTAACAGTGTCTTAAGTATGAGCAAAGTCTATATAGATCTCAGCCTAAGGTGTGTAGTCTGCCAATCCTCACTTTACCAGCGTGGTGGATTAAGGCCTGTACCCTTCACAAACAAAATTTAGCACACTGATATAGGCATTAAATCGTACACATATTTACATTATCCATCGAAGGTATACAGTATCCCGGTAATTCTGAGTCACAATCTATTGTTGTACTTTAACGAGTGAACTGCGCGCGCGTCGATCGACTTTCAGTTTAGCAGTTTTATCCTAATACTAGCGACCCGCCCCGGCTCCTCACAGATGCTATTTAATAACCGACTTCTAAATAAGTTAAAGTTAAAGTTAGATAAAACCCGACTGCGATCGTCTTACTAAACGCTGAAATATTATTGTAAAATTGTTTTTCTGTCGCTTGGTATATTTTTAACCCCCGACCCAAAAAGAGGGGTGTTATAAGTTTGACGTGTGTATCTGTGTATCTGTGTGTCTGTGTATCTGTGTATCTGTGTATCTGTGTATCTGTGTATCTGTCTGTGGCATCGTAGCGCCTAAACGAATGAACCGATTTTAATTTACTTTTTTTTGTTTGAAAGGTGGCTTGATCGAGAGTGTTCTTAGCTATAATCCAAAAAAATTGGTTCAGCCGTTTAAAAGTTATCAGCTATTTTCTAGTTTTCTTGTAGAAAAGAAGGTTAGATAACCCTTAGGTTCATAATATTCAAGTGTCAATTGACAAATGTCAAGCTGTCATGATGGACGTTGCCTAGATATACATAATTATTTATTTGAAAATGATTTGTCGGGGGTGTTGAAAATTTTTAATTTACACTTGTTATGTTGTAGTCATAGAAATCCAAATAAATTTATGAACTCAGAATTTCCTCCTCTTTCATTTGACACCCCTCTCGATACAATAGCAAAAATTTTGGAGACCCCAACTTTTTTTTATGTAACATCGGTTAGGTCAATTTTTGAATCTGGATACAAACATACATATACAAACACATACATACATAAGAATAAGAATAAGAATAAGAAGTGTTTATTTGCTAGAATATGATATAATATACAAGTACATTGGTCTTAAACATTATGTGGAACCGCATATTCTGCCAAGCATGGCGTGCAAATTTATTGAATTTATTTAACAAACATGTCAAATTATTATTAATTATTGCATTCACTATATAAAATTTAGACTGCTAAAATCATAACCCTTCCTTTTGGCTTTGCTGCAGTCGGGTAAAAAGGAGGAGGTTATCTATTCGACTGTACGTTTTTTTGTATGTATGTTTGTTACGCGATTACTCCGTTAAATATGAACAGACTTAGATTTTTTTTGGTTGGTAGTTCATACTTCCGAGGTGGTCCCATTTTAGTTTGATGAAGATCTGATGAATATCTTCGGAGATAGAGAACAGAACTCCTCAATGGATAGGAGTAAATTGCTCGCGATCAGTGTAATAGCTAGGTAAACACTAGGTTTTTAACCAGGTATAACATATTTTGATACAGTGGGGCCACTAAAAATTGTGAAAAAAAAAACCGACTTCAATAACCACAAACACTAAAGTGATTAAAATAATTTAATTTATTACGATATTATGTAGGTACACAAGAGTTTATGTAGTATTTTTTTTTTTTGGAGTCGGTGCCAATGTGGAGTCACAAACAATATGAAGAGTAATCGGTTCATGCGGCTAATTGGCACCGGCCCCAAAAAATGTTGATATAGAACTACAATAACTCTTGTATACATACATAATTTAAACTTTTTAGTGTTTGTGGTTATTGAAGTCGGTTTTTTCGGTGTCGGAGTGTAGGTTTGTGTGGGGTGAGTGAAAAATTGCTTCGCCAAATATTTATACCATTACAATTCTGTACAAGTATGGTACTACTTACAACTAAGTTTAACGTAGTGAGTACCTAATTAGGGAGCTATTTATAAATCTCAGAGATGATCCCATGACTCATCGTAATACGGAGGATGGGAACAGGATATCACATACTATTCCACTGACGTAGGCAATAGGCATGTATGCGTTTTGCTTCCGGAGCGATTTTTAGGGGTCCGTACCAAAATGGAACCCTTGTAATGCAATTGCTCCCTCCGTCCGTCTGTCACAGTCGATCATTTTAGTAAGTAAGGCTATCGAATTCGATATGAAATTTGGAATAGTTATATATAACAGTGGCTCGCCATCATTGGGATCAAAAAAAAAATCGAAAATTATTTTTAGCTCTAAAACCCTTTTTAGAGCTAAAAATAATTTTCGATTTTTTTTTCGTCCCTACGAAAATCAGGGGTCTGTATTGACTGATCTATCAAGTTATAGTTCAAACTACTGGACGGATCGGGCAGAAAGGCATACGGATGGCAATTAATGATGTAGACATCGATCGGCTAAGAATCGATTTTTGATTAAAAAATAGGAAAAAAAATCGACTTCAATACTAATCTTTTTTAACCCCCGACCCAAAAAGGGGGATGTTATAAGTTTGACGTGTGTATCTATCTGTGGCATCGTAGCTCCTAAACTAATGAACCGATTTTAATTAAGTTTTTTTGTTTGAATGGTGGCTTGATCAAGAGTGTTCTTAGCTATAATCCAAGAAAATCGGTTCAGCCGTTTGAAAGTTATCAGCTCTTTTCTAGTTACTGTAACCTTCACTTGTCGGGGGTGTTATAAACTTTTAATTTACACTTGTTAGCGTTTGTCGTAATCGAAGTCTGTTTTTATCTTTTCTAATCTATTTTTAATGGCCCAACTGTATTAAAATATGCTATGCCTGGTTAAAAACCTAACTCAGCAAGCTCTTACCTAAGCATCCTCTTCAAAATAAAATGAAAACGTAAATTCTGCACCATTTAGGCTGCCAGTAATTAGATACCTATCAACAAAGGCAGAGCTACGGTTTTGACAATCGCTAATGGATTCTGTAACGCGACACCCCTGCGCGCTAGTCGACGCCTTCTCTACTTCGCTCTTAACTACTTGGGGGTAGCTATAGGGTTGGCAAGTTAAGGGGATCGTCTAGTTGTAAATTTTCATACAAAAAGCTATAGTGTTTGTTTCCCCGTATTTTCATAATTTTTAGAAATGCACTAGATATAATGAAGAACTATGCTCGTAAATTTTAATTTTAAAGAAATATTGCTTATGTTAAAAGTTACTAGCGTCTAAATATCTATATCTTTGATCTAAAACCTTTCTTGAGTGTTTTTTTTTAATGTAACTAAACTAAAATACAAAAAAAAACGTACGAGCCTAGATTAAGATGTACTAAATCTAATGAGATCAAAATTGACTAAATTTTGTAAACGTCGGGGGTAAAAAGCTACCACCCGAAACAATATTTCAAGAATAAAATGTAGGCAAATGCATATTGGACTATGAAAAAAATTTGGGAACAAGTAGACTATCCTCTTAAGTAACAAACTTTTTATTTATTCACTCATTTACAAGTTAGCCCTTGACTGCAATCACACCTGCTGGTAAGTGATGATGCAGCCTAAGGTGATAAGCTTAGTTTTGAGAAGTAGAGGCTAAGTCCAAAGGTCATCCAAAGCATATACCTACTTCCTAGTGACAGTGCCTAGTAAATTTAATTGCGTAACAATTATGATATTATTAGTTATTAATATTATTAATAGTGAGTTACGCTAGCAAGCCATAGTAAATAGCGAGCGCGGTCGCCCACGGGGACCTAAATTAGTTAGCTAATTATACCGCCGACATAACGTTAGGTATACATACCTAGTACATACTACATGGCGATACGACAGTGCCACTTACAAATGTAGTAAATAAATGTGTAATAATTGTAGAATGTATCAAAACACGAGTAGGTATTTCCTACTTTATAAATATGCGTTCTAAGACCCCGAAACCTTCCAACGCCAACTTTTACCCGGAAGTACCCTATAGGTTTCTTGACAGACAGACAGACAACGCAGTGACCCTATAAGAGTTCCGTTTTTCCTTTTGAGGTACCGAACCCTAAAAAGAATATTAGCCATGTTAATCATGACTAACATTCCCATTTCTCCTCCAATTAAGCGTAAACATTGTGCACCGATTTAGAATCAGGATCTATCAGTGTAGTTTATACCAGGGGTCTCCAAACTACGGCCCGCGGGCCAAATCTGGCCCGCCAGTGCCATCAATTCGGCCCGCGACAGCTTATAACCAGTGTCATCAATCTGGCCTGCGACAGCCAATTTCTTATTGTTGTTACTATTGCTGTGATAAGTTGAAAAAGAAAACACATAATGATAATTATTATCTACTCAGTTTTATTTACTTGCAAGGTAAAAATTACCACAGAAATGATGACGCAAAAAACTTAACTGAAGTATCTAAGCTTAAGCATATTAATAATTATAATAACTGGATAAAAATACGGTAAAATGGGTCCCACTAGCAGCGGGGTGGGTTGGACCCAAGCCGCCAGTGGTCAGGGCTCCAGAGTGAGGAACCTCCTCACAATGCGTGCCGTCTCAAGAACCACTGCCTTCTGTATCTTATCCTTGATAACTGGTAAATAACGTTAAGTAATTGAAGTAACTGAAATGCAAAAAAGCGTATATTTGCTTAGGTCGCGTACTTTGCGACTAGTCTAGCTACAAATATAGTTAAGGGCAGAAAAATTTAAACTGCTTTGGCCCTTGGATCATACTGACAAAATCATACGTGTTCAAATACATACGAGTACTTTGAATGTAGCCCTGCCACTTAAAATTACTTAGTTTGACTTACCCCACTCTCTTGACTGGTGGCAGGTGGAGGTTGCAACCCATGCTCTTCATTATATCTTCTCCTGGCTCTGTGCCTTAACAACGCAGACGCGTCAGGCTGCCCAAACTGGAATATCTGGTCATCCTTCCCACTTAGAAACACCTTCTCAGCGTAATCATGCTGGTAGTCCCTCCCCTTCCCAATGAAATCCGTGCTGATATACTCTTCTCTACCACCATCAAGTATCTCTGATGTTAACCGTAAAGAATCTGATGTCTGTCGAAGGTTGATGTCGGAGTCAGAGCGGTAGTTCTCACAGATCTGGTTGAAGGTGTTGAAGTACTCGGTGGCGAGGTCGGATTTCGGTTGGTACCCCATGTCTGGGCCAGGCGGTGGGTCTGCAGGGAGAAAGCTCTGCTCCATGACGTCATGACGCATTGCCATTGTTTTGGTGTCTCCGCGCACATCACTCAGTTCTTTCGGCCATTTCGTTTTTAATTTGAAGTTTGTCTCTGCTGTGTTCACGCAACGTTAGGTTTAGGTATAAAAACTTAGGTTAAAATAAATAAAGTTAAGAGTGTTCCAAGTCGAGAGCGAGATGCGTGATGTTTTAACGACGCCAATCATTTTTTTTTTGTTAAAGGCCGATTCACACCAATTGCGTACACGTGACACATGCGTAGTGACGCGCGTAAACCCCTAACACACCGGGTTACGCATACGTCCACGCTTTTTCATATTCCTAACTAGTTTAGTTTTTGCGATAGTGGAAAGAAAATGGTCTAAAACTGACAACTTTGATGCTCCCCCCCCCCCCCCCCCCCCCATTTTTTTATTTTTGCATGAGAGCTGTGCTACATAATATTTAGTAGGATTTGACAGAACAGATGGTCCGACTTAAGATTCGGGACCACCCTAAAACCCGTGACCGCAAGTCGTAAACAATGGAAACCTCAAAAATTATACAAAGAAGCCCAGAAAAAGTTGTTTTTTTTTTTGTTTAAAAAAAGTGTTTAATCTGCCGACTGTATTGCGGAGACATAAGTTTCAGTATTAGTGTTCTTTCTATGGAATAAAGAAGTTGTAGACCAGTCAAGAAAGATCTCTAGGACAAATTACTTTTAATAATGTCTGGCTTTTAATAAAAAAATGGGTTTACTATAGTCCGCGACAATCGGGGAAGGCATGCCCGCACTTATCCGGTGCGGGTTAGCGCGGTGACGTGCGGGTATGCGGGCCATCCCCCTGCCTCATACTCCGATTGCCGTCTCAAGCTGTCGCGGACTATAGAGTACCTATTCAAGGTTTTTCGACAGAAACAAGTATGTAGTAATTTAAAAAGTTTTCAAAAAAAAAACCCCCCAACTATGGTTTACCTTTTGTAGCCCACGCATTAAAAACAGGGTTTTTTCTATTTTTATGTATAATAATTTTTGATTTATCGTGCAAAATGTCGGAAAAAATACCCGAGTACAGAACCCTCGGTGCACGAGTGTGACTCGCACTTGGCCGTTTTTTTCCAAAAATACATCATAGATGCTTTCCGAAATGTGTTAAATCAAAAAAAAAAAAAGGTAGAGTATAGACTGTCAAATCCTCTCTATTTGCATGAAGGTTACCGTAAAATTAAAACCGCGTAACACCTTGCATCCCACTGGTAGGTAGGAACCTCTTACGCGAGACCGTACGCCTGGGAATCGAACCCGGGACAAAGAGAAAGCAGGTAGTATCGGGTGCACTTTGATGTATTGATGCAGATTTTTTTGATTTACAATAGTACCTTATTGTAATGAAAGTTGAGAAAAAGTTCATTGAATTTGGTTATGGATGGCTTTATGATTTATTTTTCGTATGAGTAAAATGATCGATGGGTTTTAGATACATAATTGTGTAAAGTATTTGCATTTTCAATTAAATTGATCCAATACTCATTAGGTATATACCCGGCCGAGTTTGTTGTGGGCTCTTCTCAGATCTGTGCGCGTTTGGAACCCTCGTAGCTTTAGTTTACGTAATTAATTTTTTGAAAGTGGGTTTTTGAAAGGTTTTGTATTGAAAATCTGCCAAAATTCATGTAATTCGTCAGTTTATTTTATTTTATTCAGATACAAGTTAGCCCTCGACTGCAATCTCATCTGGTGGTAAGTGATGAATTGATGATGCAGTCTATGATGGAAGCGGGCTAACCTGTTCGGAAGTAAAAGGTTATTTGTCGATGAAAAATCAACCCTTAAACAGATCAACTCACGATGTCAACATAAACTTGTTCAAATTTTTTTTTTTTAAATTTAATAAAGTGATAGCTTAATTTTGTTGCTCGGTGTGCTAGCTTGACAAAAATATGCCATCGCTGACCAAATGGCCCAGTTTCGAGAAAGAAGCCTGGATTTATAAGGATTCCCACAAAAACCTGGTTCTTTTTTTTCATGGTTAAAAACAAAATTACAACACAAAAAATATGCAAAAAATGAGAACGTCCTTTTTTGGAATTTCCTCTGAATTTTGATTGAGTTTTTCACTCTGTTCATCATATTTTTTTTTTCAATACACATAAATCCATAGTAATAACTGTAAATACGAAAGGTTGGCTGTTTGTCTGTTACCTTTTCATAACCGATTTTGACGACAATTGGTACAGAGTTAGCTTAGATCCAGAGGAAGGACGTAGGTTATTTTCTTATCCCGGAAAATCTAAGAATTCTTAGGATTCTATTTAGGATTTTGAAAACCTAAATCCACGAGGGCGGGCGTCATCTAGTAAAACATAAAACTGCAATGATATTATATTTTTACAAATTAAATCGGCCAAGTGCGATTTGGACTCGAACCCGTAGAGTTCCGTACCATCGTACAAGTAATAACTCTTTTCAATTTTTTTTTTAATTTTCATGGCGGCAATTTTCAAATTTTAGTGTTAGTTGTTATATATTGTTAGCAGCAATAGAAATACATATTCAGTGAAAATTTCAGTTTTCTAGTCTCTAACTATTATGGTTCACAAGATACAGCCCGCTGACAGACAGACAGACGGACGGACGGACAGCGGAGGCTTAATAATGGGGTCCCATTGGCACCCTTCGGGTACGGAACCGTAAAAGTAAAACTGCAATGACATTTTTTCAACAAAAAAAAAAGAAAGAATACACGACATTCTTGAATTTAGAGACAAGCACGAAACCAAAAATCCGGGTCACCGCGGCCGTAAAGTTACGCGCCGCGGGAATCGAACCGGTTGCCCACAGCTGGCGGCAGGTGCCCGCACTGATGCAACTACCTATGGACACCGGACCCCACGCCGATGATATACTACATGTCCGAAGATACACACTGTCAGCTGATTGCCAGTTACTTTGCCCGCGAGTGTGTAAAAATCTGTTGTTTACCCATCAAAGTGAATGACACGGGTCTGCCCGCGAAGTTCACATTTAATTTGGTTTTTTGCAATTTGTAAACCAATACGCCAAAGTAGGCTTATGGTATTCTAATTGTACCAATGGCAGTATCATCTCCACGTGTTTATATAAAGATCTTTACTTGAAAGGGTTTGTAGTATGTATTATCACACTAATATTATAAAAGCGTTTGTGTGTATGTGTGTTTGTATGTTTGTTACTCCTTCACGCAAAACCACTGGACGGATTTGGCTGAAATTCGGAATGGAGATATATAATATTCTGGATTAGCCCATAGGCTACTTTTTATCCCGGAAAACCCAAAGAATTGTCACGGGATTTCGAAAAACCTAAATCCACGCTGGCGAAATCGCGGGCATCGGCAAGTAATTGATAATAATGAGTGACACTGGACACAGCTTTCAAAAATAAAAACTTAAAATAAAACTTAAAATAATTTAAAAAAATAAAAGCTTTTCTTTCATTCTTTAGATATTATAACTTAAAAGTATGTTGCTTTTGAATGCATTGATGAATTAATGTAATTTTCAAACGTAAATAGATAAAACTTGTAAGCTACTTAAGCTAATAGAACTTAAATATCTATTCGTAATATAAATTACGGTAACTGTATATCTTTGTTTATCCAATATCAATGTGACCGAGCCTCTATTTTCATACATTATGTATTTATAGAGCTCTTAGTGAATTGTGTTTAATTGATTTTTATAATTGCGTACATATCGACAACTAGTTTTTACACGCGACTTTGCCTACGACTGTATACCTACTGAATATACAGACACATTCTTGAAATTCCATCAAGAGATGAGTCAAGTTAAAGAAATGCTTCTCCATACAAACGTATTTCGCCTATCATTCTGTTCTTTGGTGTTCTACGAGTAGATCTATATCTAAGCCATAGGTATATCGATTTATCTCTCCATTAGATAGATAGATAGATAGATAGATAGAACACTATAATGCACACTAAAACACATATAAAGGAACACAACACAGAAAGAAGAAAACAGAAAAAACAATTGTGTGCAAAGGCGGCCTTATTGCTTGGAGCAATCTCTACCAGGCAACCTTTGCTGAAAGGAGAAGCTAGCCATTAGCTATATGCCCTAATACAATTAATATGGTAAAATTGTATTTATTTGAACAGTCATCTAAAATCTCTATTTTAGGGCTAATTTTGAGGCAAATTTGTGCGCAAATAAACTATATAAGAAGCTAGAAAATTGAATTATAACTTCAATGTCTTTAGTTTGTGTGTGTGTTTCTTTTGCCAAAAATAGACGTAATTCCAAACATCGATTCGCAATTTACACTTTGCCGTTTTTAACCCCCGACCCAAAAAGATGGGTGTTATAAGTTTGACGTGTGTATCTGTGTATCTGTCTGTGGCATCGTAGCTCCTAAACCAATGAACCGATTTCAATTTAGTTTTTTTTTGTTTGAAAGGTGGCTTGATGGAGAGTGTTCGTAGCTATAATCCAAGAAAATCGGTTCAGCCGTTTGTAAGTTATCAGCTCTTTTCTTGTTATAGTAACCTTCACTTGTCGGGGGTGTTATAAATTTTAATTAACACTTGTTCACTACAAATCTTGTTCCTCAACCAAAACTTCATTCGCCTGGCCCTTCTCAGGGCAAGAATCCTAATTCCTAAGGTCATTGATGCTTTTGTAACAGAATATTTACGCTCACGCAAGTTCATTGACAAGATTATCGCGTCGACGGAGAAGTTCACGTGAGCAAAGTTGTTCGGGCAGGAATTTCGCGTCGCCGGGAACCGACCTCGCGACCACCGGCGACGCGTCACCCGACACCGCGCTGCGTCAGCGTCACACGGTCTCCGTTTACTGAGAGATAGGGGCGTATTGTGGCCTTAAGAGTGCTCTCCATGGTCGCTTCAATCCACGGATAGAAATTAGTATAGCTCACACAGGATGGGCTTAGGTAAAAACCGGCCAGTGCGAGTCAGACTCGTGCACTGAGGGTTCCGTTTCGGGTATTTTTTCCAACATTTTGCACGATAAATCAAAAACATTAGATATACATAAAAATAAATAAAAATCTGTTTTAGAATGTACAGGTAAAGCCCTTTCATATGATACTCCACTTGGTATAGTTATCTTACTTTGAAAACGGACGGACGGACGGACGGACGGACAGACAGACAGACAGACAGACGGACGGACAGACAGACAGACAACAAAGTGATGCTATAATAGGGTTCCGTTTTTCCTTTTGAGGTACGGAACCCTAAAAAAAGAATATTAGCCATTTTAATCATGACTAACGTTCCCCTTTCCCTTACAACTAAGCGTAAAGCTTGTGCTAAGAGTGGATACGACAATAGTGCAACGGGTGGGGTTTGAACCAGCGACCTTGCGGATTTCTGTCCGCTCTTTTAACCGCTGAGCTATTGAGGCTTTATATAAGTTAGTATGTATAGGGATCTGTCTGTTACGTATTTGTTTTTAACTTTATTAACCCCCGACCCAAAAAGAGGAGTGTTATAAGTTTGACATGTGTATCTGTCTGTGGCATCGTAGCTCCTAAACTAATGAACCGATTTTAATTTAGTTTAGTCAGCCGTTTGAAAGTTATCAGCTCTTTTCTTGTTACTATATACCTATAACCTTCACTTGTCGGGGGTGTTATAAATTTTTAATTTACACTTGTTCAAACACAAGTGAGCCCCTGACTACAATCTAAGTGGTGGTAAGGTGGTAAGTGATGGTGGTTGTGATTGGTTAGTCACTCATAATTGCGAGTGTATGTAAATATGTGCACAGCCGGGAGTCAAACCTGCGACCTTCCTCGGATAAAAAATGCCACCTGCACAGTAAAAATATCTAACGTTACAAAGCTGGTGTTGTTTGTGTATGAAACCCCACGCGTCTGCCAGGTGGGGGACCAGCTGGTCAAGGTCGCAGGTTCGGCTCCTAACTGTGCACATTTGTGGACACTTGTTGGGGGTATGTGGTTTACTTTTACGATCAGAATTTCGTGATCGACTAGATAGATAGACAATTGATAGATAGAAGACTTTATTGCACACAAAACAAGAAGAAAACCAACCACTATAAACTAATCATAACTCTTCCTTTTGGCTTTACCGCAGTCGGGTGAAAACAATTTTGTGCAAAAGCGGCCTTATTGCTAAGAGCAATCTCCACCAGGCAACCTTTGGTGAAAGGAGAGACTAGGTGTGTCGACTAGTGATTAGAGTGCGTGAATCCTTGCGAGGGATGGTGGTTTTTAGGATTACGTACCTCAAAAGGAAAAACGGAATCCTTGTAGGATCATTTTGTTATCTGTCTGTTTTGTCTGTCGTGTCTATCAAGAAAACCTATAGATTGCTTCCCGTTGACCTAGAATCATGACATTAGGCAGGTAAGTCTTACTAGGTGAAACCGTGATTTTCACTTGAAATTCACTGTTTTCGGATTTTTTCCTTTACTTGTGCTATAAGACCTACCTATCTGCCAAACGTGATTCTTGGTCAACGTGAAGTACCCTATAGGGTTTCTTGACAGATACTACAGACGGACAGACAGACGGACAACAAAGTGATCCTATAAGAGGTCCGTTTTTCCTTTTGAGTTACGGAACCCTAAAAATCTTCCCATTTGTGATAACCGTTACATATAAATAAATCAGTAGACATACTAGACAGTTAGTCGCCTTTCTATAGAGCAGTACTTATTTATTATCTTTATGTATATAGATACATGTATGCATGTATGTTTGTTGCAATCGTGCATAATACGCATAACGGGACAAAGGTTATCGTATGTGATAAACAAAGACGTTTGTTTAAGTTTATGTTATTTAAAACAACATACTTAATAATAGTTGTAAATGTAATAGGTGTGATAAAATAGCTGTGATATACAGATAGACGGCCGGACTTGAGGATTACTTGTTTGGTACGGAACTCTACAAATCCTTTGGTAAATAGCTAAAAAAAACCGGCCAAGGGTTCCGTACTCGGATATTTTTTTTGTCATTTTGCACGATAAATCCACAACTTTATACATAAAATAAATAAAAATCTGTTTTAGAATGTACAGGTAAAGCCCTTTCATATGATACCCCACTTGGCATAGTTACCTTACTTTGATAAACACATTTTTTTTCTTTTAAATAATGTAACCACAAATTCATGGTTTTCAGATTTATTCCTGTACTTGTGCTATAAGACTTACCTGCCTGCCAAATTTCATGATTCTAGGTCAACGGGAAGTACCCTATAGATTTTCTTTACAGACTCGACGGACGGACGGACGGACGGACGGAGAGACAGACAGACATACAGACAACAAAGTGATCCTATAAGGGTTCCGTTTTTCCTTTTGAGTTACGGAACCTAAAAAAGGATTTTTGAAAATTTATCCCCTAAGGAAGTAAAATAGGGGTTTGAAATACGCGTAGTCCACGCGGATAAGTCGAAGGCATAAGCTAGTTTTCTATAATTTTCTAACAATACACTTAATTGCATCACTTAAGTAAACGTCAAGTATTTAACAAACTAAGTAGCTACTGTAGTCGGTTAAGTAGGTATGATTAATGCTGCATTAATGCAGGAATGTCGGACACACACACACATACATACATACGAGGAACAAGCGACCTAGGTCGTACGTGGGATAATGAAGTAGGTATGGTACGAGAATGTAATTAAATAATTAAATTATATCTATGCTTGTATCTACATGTTGCCGCTAGAATACGGAATACCGTAATGTACAAACATACATATGTTTTGGCTTTCCATAATCGACTAAAAAGTTGAAAACTAAAACCCGACTACGATCGTCTTAATAAACGTTGAAATATTATTAGTGAAATGGTTTTCTTGGTATATTTTTTTGTTGTTGTACATTTATATATACTCATGAACTCAGAATTTTCTCCTCTTTCATTTGACACCCCACTACAGATACACTAATAAACAAGTGTAAATTATAAATTTATAACACCTCCGATTAGTGAAGGTTACAGTAACTAGAAAAGAGCTGATAACTTTCAAACGGCTGAACCGATTTTCTTGGATTATAGTTAAAAACACTCTCGATCGGCCACCTTTTAAACAAAAAAAAAAACTAAATTAAAATTGGTTCATTAGTTTAGGAGCTACGATGTCACAGACAGATACACAGATACACACGTCAAACTTATAACACCCCTCTTTTAGGGTCGGGGGTTAAAAAAAAATTTGGAGTCCCGCACTTTTATTGATGCAATATCCGTTAGGTAAATTTTTCTCGTTTAAAATATAGCCTAAGTCGTCCGGACCTTTACAACGAATCAATTGACACATCATTCATCAAAATCGGCCCAGTAGTTAAGGCGCTACGGTGGAACACACAGAATCTGGATACAAACATACATACATAGACTACAAAAGTCATAACCCATCCTTTTGGCTTTGCCGCAGTCGGGTAAAAAAGGACGATAGTACTATATTCTTGAATTTTATAAAAAAAAGTCGTAGTATAAAATAAAAATGTAACGCCACGTCAACCATTAATTACGTATAATAACAGAAAACATCCGTTCCAGTCGCGGGGTTGGTAATAGCGTAAGTATGGGGTGTGGGAATTACTCGATAGCCAATAAAAAGGGGTCTCACAAAACCTGGGTTTTTATTCTAAGGACAAAACGAAGGGTTAGGATTTTAGCAGTCTTATGTAGGTTTGTAATATGTGTGTTCCACGGTAGCGCCTCAACTACTGAACCGATTTTGATGAATGAGGTGTCCATTCGTTATTATGGTCCGGGTGACATTGGCTACATTTTACACGAAAAAATCGACCTAACGGATGTTCCATCCAAAACAGTGGAGGTCTCTAAAATTTTTTTTGCTATTGTATCGAGTGGGATATGAAATGAAATAGGAAAAATTCTGAGTTCATAAATAATAAATGTACAAGTGTAAATTAAAAATTTATAACACCTTCGACAAGTGAAGGTTACAGTAACTAGAAAAGAGCTGATAACTTTCAAACGGCTAAACCGATTTTCTTGGATTGGGGGTTAAAAATATAGTAAATGTTAAAATACACCGAGCGACAGAAAAACAATTTCACTATATCTATTGCTATCTATCGGCAGTTCGCGGGTAGTAGTCGGAGCTATAGTGATGTTTAACTTAATCTTGTACCGAGTCGATCAATAAACAGGGGATGTGATCGAGATAACATCGAACATCCCGTATAGCAAGAGAAAGCCGATATACAATCACGGCAACACCGGATAGGGACAGGACAGGGGCCGGATATCTCACACGGGGCGTGTGGTGTCGCGCGGGAGTCGAACTTGACACCGCACGGCATCCGCCGGGGCTGGCAAGGGTACATGACCTGTTGTTAACCGCCCAAAAAAGGAGTGTAATTGTTTTCAGGGTTCATGTATGTATGTGAGTTTCTTTCATCAACCATAACTTATGGACGCAAAAATAGCAGGAGGGCGGGCGGTGAATATCTTCATCGTATGATTCTGAATCGACGATACGGCAAATATTAGGCTATGGGTGACGTGAAATCATGGAAAAATAGGCTATTCATAGGCTACCTAGCGTCAAATGTAGGAACATTTGAGTTCCCTAGTCAGCTAGTTGTGATAGTACGGCGATGGGTTGACACAGACAGACATACAATCACACGCACACAATCACAGTACACAGATAAAGCACGTCGCTGGTTAATACAGACGGAGCGTCGTCCGTTGCGCGCGCGCATTGAATATTTATAAGACATTAAATACTATGATTTATTTATGCGCTATCTAGCCATAGTGGCTGCTGCTAACTTAGCGAGAAACTTATAAATAAAGAGGCTCCCAACGGGCTGCGCGTGAGCAACCTACATCATACAACCTATAACGTAGGTATAGTATGCGACAGGTCGAGATGGCAATCGGGGTATGAGGCGGGGGTGCCAACGGGACCCTATAACTAAGATTCCGCTGTCCGTCCATTTGTGGGGCCGTATCTCACGAACCATTACCTAATAGGTAGAGAGTTGAAATTTTCACAGAATGGGTATTTCTATCGCCGCTCTAGAACTAATAAAATTAAAATGAATTTCAAAACGATAGCCTTGAAATTTAAAAATAAGTGTTATTTCTTGTACGGAACCCTTCGTGTTCGATTCTGACTTGTACTTGGCCAGATATTTTTTTTATATTGACTTGAACTTGACTTGAAGGTTGACTTAAGTTATATTGAAATTACAGGAGAGAACTGATGCTGGAAGGAAGGACAATATCCTAGCGGTTCGAATTACAAACGATGAAGTAATTTCGTAAGACTGAAATTCAATGATTTTCTTTGTACAAGTGTAAATTAAAAATTTATAACACCCCCGACAAGTGAAGGTTACAGTAACTAGAAAAGACCTGATAACTCTTAAACGGCTGAACCAATTTTTTTGGATTATAGCTAAGAACACTCTCGATCAAGCCACCTTTCAAACAAAAAAAAGTAAATTAAAATCGGTTCATTCGTTTAGGTGCTACGATGCCACAGACAGATACACAGATACACAGATACACAGACACACAGATACACAGATACACACGTCAAACTTATAACACCCCTCTTTTGGGTCGGGGGTTAAAAACACTTGAAACGTGAATAAAACGTCAGCGATAATCAGTGGACCCCTCCCACTGGATAGGCCACGTCAGCAGTCGGTAGTGGTGAATATTTTATTGTCATAGGCTAAGAAATGGTGGATGATACCCTTCGTCCAAGAATGTTCCCAAAATAGGTAAAAAAGTGAATAAAGTAGTCAGCAATAGTCAACGACAATCAGTGGGCTCCTCCCACTGGATAGGCCACGTCAGTAGTCGGTAGTGGTGAATATTTTATTGTCATAGGCTAAGAAATGGTGGATGATACCCTTCATCCAAGAATGTTCCCAAAATAGGTAAAAAAGTGATTAAGTAGTCAGCAATAGTCAGCGACAATCAGTGGTCCCCTCCCATTGGATAGGCCACGTCAGTAGTCGGTAGTGGTGAATATTTTATTGTCATAGGCTAAGAAATGGTGGATGATACCCTTCATCCAAGAATGTTCCCAAAATAGGTAAAAAAGTGAATAAAGTAGTCAGCAATAGTCAGCGACAAGCAGTGGCCCCCTCCCATTGGATAGGCCACGTCAGTAGGTAGTGGTGCTGAATATTTTATTGTCATAGGCTAAGAAATGGTGGATGATACCCTTCGTCCAAGAATGTTCCTAAAATAGGTAAAAAAGTGAATAAAGTAGTCAGCAATAGTCAGCGACAAGCAGTGGCCCCCTCCCATTGGATAGGCCACGTCAGTAGGTAGTGGTGGTGAATATTTATTGTCATAGGCCAAGAGATGGTGGATGGTACCCTTCGTCCAAGAACGTTCCCAAAATATAAATAATAAATAATTAGGGGCTCGTCCCAAATTATCGCGTACTGGGAGTTCGAACCTTCTTCACATTGTAATCTATCAATACAAATGAAAAGTTTTTGGCCTTACTGTATATTACAATTCAAATTCAAAAAATATTTGACAGAGTCCAAGGAAACAGACAGTTTTAAACAGAGATATCGTAAATGCAAAATAAAGAATGAAGAAGAGAGAATTTTTTATTTCACCCTCACCACGTGGGTGCCTATTGCACTTCGACCGCCCGTTGTGGCAGATCCTTATTTTAACACACATGCAAACTGTGGAATCAACTCCCTTCTGCGGTGTTCTCACTAGATTACAACATGGGGTTATTCAAGGGCTGGACAAATTCCTGACAGACCGGCAATTCATCGACGGTTCCTCTGGTGTTACAAATGTTTATAGGCGGCGGTAATCACTTAACATCAGGTGACCTAACTGCTCGATTGCTCTCTATTTTTTATTTAACAAAAAATAGGTAATTTGAGTATTAGATTTGGAAATCAGTATTGTTATCTATACTATCTGTGGCTCTAAAATAAAAACTTTTTTTTTCTTTATTTCTTCTTTCTAATCGCAGCAATTTTCGCCGGCTACTCTTACACTACAATATATAGCTCGCAAATAAAAATCGATTACGCAACAAATTAAAGTAATTACAGGCCCCGTGACAATTACAGGCCGGGGCTTTCGTTTGATCCACTTTCTTTGTTGTCATACCTATACTTATACATCACTTGATTACAAGGTGTCTGCATATAAAAGTGAATTATTTATTATTTATGGTCCGTTATAAAGTTATAAAAACTATTTTGCAAAAAAACCATGCTTAACAGGGCTCTCTCCGTCACTTACTCCATACAATCGTAGCTCGAATTTGAATTTCATTTGAATATTAAGCAACCAAAGTCCATGAAATTTTGCAGACATATTCTAGAAACTAATATCTGTGTCTGTGGTGTTTTAGATTTTTCTAAAAATATGTAGTTTTAACAGGGGCTCAAAGATTTGTATGTTTAAGACCGCGTAACTTTGAAACCGAATATTTTAACAGAAATCTGGAAAACCACAGACATAGATATTAGTTTCTAGAATATGTCTGCAAAATTTCATGGACTTAATATTCAAATGAAATTGGAACTACGTTTGTATGGAGCGAGTGACCGAGAGACCCCTCTTAAGAGCCTCGAAAGATTCCTATTTTAACACTACGACAACTTTGTGCGTAAATAGATAGGATTAGATTTTCTCTTCATTTGGGATCCCACTCGATACAAAAGCAAAAAAAAAAAATTTTTTGGAGACCACCACTTTTTTGGATGTAAACTCTGTCAGGACGATTTTTTTAAATATTAAATCATAAAATTTATCCTGTGTAACCCGGATCATAATAACGAATAGATTGACACCTCATTCATCAAAATCGGCTCAGTGGTTTAGGCGCTACGGTGGAACACACATAAATATAAACAAGATCGTAGAGATCCCTAGAAGAACCTAAACTATGTCCAGCAGTAGACTTCCAAACCGAAATTTTAGGTTATGAACACGTGTCCCCTAATAAATAAGAAGTGGACATAAATTTATTATAGTTGCAATATTCCATGAATAAACTGATAAGGTGTACTATCTACACATCTGTTTAATGAGTCATCTATTGAATTATCAGCATTTCAGTATGAGTGGTTTAAATGGATAGATATTGCGATTAGGATTCGGTTAATTGTAATCAATTGTCAAATGCTGTACAAAAAACCGGCCAAGTGCAAGTTGCACACGCATACGAAAGGTTCCGTACCATCATATAAGATACTAGCGACCCGCCCCGGCTTCTCACGGGTGGACATTTATTTTTTCTATTTTCCGGGATAAAATATAGCCTATACGGATTCGAAAGAATCCCTCTAAAGTAATGGTAAAAGAAATTTTGAAATCGGTCCAGTAGTTGAGCCTATTCAATACAAACATACAAAAATACAAAGGTTTCCTCTTTATAATATTAGTATAATGTTTCTGTTATTTATTGATTTTGTTGTTGATGTTATTTTATTTTATGTTGTTTCTGTTATTTTTTCTGTGTTTCTGTTATTTTTTCTGTTGTTTCTGTTATTTTTTCTGTGTTTCTGTTATTTTTTCTGTTGTTTCTGTTATTTTTTCTGTGTTTCTGTTATTTTTTCTGTTGTTTTTGTTATTTTATTGTTTATTGTTTAAAAATAGGATAAAATGGGAAAAATAAATAAATGAGAGAATTGTATAGATATATTATAGTACTCTAAATGTTGAAATCGTATCATATGAAAGGGCTTTAGCTGAATATTTCATTTCGGATTTGTATTTATTTTTATGCATATTAGTTTTTGATTTCCCTTTGGTCTACTCTGTGACTGTGGTACGGGTGTGACGTCACAGTAAAAACAATATCACCGGTTTAATAGAGCGTAGGTCGCCGGTTGCGCAACGTTTCCTCTCCCGACCCTCCATTGCTGACGACCTTACGTTCAGAGTTCAGATAGCTATCTCTCAAGAGTAAAGGCCTATTGACCAATTTATTGGGCAAAAAATCCATATCCATACTTCCAATCTATACTAATAAATAAAATAGGAGTGTCTGTCTGTAATTTCGAAATAACTACCACATATTAAGGTCATATAGTTATTTGAACGATACCATAACTGAATCACACGTTTTTAAAATTTTTGTCTGTCTGTCTGTCTGTCTGTCTGTCTGTCTGTCTGTCTGTCTGTCTGTCTGTCTGTCTGTCTGTTTGAAAAGGCTAATCTTCGGAACGGCTGAACCGATTTTAACGGGATTTTCACATATGCAAGTAGAGGATTGACCAGGGTGTAACATAGGCTACTTTTTTAACCGACTTTCAAGAAGGGAGTTGTGTTTTTCTACCTATGTACACCGAAATCTCCGAGATTTCTGAACCGATTTGCGTCATTTCTTTTTTAATCGATAGAGGAACTTTGCGACATTGTTTCATAAAAAATTTGGATTCCAACTCCTCATTCCTGATGCTGCAGGGGATCTGACCAATCCACGCGAGCGAAGCTGCGGGCATCAGCTAGTATTATAATACAGTAGAATCTCGTAATCCCTAACTTTAATATACCCTAGAATATACCCCGATCGCCATCTCAACCTGTCGCGTTCCATACAGAACCGCTATTTACAGAATAATATGTAACCACAAACTAAGTTTAAAATCCAAACACCCGCCCTCCCACTGATAAACATGCAGGAAAAGCTAGCCACCAAGCAAGCCACACGCACCACCACCACGCAGCACCACAAAAATCTCAAAACCACTCGACGCACGTTTCGCGCCGACACCGGAGCATCCTCAGGAGACCTTACAATGCCTAATTGCAAGGTCAATGGCTTTTCCTGCATGTTTATCAGTGGGGGGGCGGGCGGTGCATGTCGCATGCTGCATGTTGCACCATGCAGATTTCTTTGGTTTGGCGGAGTATAGCAAATTAAGCTTTTGGTTCCTTGTATATCATGGACTTCCGCAAAATGACGCCTGCTTCTATATTGTATACTACATTTATCTATGTCTACAAGTGAAAATTAAAAATTTATAACACCACCGACAAGTGAAGGTTACAGTAACTAGAAAAGAGCTGATAACTTTCAAACGGCTGAACCGATTTTCTTGGATTATAGCTAAGAACACTCTCGATCAAGCCACCTTTCAAACAAAAACAAACTAAGTTAAAATCGGTTCATTAGTTTAGGAGCTACGATGCCACAGACAGATACATAGATACACACATCAAACTTATAACACCCCTCTTTTTGGGTCGGGGGTTAAAAATCACTATTTTTGATCCAATCCGGGAGTCGAACTCCGAATAAGCTACTTGTTATCTTGCCCTCACTTTAGACCGCGTGGTCAGAGTACGAAAACCAAGCACCGGCCGCACCCACGCCTCGGCACATAAATCATAAACTTTGCCACTTCCCCCTTTCTATCTCTCAACTCTCGAGTATGGAGAGCCATTTTCTTCTACAACTTTACTTACTAATTATTATAATTATTCGCTATTTCAAAGTGGCTAAAGTTTTAAAACTTGTAGACAAATTAAAGTTTCAAGTAATATTGTGAAATGGTGATAGTAATAAAATTCAAAATTTAAAAACCCCTCGGACACAAAATCCTATATAAGAATCTATGCATACTACATTTATCTAAGTCTACAAGTGTAAATTAAAAATTTATAACACCACCGACAAGTGAAGGTTACAGTAACTAGAAAAGAGCTGATAACTTTCAAACGGCTGAACCGATTTTCTTGGATTATAGCTAAGAACACTCTCGATCCAGCCACCTTTCAAACAAAAAAAAACTAAATTAAAATAGGTTCATTAGTTTAGGAGCTACGATGCCACAGACAGATACACACGTCAAACTTATAACACTCCTCTTTTAGGGTCGGGGGTTAAAAAGAATACCCGGCTGAGTTTGTTCTGGGCTTCTTCTCAGTCTCAGTCGCGTTTGAAACATTAGGTAAAGTAGGTCAAAATCATATAGATACAAACCTACATACATACATAGACTGCTGAAAACATAACCCTTCCTTTTGACTTTGCCGTAGTCGGGTAAAAAATCGAAACTTACACGGACGAAATATTCTACTCTACTTAGTACTCTATTTAGTAAATAATAAATATATTTAAAAAAAATACTATAACCTATTGCGGTAAACCAAATTGCAAGAAAAAGGTTTTCTCCAAATTGTTCATACAATTTTAAACAAAATGGTGACTTTTACTGGAAAAATGCAATCGCTTCCAAAAGTTGGACGGAAGAACAAAGAATACCAAAGTTTGATATTTGAATAAAATATTCGCTTCCGAAGAATATCATGATGTTCTATTCATAACGCGTTGAATATTTATTTTAGTACTAGACACTAGATGATGCCCGCGACTTCGTCCGCGTGGATATTGGTTTTTTAAAAATCCCGCGGGAACTCATTGATTTTCCGGGATAAAAAGTAGCCTATGTGTTAATCCAGGGTATAATCTATCTCCATTCCAAATGTCAGCCAAATCCGTCCAGTAGATTTTGCGTGAAAGAGTAATAAACATAAACACAAACTCTCCCCTTTATAATATTAGTCTAAAGTGTGACTAGCTGATGCCCGAGACTTTGCTCGCGTGGATAGGGTTTTTAAAAACCATCGTGGGAACTCATTGATTGTCCAAGATAAAAATCACCTAGCCTATGTCCGTCTCCGGGATGCAAGCTATCTTTATGCGTCAAAATCGACAAAAACGGACAGACAGACACACTTTCGCAATTTATAATAGGTATTACAAATTATTGTAGTGTGGATTATTTAACCTACAGCGCGAATAGAGGTGTTTACTATGTTATGATTTCAATTGAGAAGACCAGAGGGGCAAGCGACGGGTCTGCCCGCAAAATTCAAAATTTGGTTTTTCGCAATGTGTAAACTAATACAACAACGTAGGCTTATGGCATTCTAGTTGCGACAATGGCAGTATTATTTCCACGTGTTTATATAAAAATTAAAAATCTTTACTTGATAAGGTCCAGTTTAAGAAATTAGCTCTAGTATCGACTAATTTGTGAGTTACAGTCGATACTAGAGCTAATTTCTTAAACTGGACCCTTTCAAGTAAAGATTTGTATATAAATAGGTGGGCATGATACGGTTATTGTCGCAAATAGAATGCCATAAGCCTACGTTGTCGTATTAGTTTACACATTGCGAAAAACCAAATAGAATTTGAATTTCGCGGGCAGGCCAGTCGCTTCCACCTTAACGATCTTCTCACCAAATTGGCGTGAAGGTGCTCTTCTTATTTGAAACACGTAGTTTAAAATTATAGGAGCCAATAAACTCATTAACTTATTATAGGAGTATAGCTAGGTACTCGTTCTTAGTGAAAAGAAATTAGTTATGCATTTTTTGTGTTAATTTAGCATATTTCGCGATAAAACAAAAAATTCGTCCAAAGATTCAGTAATTACTTACTTAATTAATTAAGTTTTTCAGTCCAATTACTGTTATGGAACCCTCGTCTTTTTATTCTTTAGTTAAGTTAGTATAGGTAATTAAAACAAGAATTCAAAACATTTCAATTTTAGGGTTCATTTAGTAAACTACCCATTTCAGGCAAAAATATAACATTTGCATTCCAGTTATTCCCAAAGTTTTAATTATTCACCCATTGAGATACATTACCTATTTGTGTATTTAGAAATTCTTTTTTATTTCAGAAAAATATGTTTTCGGTTTAAACTATAGTAAGTACACTATAGAGAAGAATTTATATTAGTAGGCTACATACCTATTACCATCATTCAATAAAGTTGACAAGGTATTTGAACAATTTTATTTACTTATCTTACTGTTCTAAATATTAATTAATAATACTTCCTTATCAGAACTTCTAATTAGTTAGTACCGAAAAAACCTCGCTAAAGATCCTAATTATCTTAAATAACTTTATATTGTATTAAGTATATTATATTTTGTATCCTGGAAAAACTTTTAATATCCGAAAAAATAATAATCGCTAGCTTTTGTAAAGAAAACCCGCCGTAACGTAAAACTAAATTACTTAAAACTGTAATGTAATATAACTTTTCCGTGAAAAGTTTTCTTTGACCGACGTTACTTAACAGAGCTTTTCGTCAAAAAAACATATTTCAAGTTCTAAAAAAACCGTGTAGAGTCGAACAATAATTTATATTTTCGAAAAAAAAAAACGAATAAGCACAAAATCCTGTAAAAGTACAACTTCATAAAACACCATGAAAACTTTTCCTTGAGAGCTTCCTTTGTATAATAGAGCTTTTCTACAAAAAAAAAACCGTGGGTTTAAAAATTTCGAAAAATTTCAAAAAATAAGTAGTTCCGTAAAACCCTATAAAAGTACAACTTCATAAAATACCATCAAAACCTTTCCAAGCAGTTTCCTTTGTACAATATCACTTATCACGACCAGAGTACAAAAAATAAAAAAAATAAAAAACCGTCGTCAGTACACAATTTCCCCCCTTTTTTCTTTTTCCCCCCACTTCTAACATAAACAATCCGTGGACGTGAACACAGCGAGACAATGCGTGTTTAATATAAACACCGAATACTGAAGCACAACACTTTGTTATATAAAAAAAAAACTTTTTTCAGTACGCGATTGATGCGCGCTGCCCGGAGCGACATACGTAACTAAACAGCCATGGCCGACTGCCGCTCACTTTGCTCAGTGTTGCCACCACGATTCTTTATTCTGATCCTTTTTTTTTTAGTTTATTTTCTTTGTGAGTTCAACGCTTATAATGCTGAATATCCTATGAGTCAAAGAAAGAGTAGCCCGTGGTGGTGGTAGTGGTGGCCTTCTGGTTTACTAACGAAAACATTTATGATGAATAAGCTGATGCCCTTGGCCGCGTGGATTTAGGTTTTTCGCAATCCAGTGAAAACTCTTTGATTTTCCGGGATAAAAAGTAGCCTATGTGCCAATTCAGGCTATTATATACATATCTCCATTTCTTTCAACCAAATCCGTCTAGTAGTTTTGGGCGTAACAAACATACATACAGACACAAATACACAATAACTTTTACCTTTATAATATTTCTGTGATATTGATAATAATAATTTGCGATAGAACATTTTGAGATTAAGTCGATTTTTGACCGCCTTGCGCCGTCGCCATCTAGCTGCTTCCTGCGACTCGTTTGATGTCATTTGTCCTAATAATGGGGGGTCTTCCAACACTGCGCTTTCCGGTGCGAGGTCGCCATTCCATCCCCTTTGGACCCCAACGTATATATATGTACACAATACAGTAAACTATATCGAAACTAAAAATACAGTCCAAGAAAAACAGATCAAAATTACCCCAAAATCGGGGAAACAAAGCTTTTACGGCACTAGCATCACCACCGCGACGTTGCCGCTCTTCCCGTAGCGAACGTAACAGTAATGAGGTTAAAGTTTCTGAACAACTTTTTTTTTAATTTTCAGCGAGCTTAGGGACTTGGGATATACTCTGTACAGCCATTAGCTATCAAACTTTGTTTTTTTTTTCTTTCTTCGATGTACTTTTTTGTAAGAATGATAAATGAAGTAGGTAAGTCCTGAAGTATTAAGTAATGTAGTAAGTATCTAGTTAAATATAATGACTTTTGGAATAATTTTCTATTATATAAAGTTTTCAGGGTCTTTCCTTTCTGTTCACAGTAATTATTTTTAATTTTAGAAAATGTCGTATTAAAATATAAAATCAGAGTTATAAAGGCGACTCTATCACCCATTTTTATTTGATTTTTTTTATAAATAACTTTAAGATAGAAACATGTTAAAATGGTTTGGCAATTTCTCGTATTAAAGCGTAAAATAAAAAATAAAAGTTTCTTTTTCTTTCTTTCTAAAATAGACTAAAGTCGACTCTACATTTTTTTATTTTATTTAAAGATCATTTTACTCAGTTGAATAGATTAGATACTAATATAGAATAGATAGAATAGATTTGAATAGATTTTACGCAACGCTTTTTTAACGCTCGTACGACTTTTTTCAAAAATCCCTTCTTAGTGGATGCCTATGTCATAATAGCTATCTACATGCAAAATTTCAGCCGTTCAGTAGTTTGAGCTGTGCGTTGATAGATCAGTCGTCAGTTTTTCTTTTTGTACATACATTACCAGATGAGATCATTATATCCTAGAAAAATTTATAAAAAGTAAAAAAAAACGCTATCCGTTGTGTTACTTCATCACATCTGATAGGTAATTATCGGTCGTTTGTACGAGGAATTCACGATTAGCTCCCCACAAAGGGGCGATTTATCTAAGAATGGTAATAATTATCAGATTTATCAATGATTATATTTTATTTGCGTCACATAATTAAACAGAACTACCGTATTACGAGGGTTTTTCCAGTTTTTTTTTTTAAAGATTTAAATATGACCCCATTTATTCCCTTTTTTTTTATTTAAAAAAATGGAGATAAGCTTTCACTAAAACAACAGTTTAGTTTAACAGATTATAGCGTCGTTTTTTAACCTTCGACCCAAAAAGAGGGGTGTTATAAGTTTGACGTGTGTATCTGTGTATCTGTCTGTGGCATCGTAGCTTCTAAACGAATGAACCGATTTTAATTTAGTTTTTTTTTTGTTTGAAAGGTGGCTTGATCGAGAGTGTTCTTAGCTATAATCCAAGAAAATAGGTTCAGCCGTTTGAAAGTCATTTACTTTTTAGAGGGTTTTGTGTCGGAGGTTTTTGGAGTTTTTAACATTATTGTATTTTTACGATTAAATATTTGATTTTAGACTATCTAAGTTGGGAAACTATGGGATATACTTTGGACCACATTGACAGCCTCCTTGGTGCAGTGATAAGGTGGTCTTATCAGTGGGAGATGAGTGGATGGTGAATCAAAATAGTTAGCGCCCACTGGGTTTTTTGTCTCTGTCATTTGTATGACATTACGAAACGGAGAGAGTCCTATTCTTTCCGTAGATAGAGAATAGTGGATTCACTCTAGTCTTGTAGTTAGATACTCAAGTTACACTAACATTGCATGAAGAATAACAAAAAACCGGCCAAGTGCGAGTCAGACTCGGGCACCGAGGGTTCCGTACTCGGGTATTTATTCCGACATTTTGAACGATAAATCAAAAACTATTATGCATAAAATTAAATCAAAATGTGTTTTAGAATGTACAGGTAAATCCCTTTCATATGATACCCCACTTGGTATAGTTATCGTACTGCGAAAATTGAAACACATTTTACTTAATTTTTTTTTAATGATGTAACCACAACTTCACGATTTTCAGATTTATTCCTTTAATTGTGCTATAAGACCTACCTACCTGCCAAATTTCATGATTCTAGGTCAACGAGAAGTATCCTATTGGTTTTCTTGACAGACACGACGGACGAACGGACGGACAGACAAAGTGATCCTATAAAGGGTTCCGTTTTTCCTTTTGAGGTACGGAACCCTAAAAAAGTACGTGCCTCGACACTCACACTTGTTCTGTTTAGGGCACGTCAAGGATTCGAGATATCATATTAGGCGGAGTTGCGAAATTAATGCAGCGTGACGCGGTAATGAGTGTTGATAGTTTTATTAATGATGACTTCAAATATTTTTTATTATATATGTTCAAATATTTTTTATTATACATGAAGAATGTTAAATATGCATGTGGATGGAAAAAAGAGAAGAGGACGACCAAAGAAAAGGTGGATGGATTGCGTGAAAGAGGATATGCGTATAAAAGGGGTAGATGATAAGTTGATGGACGACAGAAGAGAGTGGAAGAGGAAGACATGTTGTGCCGACCCCACGTAGCATGGGATAAGGGTTGGAAGAAGAAGATACAAGACAAGACGACTTACTGCTCAAAAGAGGAGTGTCTATGACCTAAGCCCTTCTCATTTTTGGTGAAATGCGTGAGCCGGCAATGTCGCTAAATAAGTTATTTTCAAGCTCCGAAAAATATAACTATAGCCTCGATAGCTCAACGGTTGAGGAGCGGCCTGAATTTCAAAAGGTCGGCGGTTCAAACCCCACCCGTTGCATATTGTTACAGATAATATTACCGTGATATTGTCGTACCCACTCCTGGCACAAGCTTTACGCTTAATTGGAGGGGAAAGGGGAGTCATCATCATCATCATGATCAACCCATTTCCGCCCCACTACTGAGTACGGGTCTCCTCTCAGAATGAGAAGGGTTTAGGCCATAGTCTGCCACGCTGGCCCAATGTGGATTGGCAGACTTCACACACCTTTGAGAACATGGAGAACTCTCAGGCATGCAGGTTTCCTCACGATGTTTTCCTTCACCGTTAAAGCAAGTGATATTTAATTGCTTAAAACGCACATAACTGAAAAGTTAGTGGTGCGTGCCCGGGATCGAACCCCCGACCTCCGATAAGTAGGCGGACGTTCTAACCACTAGGCTATCACAGCTTTTTAGCAGAAAGGGGAGTATTAGTCATGATTAGCATGGCTAATATTCTTTTTAAAAAATAAAAATAATTATGTCAAGTATTGTTATTCAACTCTGAAAAAAATAGCAAGTTATTCCTGTATAACTAACTGACTGCCGCTGACATGTGAAACGACGAGCGGACAGGAGAGGAGTTACGCAATGAAACTATTACAATAGAACTGAATTGAAGCGACTCCGACATTCCGCGTTGGATAACATCCAATCTTGGAATATATTAATATCTTGGACAATATCTTGTAATATAAGATAATAATTCAAAATGTTATATGTTATATATACTTTTTACCCAACTACGGCAAAGCCAAAAAGAAGGGTTATGCGTTTAGAAGTCAATGTATGTATGTAGGCTTGTATTTATGTGTGTTCCACCGCAGCGCCTAAACTACTAATCCGATTTTGATGAATGAGGTGCCATTATGATCTGCCAGACATAGGCTACATTTCATACGAAAAAAAAAATCGATCTGACGGATGTTACTTCCTAAAAAGTGGACGTCTCCAAATATTTTTTTTACTATTGTATTTAATTTATACAATTAACCACAAAACCTTAATCTATACTAATACATATTAGATAATGTTCGGGACTTCATGTGCGTGGATTCAGGTTTTTCAAAATCCTGTAGGAACTCTTTGCTTTTCCAGGATAAAAATTTACCTACGTCAACACAGTAACCGAAGTTACTGTGTTTTCAATTACGAGGGCAGAATAGTGACCTGTAAATAAAAATTTAAAACAAACTTACGCTTCTATAAAGTTAATAATGGTTAGAATCCATAGTCTATTTTATTCAAAGTTACTTTTTTTTCATCCTAAACATTAACATTAACAAGTGTAAATTAAAAATTTTCAACACCCCCGACCAGTTAAGGTTACAATAACTAGAAAAGAGCTGATAACTTTCAAACGGCAGAACCGATTTGCTCGGACTATTCCGCGCCTACGATCCAAAGTATCTGAGTTTCCAAAACATCATTTTCAAATAAATAATTATGTATGTAGGCAACGTCCATTTTGACAGCTTGACATTTGTCAATTGACTTATTATTATGAACCTAACGGTTATCTAACCTTCTTTTCTACAAGAAAACGAGAAAAGAGCTGATAACTCTTAAACTGCTGAACCGATTTTCTTGGATTATAGCTAAGAACACTCTCGATCAAGCCACCTTTCAAACAAAAAAAACTAAATTAAAATCGGTTCACTCGTTTAGGCGCTACGATGCCACAGACAGATACACAGCTACACAGATACACAGATACACACATACACACGTCAAATTTATAACACCCCTCTTTTTGGGTCGGGGGTTAATAATGGTTAGAATCCATAGTCTATTTTATTCAAAGTTACTTTTTTTTCATTCCAAACATTAACATTATAAAACGTCAGAATTCCACGGCATTAAAAATCAGACTATAGGCTAGCCCACTCAAGCATAGAATAATAATATAATAGTACTGTAACTCAAGTCTCAATTAGGCTAAGTTTTATTATAATCCCAGATCGTAACAATTTACTTTTATCAAACTTATCAAACGTAAATAAACGCGACGTTGCCATTCTCCCCCCTGACGTGCGAGCGGGACAGCACTATTGCAACAAAAGAGATAGACGTATACAGGGAGTGGAGCTTACGCTTTACAAATTCAGCACCCTATGGAATTGAAGTTTAGGAGTATTTTGAACTTTAGGACTTAAAGAATAGAGTGTAAAGTTGTCTGTTGGTGGAAAATGAATGTTTTCATATAATTTTCAAGGGCAGTCGAGAGCAATAGTGGGGGAGGTTAGGAAATTCATTCAACGGTTTTTTTTGGAAAAGTTTAGGAAAACTTTCTTATTAGGAGCTTTTAATACAAACTCAAACATACATCATTCATACAAAGCTCGCCAACAAACTGGCCCACCAGTTTGGCGAGCTATAATATTATAGATCCTTGTTAAATTATTTTGATTAAATAAATTAAAAAAAAAAAAACTTGGAAGTCTGAATTTGGGTTTTTCGTGACCCCCGTGGCTCGGAGAGTCTGTTATCATCATCATCAACCCATCAACGGTTCACTACTGAGAACGGGTCTCCTCTCAGAATTATTATTATTATTTATAACTAGGGGATGCTCACGGCTTCGCCCGTGTGGATTTTGATTTTTTTAAATCCCGTAGGAACTCTTTGATTTTCCGGGATAAAAGTAGCCTTGTCCTTGCCCGGGATGTATCCCAAGTCTGTACCTACCTTTCATTAAAATCGGTTCAGCGGTTGGGCCGTGAAAACGTAGCAGACAGACAGACAGACACACTTGTACAATGGTACGGAACGTTTCGTTTGACAGATTTTTAATAACAACTAGTTTTATCACTGTGAAATGTCGGTCAAGATTCAAGCGCAATCTAATATTCACCCTCAATCCATGGTGTTTCAAGATTTACACCTCAATAACCCATAAAACGCGATGCATACCTAAGGGACTAGATAACTGCTCGATAGGTATTTAATTGGTTCCTGCATTATTAACACACCGATCAACTCTTGGGTACATAGCGTGACGTGGAATATTGGATTAAATTCATAAGAAAATGATAAGAAATCTATACATAGAACTGTTTTTGGTCGATTCCCATAAACCTGCATCAATCATGGTTACAATCGCAATTGTTGTGATTGGCTGGATTTATGGTATTCTTGTTGCAACAATGCATTGTAGCCAATAGTGAGCGAGCGTCAACCAATCAGAGGTGATTGCGATCATGACATTGTAGCTATCATTCTACCGCAATGGAGCCCCTGGTGTCGGCGAGTAACTGAGATCATTGGCAGAGTAGGTATGTAGGTACTTGGCAATTCATATACTATGGGCCTCATAAGGAAGCCGAGAGTCACTCGGCGGGCGATGGAGAGAGCTACGCTTCGAGTTTCTCTACGTGATCAAATCAGAAATTAGGAGATCCGCAGAAGAAGGGCACATATGGGATTCCAAGACGGTGGAATGGTGACGCACCGAAAGCGTACCTAGCGTTAAAAGGCCCCCCCCCCCCCCCTCTTAAATAGGTTGACAGATGACAGCAAACGAGTCTGAGAGCCGTTGGATGGCAGCGGGCGGTGCAAGACCGCGGTATGTGGAGAAATGTTATGTGTCTAGCAGTTAAGGACGTCTTTGCAAAATGAATAGGTATCAAAATTGCACTACTACATAAGTACACTGCCCACACGCACACAGCTGCGTCAAAATGAGTGAATCGACTTGATTTTGATACTTTGATATTTTTATTTTATTTTATATTTGGTCATCTATTTTTTTTAACAGTTTTTTTTTTAAATATGTATCTTGACAATAATACAGTAAGTAGAACAGTGCCTACAGACTAAGGGTCTGATGATGAAATATTTCACCATGACTTCTTGGCAATGAACAACATTTCCATGCTTATGAAATTATGAGCTCCTACTATGACTAAAATAATCTGAGAAGGATAGCATTACATTACCTCCCGACTTGATGAAATTGCATACTTGGAACCTACTACTGGAACTCAGAGACGAATAGAGCTAGGTGTTTCGAGTTTGGGCTCATTTTCTTAGTCATGATGAGATCTTACCTCCGGATTTGTGGAGTGACCTGATGGTATACCTCGGAAGTCACTATTGGAACTCGGAGACGAATAGAGCTAGGTGTTTCGAGTTTGGGCTCATTTTCTTAGTCATGATGAGATCTTACCTCCGGATTTGTGGAGTGACCTGATGGTATACCTCGGAAGTCACTATTGGAACTCGGAGACGAATAGAGCTAGGTGTTTCGAGTTTGGGCTCATTTTCTAAGACATGATGAGATCTTACCTCCGGATTTGTGGAGTGACCTGATGGTATACCTCGGAAGTCACTATTGGAACTCAGAGACGAATAGAGCTAGGTGTTTCGAGTTTGGACTCATTTTCTTAGTCATGATGAGATCTTACCTCCGGATTTGTGGAGTGACCTGATGGTATACCTCGAAAGTCACTATTGGAACTCGGAGACGAATAGAGCTAGGTGTTTCGAGTTTGGGCTCATTTTCTTAGTAATGATGAGATCTTACCTCCGGATTTGTGGAGTGACCTGATGGTATACCTCGGAAGTCACTATTGGAACTCGGAGACGAATAGAGCTAGGTGTTTCGAGTTTGGGCTCATTTTCTTAGTCATGATGAGATCTTACCTCCGGATTTGTGGAGTGACCTGATGGTATACCTCGGAAGTCACTATTGGAACTCGGAGACGAATAGAGCTAGGTGTTTCGAGTTTGGGCTCATTTTCTTAGTCATGATGAGATCTTACCTCCGGATTTGTGGAGTGACCTGATGGTATACCTCGGAAGTCACTATTGGAACTCGGAGACGAATAGAGCTAGGTGTTTCGAGTTTGGGCTCATTTTCTTAGTCATGATGAGATCTTACCTCCGGATTTGTGGAGTGACCTGATGGTATACCTCGAAAGTCACTATTGGAACTCGGAGACGAATAGAGCTAGGTGTTTCGAGTTTGGGCTCATTTTCTTAGTCATGATGAGATCTTACCTCCGGATTTGTGGAGTGACCTGATGGTATACCTTGGAAGTCACTATTGGAACTCGGAGACGAATAGAGCTAGGTGTTTCGAGTTTGGGCTCATTTTCTTAGTCATGATGAGATCTTACCTCCGGATTTGTGGAGTGACCTGATGGTATACTTTGGAAGTCACTATTGGAACTCGGAGACGAATAGAGCTAGGTGGTTCAAGTTTGGACTCATTTTCTTAGTCATGATGAGATCTTACCTCCGGATTTGTGGAGTGACCTGATGGTATCCTCGGAAGTCACTATTGGAACTCGGAGACGAATAGAGCTAGGTGTTTCGAGTTTGGGCTCATTTTCTTAGTCATGAAGAGATCTTACCTCCGGATTTGTGGAGTGACCTGATGGTACACCTCGGAAGTCACTATTGGAACTCGGAGACGAATAGAGCTAGCTGTTTCGAGTTCCGGCTCATTTTCTTAGTCATGATGAGATCTTACCTCCGGATTTGTGGAGTGACCTGATGGTATACCTCGGAAGTCACTATTGGAACTCGGAGACGAATAGAGCTAGGTGTTTCGAGTTTGGGCTCATTTTCTTAGTCATGATGAGATCTTACCTCCGGATTTGTGGAGTGACCTGATGGTATACCTCGAAAGTCACTATTGGAACTCGGAGACGAATAGAGCTAGGTGTTTCGAGTTTGGGCTCATTTTATTAGTCATGATGAGATCTTACCTCCGGATTTGTGGAGTGACCTGATGGTATACCTCGGAAGTCACTATTGGAACTCGGAGACGAATAGAGCTAGGTGTTTCGAGTTTGGGCTCATTTTCTTAGTCATGATGAGATCTTACCTCCGGATTTGTGGAGTGACCTGATGGTATACCTCGGAAGTCACTATTGGAACTCGGAGACGAATAGAGCTAGGTGTTTCGAGTTTGGGCTCATTTTCTTAGTAATGATGAGATCTTACCTCCGGATTTGTGGAGTGACCTGATGGTATACCTCGGAAGTCACTATTGGAACTCGGAGACGAATAGAGCTAGGTGTTTCGAGTTTGGGCTCATTTTCTTAGTCATGATGAGATCTTACCTCCGGATTTGTGGAGTGACCTGATGGTATACTTCGGAAGTCACTATTGGAACTCGGAGACGAATAGAGCTAGGTGTTTCGAGTTTGGGCTCATTTTCTTAGTCATGATGAGATCTTACCTCCGGATTTGTGGAGTGACCTGATGGTATACCTCGGAAGTCACTATTGGAACTCGGAGACGAATAGAGCTAGGTGTTTCGAGTTTGGGCTCATTTTCTTAGTCATGATGAGATCTTACCTCCGGATTTGTGGAGTGACCTGATGGTATACCTCGAAAGTCACTATTGGAACTCGGAGACGAATAGAGCTAGGTGTTTCGAGTTTGGGCTCGTTTTGTTAGTTATGACGAGATTATACCTTGAAACTTGTTGGAGTGCTCTGAAGGTATACTTCAAAAGCCACTATTGGACTTTCGAGTCGAGTAGAGTTAGATGTTATGAGTTTGAGCTCGTTTTGTAAGTTCCAATAGTGACTTCCGAGGTATACCATCAGGTCACTCCACAAATCCGGAGGTAAGATCTCATCATGACTAAGAAAATGAGCCCGAACTCGAAACAGCTAGCTTTATTCGTCTCCGAGTTCCAATAGTGACATCCGAGGTATACCATCAGGTCACTTCACGAATCCGGAGGTAACATCTCATCATGACTAAGAAAATGAGCCCAAACTCGAAACACCTAGCTCTATTCGTCTCCGAGTTCCAATAGTGACTTCCGAGGTATACCATCAGGTCACTCCACAAATCCGGAGGTAAGATCTCATCATGACTAAGAAAATGAGCTCAAACTCGAAAAACCTAGCTCTATTCGTCTCCGAGTTCCAATAGTGGCTTCCGAGGTATACTATCAGGTCACTCCACAAATCCGGAGGTAAGATCTCATCATGACTAAGAAAATGAGCCCAAACTCGAAACACCTAGCTCTATTCGTCTCCGAGTTCCAATAGTGACTTCCGAGGTATACCATCAGGTCACTCCACAAATCTGGAGGTAAGATCTCATCATGACTAAGAAAATGAGCCCGAACTCGAAACAGCTAGCTCTATTCGTCTCCGAGTTCCAATAGTGACTTCCGAGGTATACCATCAGGTCACTTCACAAATCCGGAGGTAAGATCTCATCATGACTAAGAAAATGAGCCCAAACTCGAAACACCTAGCTCTATTCGTCTCCGAGTTCCAATAGTGACTTCCAAAGTATACCATCAGGTCACTCCACAAATCCGGAGGTAAGATCTCATCATGACTAAGAAAATGAGCCCAAACTCGAAACACCTAGCTCTATTCGTCTCCGAGTTCCAATAGTGACTTCCGAGGTATACCATCAGGTCACTCCACAAATCCGGAGGTAAGATCTCATCATGACTAAGAAAATGAGCCCAAACTCGAAACACCTAGCTCTATTCGTCTCCGAGTTCCAATAGTGGCTTCCGAGGTACACCATCAGGTCACTCCACAAATCCGGAGGTAAGATCTCATCATGACTAAGAAAATGAGCTCAAACTCGAAAAACCTAGCTCTATTCGTCTCCGAGTTCCAATAGTGGCTTCCGAGGTATACTATCAGGTCACTCCACAAATCCGGAGGTAAGATCTCATCATGACTAAGAAAATGAGCCCAAACTCGAAACATCTAGCTCTATTCGTCTCCGAGTTCCAATAGTGACTTCCGAGGTATACCATCAGGTCACTCCACAAATCCGGAGGTAAGATCTCATCATTACTAAGAAAATGAGCCCAAACTCGAAACACCTAGCTCTATTCGTCTCCGAGTTCCAATAGTGACTTCCGAGGTATACCATCAGGTCACTCCACAAATCCGGAGGTAAGATCTCATCATGACTAAGAAAATGAGCCCAAACTCGAAACACCTAGCTCTATTCGTCTCCGAGTTCCAATAGTGACTTCCGAGGTATACCATCAGGTCACTCCACAAATCCGGAGGTAAGATCTCATCATGACTAAGAAAATGAGCCCAAACTCGAAACACCTAGCTCTATTCGTCTCCGAGTTCCAATAGTGACTTCCGAGGTATACCATCAGGTCACTCCACAAATCCGGAGGTAAGATCTCATCATGACTAAGAAAATGAGCCCAAACTCAAAACACCTAGCTCTATTCGTCTCCGAGTTCCAATAGTGGCTTCCGAGGTACACCATCAGGTCACTCCACAAATCCGGAGGTAAGATCTCATCATGACTAAGAAAATGAGCTCAAACTCGAAAAACCTAGCTCTATTCGTCTCCGAGTTCCAATAGTGGCTTCCGAGGTATACTATCAGGTCAATCCACAAATCCGGAGGTAAGATCTCATCATGACTAAGAAAATGAGCCCAAACTCGAAACATCTAGCTCTATTCGTCTCCGAGTTCCAATAGTGACTTCCGAGGTATACCATCAGGTCACTCCACAAATCCGGAGGTAAGATCTCATCATTACTAAGAAAATGAGCCCAAACTCGAAACACCTAGCTCTATTCGTCTCCGAGTTCCAATAGTGACTTCCGAGGTATACCATCAGGTCACTCCACAAATCCGGAGGTAAGATCTCATCATGACTAAGAAAATGAGCCCAAACTCGAAACATCTAGCTCTATTCGTCTCCGAGTTCCAATAGTGACTTCCGAGGTATACCATCAGGTCACTCCACAAATCCGGAGGTAAGATCTCATCATTACTAAGAAAATGAGCCCAAACTCGAAACACCTAGCTCTATTCGTCTCCGAGTTCCAATAGTGACTTCCGAGGTATACCATCAGGTCACTCCACAAATCCGGAGGTAAGATCTCATCATGACTAAGAAAATGAGCCCAAACTCGAAACACCTAGCTCTATTCGTCTCCGAGTTCCAATAGTAACTTCCGAGGTATACCATCAGGTCACTCCACAAATCCGGAGGTAAGATCTCATCATGACTAAGAAAATGAGCCCAAACTCGAAACACCTAGCTCTATTCGTCTCCGAGTTCCAATAGTGACTTCCGAGGTATACCATCAGGTCACTCCACAAATCCGGAGGTAAGATCTCATCATTACTAAGAAAATGAGCCCAAACTCGAAACACCTAGCTCTATTCGTCTCCGAGTTCCAATAGTGACTTCCGAGGTATACCATCAGGTCACTCCACAAATCCGGAGGTAAGATCTCATCATGACTAAGAAAATGAGCCCAAACTCGAAACACCTAGCTCTATTCGTCTCCGAGTTCCAATAGTGACTTCCGAGGTATACCATCAGGTCACTCCACAAATCCGGAGGTAAGATCTCATCATGACTAAGAAAATGAGCCCAAACTCGAAACACCTAGCTCTATTCGTCTCCGAGTTCCAATAGTGACTTCCGAGGTATACCATCAGGTCACTCCACAAATCCGGAGGTAAGATCTCATCATTACTAAGAAAATGAGCCCAAACTCGAAACACCTAGCTCTATTCGTCTCCGAGTTCCAATAGTGACTTCCGAGGTATACCATCAGGTCACTCCACAAATCCGGAGGTAAGATCTCATCATGACTAAGAAAATGAGCCCAAACTCGAAACACCTAGCTCTATTCGTCTCCGAGTTCCAATAGTGACTTCCGAGGTATACCATCAGGTCACTCCACAAATCCGGAGGTAAGATCTCATCATGTCTAAGAAAATGAGCCCAAACTCGAAACACCTAGCTCTATTCGTCTCCGAGTTCCAATAGTGACTTCCGAGGTATACCATCAGGTCACTCCACAAATCCGGAGGTAAGATCTCATCATGACTAAGAAAATGAGCCCAAACTCGAAACATCTAGCTCTATTCGTCTCCGAGTTCCAATAGTGACTTCCGAGGTATACCATCAGGTCACTCCACAAATCCGGAGGTAAGATCTCATCATTACTAAGAAAATGAGCCCAAACTCGAAACACCTAGCTCTATTCGTCTCCGAGTTCCAATAGTGACTTTCGAGGTATACCATCAGGTCACTCCACAAATCCGGAGGTAAGATCTCATCATGACTAAGAAAATGAGTCCAAACTCGAAACACCTAGCTCTATTCGTCTCTGAGTTCCAATAGTGACTTCCGAGGTATACCATCAGGTCACTCCACAAATCCGGAGGTAAGATCTCATCATGTCTTAGAAAATGAGCCCAAACTCGAAACACCTAGCTCTATTCGTCTCCGAGTTCCAATAGTGACTTCCGAGGTATACCATCAGGTCACTCCACAAATCCGGAGGTAAGATCTCATCATGTCTAAGAAAATGAGCCCAAACTCGAAACACCTAGCTCTATTCGTCTCCGAGTTCCAATAGTGACTTCCGAGGTATACCATCAGGTTACTCCACAAATCCGGAGGTAAGATCTCTTCATGACTAAGAAAATGAGCCCAAACTCGAAACACCTAGCTCTATTCGTCTCCGAGTTCCAATAGTGACTTTCGAGGTATACCATCAGGTCACTCCACAAATCCGGAGGTAAGATCTCATCATGACTAAGAAAATGAGCCCAAACTCGAAACACCTAGCTCTATTCGTCTCCGAGTTCCAATAGTGACTTCCGAGGTATACCATCAGGTCACTCCACAAATCCGGAGGTAAGATCTCATCATGACTAAGAAAATGAGCCCAAACTCGAAACACCTAGCTCTATTCGTCTCCGAGTTCCAATAGTGACTTCCGAGGTATACCATCAGGTCACTCCACAAATCCGGAGGTAAGATCTCATCATGACTAAGAAAATGAGCCCAAACTCGAAACACCTAGCTCTATTCGTCTCCGAGTTCCAATAGTGACTTCCGAGGTATACCATCAGGTCACTCCACAAATCCGGAGGTAAGATCTCATCATTACTAAGAAAATGAGCCCAAACTCGAAACACCTAGCTCTATTCGTCTCCGAGTTCCAATAGTGACTTCCGAGGTATACCATCAGGTCACTCCACAAATCCGGAGGTAAGATCTCATCATGACTAAGAAAATGAGCCCAAACTCGAAACACCTAGCTCTATTCGTCTCCGAGTTCCAATAGTGACTTCCGAGGTATACCATCAGGTCACTCCACAAATCCGGAGGTAAGATCTCATCATGTCTAAGAAAATGAGCCCAAACTCGAAACACCTAGCTCTATTCGTCTCCGAGTTCCAATAGTGACTTCCGAGGTATACCATCAGGTCACTCCACAAATCCGGAGGTAAGATCTCATCATGTCTAAGAAAATGAGCCCAAACTCGAAACACCTAGCTCTATTCGTCTCCGAGTTCCAATAGTGACTTCCGAGGTATACCATCAGGTCACTCCACAAATCCGGAGGTAAGATCTCATCATGACTAAGAAAATGAGCCCAAACTCGAAACATCTAGCTCTATTCGTCTCCGAGTTCCAATAGTGACTTCCGAGGTATACCATCAGGTCACTCCACAAATCCGGAGGTAAGATCTCATCATTACTAAGAAAATGAGCCCAAACTCGAAACACCTAGCTCTATTCGTCTCCGAGTTCCAATAGTGACTTTCGAGGTATACCATCAGGTCACTCCACAAATCCGGAGGTAAGATCTCATCATGACTAAGAAAATGAGTCCAAACTCGAAACACCTAGCTCTATTCGTCTCTGAGTTCCAATAGTGACTTCCGAGGTATACCATCAGGTCACTCCACAAATCCGGAGGTAAGATCTCATCATGTCTTAGAAAATGAGCCCAAACTCGAAACACCTAGCTCTATTCGTCTCCGAGTTCCAATAGTGACTTCCGAGGTATACCATCAGGTCACTCCACAAATCCGGAGGTAAGATCTCATCATGACTAAGAAAATGAGCCCAAACTCGAAACACCTAGCTCTATTCGTCTCCGAGTTCCAATAGTAACTTCCGAGGTATACCATCAGGTCACTCCACAAATCCGGAGGTAAGATCTCATCATGACTAAGAAAATGAGCCCAAACTCGAAACACCTAGCTCTATTCGTCTCCGAGTTCCAATAGTGACTTCCGAGGTATACCATCAGGTCACTCCACAAATCCGGAGGTAAGATCTCATCATTACTAAGAAAATGAGCCCAAACTCGAAACACCTAGCTCTATTCGTCTCCGAGTTCCAATAGTGACTTCCGAGGTATACCATCAGGTCACTCCACAAATCCGGAGGTAAGATCTCATCATGACTAAGAAAATGAGCCCAAACTCGAAACACCTAGCTCTATTCGTCTCCGAGTTCCAATAGTGACTTCCGAGGTATACCATCAGGTCACTCCACAAATCCGGAGGTAAGATCTCATCATGACTAAGAAAATGAGCCCAAACTCGAAACACCTAGCTCTATTCGTCTCCGAGTTCCAATAGTGACTTCCGAGGTATACCATCAGGTCACTCCACAAATCCGGAGGTAAGATCTCATCATTACTAAGAAAATGAGCCCAAACTCGAAACACCTAGCTCTATTCGTCTCCGAGTTCCAATAGTGACTTCCGAGGTATACCATCAGGTCACTCCACAAATCCGGAGGTAAGATCTCATCATGACTAAGAAAATGAGCCCAAACTCGAAACACCTAGCTCTATTCGTCTCCGAGTTCCAATAGTGACTTCCGAGGTATACCATCAGGTCACTCCACAAATCCGGAGGTAAGATCTCATCATGTCTAAGAAAATGAGCCCAAACTCGAAACACCTAGCTCTATTCGTCTCCGAGTTCCAATAGTGACTTCCGAGGTATACCATCAGGTCACTCCACAAATCCGGAGGTAAGATCTCATCATGACTAAGAAAATGAGCCCAAACTCGAAACATCTAGCTCTATTCGTCTCCGAGTTCCAATAGTGACTTCCGAGGTATACCATCAGGTCACTCCACAAATCCGGAGGTAAGATCTCATCATTACTAAGAAAATGAGCCCAAACTCGAAACACCTAGCTCTATTCGTCTCCGAGTTCCAATAGTGACTTTCGAGGTATACCATCAGGTCACTCCACAAATCCGGAGGTAAGATCTCATCATGACTAAGAAAATGAGTCCAAACTCGAAACACCTAGCTCTATTCGTCTCTGAGTTCCAATAGTGACTTCCGAGGTATACCATCAGGTCACTCCACAAATCCGGAGGTAAGATCTCATCATGTCTTAGAAAATGAGCCCAAACTCGAAACACCTAGCTCTATTCGTCTCCGAGTTCCAATAGTGACTTCCGAGGTATACCATCAGGTCACTCCACAAATCCGGAGGTAAGATCTCATCATGTCTAAGAAAATGAGCCCAAACTCGAAACACCTAGCTCTATTCGTCTCCGAGTTCCAATAGTGACTTCCGAGGTATACCATCAGGTTACTCCACAAATCCGGAGGTAAGATCTCTTCATGACTAAGAAAATGAGCCCAAACTCGAAACACCTAGCTCTATTCGTCTCCGAGTTCCAATAGTGACTTTCGAGGTATACCATCAGGTCACTCCACAAATCCGGAGGTAAGATCTCATCATGACTAAGAAAATGAGCCCAAACTCGAAACACCTAGCTCTATTCGTCTCCGAGTTCCAATAGTGACTTCCGAGGTATACCATCAGGTCACTCCACAAATCCGGAGGTAAGATCTCATCATGACTAAGAAAATGAGCCCAAACTCGAAACACCTAGCTCTATTCGTCTCCGAGTTCCAATAGTGACTTTCGAGGTATACCATCAGGTCACTCCACAAATCCGGAGGTAAGATCTCGTCATGACTAAGAAAACGAGCCCAGACTGGACACATCTAGTTCTTCTAGTCTTCAAGTTTCTGTCGCAGCCTTCGAAGTTCACTATCAGATCACTATCATGCTCAAGAAAAAAATCCAGCTAACGATAAAATGTGATAATAGGTACCTATAAATATCAGTTAGGGTTTTGTCGAACTATTTTGTGTTCGTACAGCGATCTTTTCCACATCAAAAAATTATAGCAACCGACGCAGAGACCACCCACGAAGGCGGCTAGCCGCTGACTGATATAATTTTGAAATCATACCATTGCCTGCCCAATATCAAAATAACCCTTAGTGCACTGTGTTAAGGTTTGCGGTTGAAGCAAAATACGTGAAAAATTTATACACGATGTTTTTATTTATTTTTATAATACTATTAATATAATAATCTCACATTTTGAGGTGCACATTATGTGCTAACGGAAAATATTTATTAGAAGAATAAAATCCGTACGTAAACTGAGAAAAATGTACCTAAACTTGACCCTAAATCGTTAATTCTGCGTGGAAGAGGTGAAGGAAAATCGTTCTTATAGTATCAAAATTAATGATTTTATCAAAAAATTACTCGATCTCTGGAGATAAAGGACCAATCTTTTTTTAGCAATCTGTAGTTCCAATTCACTTAGTATATTTTAGCCACAAAGCGTACCGAAAATCTATACAAGTGTGCAAATACGTCCTTAACGATGATTTTCAAAGAACATAGCCATTTTAATTAGCTATGACTAATATTCCCCTTTTCCCTCCAACTAAGCGCAAAGCTTGTGATAGGAGTGGGGTACGACAGTGCAACGGTACGGGATAAAATGTAGTCTATGTCCATCACCGGGATGTATCCCATGTCTGTATCTTTCATTAAAATCCGTCCAGCGGTTGGGCCGTGAAAACGTAGCAGACAGACAGACAGACAGATACACTTTCGCATTTATAATATTAGTATGGATTAGGTAGCTATAAAGGGGGTAACTTATCATTAATTAATTTATCAATGTATCAAAAAGGTCTCATACTTTAGCATCGTCCATCGAACTCGTCCGATAAACACACAAGGAAAATCATTCCGTCCCACCTGCGTAAATCTACGATACCTACTCGCCTACCTGGTGCCGACGAGTAGGTAATAATACCGGCGCACGCGCCGCCCCGACAGATGTTTCGCTTCGGCGGAGCTCGGCCGAGATCGGGCACGCTTCGGCTGTGCGAGTAAAAGCTTCGAAACTTAAATGGCGTTTTTTTAAACATATTGTGACCTTTTCTCGTGAGACGTAAATAACTTTGAAACAAGAATATTGAAATAATTTATTTAGATTTCAATCCATACTAATATCATAAATCTGTCAGTCTGCCTGTTCACCTGTTCACGGCCCGTCCGCTTTAACGGGATAGCTTGCATCCCAGAGATGGACATAGGCTACTTTTTATCCCGGAAAAACGAAGGGTTTCCAGGTGATACGCAGAACGGACGAGCGCACTCCACCTTAGGCTGCGTCATCATCTCCTGTTCGGTGTGATTGCAGCTAAGCGCATCCCATACAATTAAAAAAAACTAACTACTTCGGTCAGTACCCACCTTTAGGTGTTGGATTTTCAAAAATCCTTTTTAGGGCCGTCATTACGGCATTTAGTCTACGGCCAAATAATGCCAAATGTAATTATGTATGTATATGCCTTTCAGCCCGTACGTTGATAGATTAAGTCAGTTACTCATATTTTCCTTTTATGTACGTACATAATCAGATTACTTATGCGAAATCTTTTAAAGAGTAATGGTCAAAGTAACAAAATATGCTCCTAAATGCTACAATATTATAGACGCAAAAGTTTGTATGTATATATGGATGGATGTTTGATACTCTTTCACGCAAACTACTATATGGATTTGGCTGAAACTTGGAATGGAGATAGATTATACCCTGGATTAACGCATAGGCTTATTTTTATCCCGGAAAATCGACGAGTTCCCACGGGATTTTTAAGAAACCTAAATCCACGCGAATGAAGCCGCGGGCATCAGCTAATAGACTGCTAAAATCATAACCCTTCTTTTTGGCTATGCCATAGTGGGGTAAAAAATGGCCCTAGTGATATATAGCAGTAGGTATTTAGCCATGCCCATGGGGTCCGCAGAACGAACAGAATTCCAGCGCTGCCCGCAAGGGGTAGATAACTCGGCACCCCATCGGCGCGCACCTGCGCAAATCTACATACTGTAGAGTGTAGAGCCCGGTCAAGTGCGCACGAGTTTACCCAGCCTGTATGGGAATACTGACTGACACACCCCGGCTTCACTCGGGTGGAGTTTGTGAAATTATTGTTTTCTTAATCGTGTAAAAATGTGTATGCAATTTTTTTGTATAAATTAAATAACAGGCAATTCATATATTATAATAAAACACTCAAACCATAACTGTCTCCTATGAAACATTTACATCCATTAACAGGGCTCTCTCCGTCACTCGCTTCATACAATCGTAGTTCCAATTTCATTTGAATATTAAGCAACCAAAGTCCATGAAATTTTGCAGACATTCTAGAATATGTCTGCAAAATTTCATGGACTTTGGTTGCTTAATATTCAAATGAAATTGGAACTACGTTTGTATGAAACGAGTGACGGAGAGACCCCTCTTAAACAATATATCCAAAACTATATAATCGGGTATAGCACGCGTAGGTACAAAAACTAAAAAACTAAAAAATAAAGAATTTTGAATCTAACGCTGTGATAGCCTATTGGTTATGACGTCATTCTCCTAATTGGAAGTCGGGGGTTTGATCCCAGACACGCACCTCTACCTTTTCTTTACCAAGTTACTAAATATCACTTGCAATGGTGAAGGAAAACATCACGATGAAACCTGCATGCCTGAGAGTTTCTCCATAATGTTCTCAAAGGTATGCTAAGTCTGCCAATCCACACTTGGACCGCGTGGTGGACTATGGTCTAACTAAACCTTGTATTTCTGAGAGGAGACCCATGCTTATTAGTGGGCCGGTTATGGATCGACCATGATGATGATAAATTATATGCATGTGCGTACTTGTAGGTTAAGTATAAGTAGTAATCAAAAAGCGAGCAAACAAAAAAATTTAATCGCGCGATAAAACCTTTGTTAAATCTCACACAACCACAGATCCAGCAAAGCCGATGGTTATTCATATTAAAATGTACGGACGGACAAAGGATTTCATAAGGAGGATTAACAAAACTGCTATACTAAACTAAACTTTAAAGCTCACAAAATAAAGTTCAAAGTTGAGGGTAGTTATACAATTTTTTGATACGGGCAAACGTATGCATTCACCCTTTGTACGGATATCTAGAGCGCTGGAGGCAAAAGGATGTAAGTCGTTTTTTATTTGTTATAAAATAGAGTTTGTACGATTATTATGTGTTGACGAAATCAAGGGGTCCGTAGTAGCGTTTAATTATTATTTACTAGACTAAATGATGACCGGGACTTCGTCCGCGTGGATTTAGGTCCAGCTAAGGCTTTTTACGGCCCAACAGTTTAACCGATTATATGAAATACAAACTTTACCTCTTTATAATCCATATTAATATAATATTAGAAATGTGAAAGTGTGTCTGTCTGTCTATTTGCTCGCTTTTGTCGGCTCAACAGTTTAACCGATTTTGATGGCTACAGAGTTAGTTTATATCCCGGGGACGAACATAGACTGGGTACTTTTTATCCCGAAAAATAAAAGAGTTCCCCCGAGATTCTCAAAGACCCATCCGTTTAACCGATTTATATGAAATTTGGGACACTTCTGTACCTAACTTGCGTCCGGAAATTGACATCAATTTTTTACCCAAGAAAACCAAGAAGTTCTTACGGGATTTAAAAAACCTAAATCCACGCAGACAAAGTCGCGGGCATCACCTAGTGCTCACATAAATTATTTGAAGAGCCAGCTAATGTTAATTTAAAACTGATATCTAATCATCATCAAAATCAAAACCAGTCCATATTGTCAAGAATAACATTTAACTAGTAACCCAAACACTACAATTACGATCAAAATCAACGTAACATAATCCCACGGAACCCTCTCGTATTGAAGCTAAACACTTGACCATGCCTCCCTAATCTACTCCCTACACATGCAGATAAGGTTGGTCGCACACCAAACAGCGCGCGCAGTACGCGCCGAATGATAGGCATTTTTCATAACTCCAAATCCCAAAATGATGTCAAAAGAAAGAATAAAGTCATAAGCAATTTACACGCGCTGAAAAATGGTAAATAATCCAAACTATCCATACTAATATTATAAATGCGAAAGTGTGTCTGTCTGTCTGCTACGTTTTCACGGCCCAACCGCTGAACCGATTTTAATTTTAATGAAATTTGGTACAGACTTGGGATACATCCCGTGAGTGACAAAGCCTACTTTTTAACCCAGAATATTAAGTTTCTACGAGATTTTAAAAACCTAAATCGTATGTATTATCAGTATTATCGTGACTAATACTCCTCTTTTCCCCTCCAACTAAGCGTAAAGCTTGTGCTCGGAGTAAGTACGACAATAGTGCAACGGTGGGGTTCGAACCGCCGACCTTCCGGATTTCAGTCCGCTTCTTTACTCGTTGAGCTATTGAGGATTTTTGGCAGCGCGTTCGGTGCCATCGGTGTGCGACCACCCTAAAACTCCAATCCGCTAGCAATAATGATTTTTATCCCATCAAAATGACAAGTTGAACGACCGGAGCGTTAAAAAAGGCTAAAGCATGGAGGGGGGCCTTTTGTAAGGTCCTTCTTTGAGTCCCCTCGAACAAGGGCCCCTGGTATGTAATTGCATGAAGTTATAAAGTGCGCGGGAGCACGCGACTCGGCGGCACGGTAATATTATCTATACAGTATTCTAACTCGGCCGTATCTTTGAAATAGATACCTACAGTTGCGCGGTACGTAAACATGCGGTAGGGCTGCCCGCCTCCAGCAGTTTAATTACACTTGCCTACTTTGTGTTTCCATCTAGTTTTGTGATTGTAAATATACTTTTTTTATATAAACAAATAAAATACTTTGTGAATTGCATAGGAAATGTTCAATAAAAATGCGTGTTGTTTTTTGATTGGTAGATTTAATTAAAAAACCATGTTTATGCATGAATAACAAATCGGTCTTATACATTTGAGACCGAAAAATATTTGCGCCTCGACTGAGACGTAGGAAATTAAACGAACGTTACGAATTATTAAATTTTAAAGTTTAAAAAATCCGAATTCTAGTATAAAGCTTTTAATTAAAAATTGTTTTGGGAAACATGGACAAGATGGAAAAAAAGAAAATCTTTTTTTTGGTTATAGATACCTACAGCTACTTTACAATTTATATATTTGGTTTTAAATGAAGTTCGGAATATTTTCTCCATTTTTTCTATATATTCCACAAAATCATCGCTGGGTACAATCAAAAAATTTGCGAATTAATCTTATTGTAGTCCCGGTACCTTAAATACCGACATTCTGAGCTGAAATTGTGGCTTCTTTGATCGGGTTTCACATACAACGAAAAAATCGCGCGGTTATTGTTAGAAAAACAAAACACCGCCCGTTCGTCACTGCGGCACAGTCGCGACTGTCTGCGTGTCGAGCGCCTGCCGACATCGAGGTGCGTAGGTATAGCTCGCGTTTCGTCCGTTTGTATGAAGTTGGAATACTGATACATAATATTACCGTGTCGGCGGGTCGTAAAAAACTGGGCCTTTTTGGTTTATACCCCCTTTGATTCTGGGATTCAGGTGAGCGGCACCATAGAATACTTAATAGTACCTTACAGGTACAGAAAAATACTCTCCATACAAACGCAGTCTGGGCATTTGAATGTTAAGAGTATTGTCTAGTTGTAACGTTTTCCCCCCCTAGATGTAGTCCAATTTTCATAGTTAACCCCCGACCCAAAAAGAGGGGTGTTATAAGTTTGACGTGTGTATCTGTGTATCTGTCTGTGGCATCGTAGCTCCTTAACTAATGAACCGATTTTAATTTAGTTTTTTTTTTTTGAAAGGTGGCTTGCTCGAGAGTGTTCTTAGTTATAATCCAAGAAAATCGGTTCAGCCGTTTGAAAATTATCTGTTGGCGGATTATAGCAAAATAATCTTTAACTGTTTCTTGCTAATTATCAGTTCTTTTCTAGTTATTACCGTAACCTTCACTTGTCGGGGGTATTTACACTTGTTTTTAGGAATGTTGTAGATATAACAAAGAACTATGGTCGTACGTTTTAATTTTTAAGAAATATTGCTCATGAAAGTTACTAGCTTCTAAATATCCATATTTTTGACCTAAAATCTTTCTTGAGTTTTATTTTTTAATTTTTTAATGTAACTAAACAAAATTTACATCTCGACTATCCTCTTAATGTTAGAAATAAATAAAAATCATGATTTTTATTTTATTATTCTCTTTATTAATAAATGAATTCTAGCCATATAAACTTCCGCCATACAAAACATCAAATCATTTTATTACTGGTCCAAGACCCAATTCTACAACAAGATTCGTAGCATAGCGTGTGGTATAAACACCAGTATTTCAAGGGACGGATTAAAGTCGAAACCGCCATCACTCGCCCCATAGACCACTAACCCATAACTGGCTCAGCAGACACCTGCCACATGGTACCACGCTTCGATTCCCGGCGCGCGACTCCATATCATCACAAACAGCGTATGTACAAAAACTCGTCCGTTTCGAAACTACAAATAGGTACCTACCTACATTTATCTACGTGGACAAACACTTATCGCTCTACAAAGTCTAGGCTTATCCATACTAACATTATAAATGCGAAAGTGTCTCTCTGTCTGTCTGTTAGGTATTCACGGCCCAAAAGTTTAACCGATTTTGATGAAAGGTACAAAGTTAGCTTACATCCCGGGTAAAGGACATAGGCTACTTTTTATCCCGAAAAATCAAATAGTTCCCACAGATTTTGAAAGGTCCGTCCGTTTAACCGATTTGTGTTTTTGGTACCTACTGAAGTAGCTTGCATCCCGGAAATTGATATAGGCAACTTTTATTTTTTAGGCCTTAGGATTTTTAAAGGCCCGTCCGTTTGAAAAATTTGTATGTTTGCTACAAAGTCAACTTACATCCCGGGGAAGGACACAGGGCTACTTTTTATCCCGAAAAATCAAATAGTTCCCACAGGATTTTTAGTAAACCCAAATCCAGGCGGACTATGTGCCCTGCCCATTGCCACTTCAGCTTCGCAACCCGTTAAACCATGTCGGTAACTCTGGTTCTCCTACGGTTCTGCTCATGTCGATTTGATCACGTAGAGAGATTCCAAGCATAGCTCTCTCCATCGATCGCTGAGTGACTGAGCTTCCTTATGAGGCTATTATAGTTAGCACCAAATATTTTGTTTACCGCATAGTATACCATCATCACCAAAAAGATATACCTAAAGTCTCAATGACATAATCGTACTCAATAAGTTCAAAGTTTTAAGTAAACTGATTGAAAAATCCTATTATAATGTAAAGAATTATTTAATGATACGAAAGCTTGAGAATGAGTTGCCAGTCAGCTTTGATAGTTCTAATAAGTATAAGTGATTTTGTAAAGTCGTGATGGTAAAAAAATTGGTTGTCTGTAAAGTCGGTTTACTGACGATAGTTGAACGTGACAACAAAGGCCGATTGTGCTTCTTTGTCGCTCGTTCCGCGCTCTCGCTTGCACTTCAAGCCTTACATGGAACGCCTCAGAGCGAGGTAACGCCGCATGAGTCATGTTTTTTCGTGCGTGCAGCCGGCTCTATCGAATTATAAGACGTTGTCACGTCAAAAAAAAAAAAAAGAATATCAGGCTGAGTTTGTCAGGCTCTTCTCAGACTTGGGCGCGTTTGGAACCCTCGTAGCTTTAGTTTTAAGTTACGTAATTAATTATCACCACTATATCGTACAACAATTTCGACCATCAAAAGGAGTACAATTGTACCTACTTTGAATGAATGTTTTGACTTTGACTTTGTACACATTTAGGTTGAAATCTATAGAGCGCACTTTGACTTTGCTTAGACTTAAGTTTCAGTTAAAACGAGACAGATTTATGTCAGCGGTATAACGCTGTCTCGTTTTAACAGTGTCTTAAGTCTGAGCAAAGTCAAAGTGAGCTCTTATATATATCAGCCTTAGTCCCTTATACCTAGTTCTGTTCACACACTGGTTGGCCGACAGGTCCGCGGGGTCGCACAAAGTCGCCACCTGGCCGAAAATTTACATACGTCGCCTAGCGTTACTGATGGTTCACGATCGAGGTGTTTTTTATTGAGTCGAGTTTGAAGTGAGTTTGTAAAGTTATATGTAATATATAAAACTAGCTTATGCCCGCAACTTCATCCGCGTGGATTACACAAATTTCAACGCCCTATTTAGTTAGCGTAAGGGGGTTGAATTTTTTAAAAATTCTTATTGGATGTCTATTTACGTCATAATAGCTACCTACATGCCAAAATTCAGCTCGATCCGTCCAGAAGTTTCAGCCAGTCAGTCAGCAATCAGTCAGTCAGCTTTTCCTTTCATATATTTAGGTCTTATATGAAATCTATCAATTAGCCTGTTTGCGTCCACAACTGGACACAGGCCTTCCCGAGAGCGCGCCACAGCTCCTGAGGTTCCCGAGAGCTTAGATGAGAAGTCCTGACTAATTGACTTTACGACGCCTTTTGCCAAAAATAGGCGTGATTCCAAACGTCGAATTAGCAATTATCACCTACCGTTTTTGACTAAGAAAATCTTGAACCTCAAACAAGACTTATTCACCTGGCGTCAAATAACATTTTATTTTAATAAGAATATTAGCCATGCTAATCATGAGTAATACTCCCCTTTCCCCTCCAATTAAGCGTAAAGCTTGTGCTTAGAGTAGGTAAGACAATAGTGCAACGGAGTTTGAACCGCCGTCCTTTCGGAATTCAGTCCGCTCTTCAACCGTTGAGCTATCGAGGCTCTCCGCCAACGAGCTATCGCTTCGATGAAGAATAGAATAGAATAGAATAGAATAGATTTTTATTCAAATAAACTTTTACGAGTGCTTTTGAATCGTCAAATAATTTACCACTGGTTCGGAATGCCGTTCCTAGTTCGGAAGGGCGCTCAATAGTCCAATCGAGAACATATAGTAGTGGAGTATTGGTGCCCGTCCATCAGTGATATATATCTCCTAGTGTCGGTCTAATTAGAACATTCGTATGCCGGTCGGTCCGCGCGTTGTATCAAGTTACGCGACGCATACATTAACTTATTTCGCCTCTAAAATATTCGGACAGATGGAAACTGTTGTCAGCGATATGAATGTCCCACTAGACGGGGCGTTAGTAGAGTCACATATTAAGACTATCATATAGGAACTAAGCGCGACGCGAGTACGTATTTTCAAAAATGCTATCTGTTTCACGCCGCTTCGCTACCTTTTCCGTATCGTGCGATAGAGAGAGTTGCAAGTCCAGTAGGCATTTACTAATAGGCCTACATAATGTTAATGTAATAGTACATAGATTATATATCCAATTTCAGGCCAATCCGTCCTGTAGTTTGAGCTGTGCGTTGATGGGTCAGTCAGTCAATAAGTCAGTCAGTGAGTGAGTCAGTTTTCAGTCAGTCAAATGTAGGAAGGAACATTTGACGCCTGCCAGTGACGTCGAAGCCTTGACGTTTTGTCACAAGTTCCCCAACTGTCGTAAAGTGTGCTAATACTATGAAGCGCCCCATCTAATGGAACATTGATATCGCTGTTTTGTATATTATTATTACAGGGCCCCAAAATCATTTGATAGTCGATGACTTGATTTTTAAGGTGCGGTTTGGATAGACACTAGCTGGTGCCCGCGACTTCCGACGTCGTCCGTGTTTCATGACACGTAAGAGCTGTTACGGACTCCTCCGAGTCCGTGAAAACTCGGATATAAAAACCTCGGACCGAACTGGTCTATTGCTTATGGATTAATCCGATCTCTGATCCAAATCCAAGTTATTCAGTGTGCATCATTGACATATCTACTTCATATATCCGATGTACAACCGAGATATTCTCACGGATGACGGAGAGAACTCGGATGACGGAAGTCGGAGCTATGTACGAATGAATGAATTTACTTTTATTGTACACCACAAAATTAGTACAGAAAAACACATACAAAGCACAACAAAATATAGGTAAGTACAATTTGGCGGCCTTATCGCTACCTAGCGTGCGTACTCTTCCAGGCAACCAAAATGGTGCAAAGGACATGTAGTGCGTAAGCTATACGATACAAACATTTCTATGACTACTTCGGAACGTATTTTTAACCGACTTCAAAAAAGAGTAGTTTCTTAATTCGTCGGAATCTTTTTTTTCACGGATTCGGATCGGATGCAGTGCGTAATCGCTCTAACACGTATCCTAATAAACCTGGAAATACTTTCAAGGCAAGAATAGGCATGTTCTGGACTTCGTCTGTGTTGGTGTTAGCTGGCGGTCGTGCTCTGCCTTTTTGGAGTGTTTTTTTTTGTTAAAACTGACTGGAAAGCGCTCTAAGGGGGTGCCGTGCGTATGTCCGCGAGCGCCGGCACAGACGGGGTCCATACTTGTATAGTTTAACTAACTTGTTACAAATAACTACAAACTTGACATTGGCTAATCTTTGTAAAGCCAGACAAGAGAGAAAAAAAAGGCATGTTCTAGCAATCGCGTTCCAATCTAGATAGACCTTATAATCCTTATCTTTGCTTTTTAGGTTTCCGTACATCATGAGAACCTCCTCCTCTTTTTGAAGTCGGTTAAAAAGGACCATTGTTCCGACGCTATGATTGAAGGATACAACAAACGAACACTTTTGCATACACAATACAGGTATACGTAGTAAATGTCTTTCTTCTAGGCACCCTGCTGTCTGATTATATCATCCGACAAACCAGATAGTCTAGCCTGGTACAACAATACAATATAAGCGGTCGCCATTTGCCACATCGTCTGAGGAAGCTGTGAATGGCCGTCATTAGAATAATCTATTATTGACTAACGATTATTATTATTGTCTACCTATGATAATATCTATAACTGAATATTCATAGACGTCCATTATAGGATAGGTTTTTTTTTAATTCATTATAGACAAGCTCTTGACTAGAATCACACTTGATGAAAATAGATGATGTGGCCTAAGATGGGACGCGTTTACCTAGAAGATGCCTATTCACTCTTGTTTAAAAGATACCCGGTCTCTTCTCAGAACGAGAAGGGTTTTAGGCCATAGTCCACTACGCTGGATAGGTGCGGATTGACATACTGACTGACTGATTGACTGATGTATCAACGCACAGCTCGAACTACTGGACGGACCGGGCTGAAATTAGGCATGCAATTGCAGATAGCCTAGATAGATAATAACCTAATTGTAATTGGTAGGAAACACAAATCGTGCAAGAGTATTCCAAACCTTAGCCATGCGTGTGAGGAATGTTGACGCAAAACGTTTCGTGCGTGCAGATGATACGTGGTAACTGGTAAGTGAAGATTCAGTCTGAGATGGTAGCGGGCTAACCTGGAAGGGGTATGGCAGTTTCATTAGAGCCCATACCCCTGCTCGTTTTCTACGCGGCATTGCACTGGCGCTTGGCGGAACAACTTTGCCAGTAGGGTGGTAACTAGTCACGGCCGTAGCCTCTCACCAAGCTAGACCAGAGACCATTTAGAAAATATAAATTCCCAAACTGCACCAGGGATGAACCAAGGAGCATGGACATTGGTCGGCTCCTTGGTTCCCCAGGGACTATGGCGCCCTATCTGTTTTTAACCCCCGACCCAAAAAGAGGGGTGTTATAAGTTGACGTGTGTATCTGTGTGTCTGTGTATCTGTGTATCTGTCTGTGGCATCGTAGCGCCTAAACGAATGAACCGATTTTAATTTAGTTTTTTTTGTTTGAAAGGTGGCTTGATCGAGAGTGTTCTTAGCTATAATCCAAAAAAATTGGTGCAGCCGTTTAAGAGTTATCAGCTCTTTTCTAGTTTTCTTGTAGAAAAGAAGGTTACATAACCGTTAGGTTCATAATATTATGTCAATTGACAAGTGTCAAGCTGTCAAGATGGACGTTGCCTTGATACATAATTATTTATTTGAAAATGATGTTTTGGAAAACTCTGATACTTTGGATCGTAGGCGCGGAATAGTCCAAGAAAATCGGTTCAGCCGTTTGAAAGTTATCAGGTATTTTCGGTCTTTTCTAGTTACTGTAACTTCACTTGTCGGGGGTGTTATAAATTTTTAATTTACACTTGTTCTGTAATTTAAATATCATTTCTATGTAATTTGGCTGAATAAAAGATATTTCTTACGTTTATTACTGTCCCTGCCGACTCTTGGAATAAATCTGTCATGTTTTAACTGAAACTTAAGTCTGAGCTAAGTACAAGTATAAATTAAAAATTTATAACACCCCCGACAACTGAAGGTTACAGTAACTAGAAAAGAGCTCATAACTTTTAAACGGCTGAACCGATTTTCTTGGATTATAGCTAAGAACACTCTCGATCAAACCACCTTTCAAACAAAAAAAAAAACTAAATTAAAATCGGTTCAATAGTTTAGGAGCTACGATGCCATAGACAGATACACAGATACACACACACACACGTCAAACTTATAACACCCCTCTTTTTGGGTCGGGGGTTAATAATAGCAAACGAAAATAACGGACATTTTCATTGCTCAATACCGAACTGTAGTTACGAATTTAACAAATAGACTTCATCATCCACACCCGATAATGATAACCACGATATTATCATTATCAAGGCAAATATTGAACCGCACAGCACGTGTCCAGGTGACAAGCAAATAATTTGTTTGCCGGAATATTGGTATCTTACACCAATATCGAGTGTAGGTGGTTTTTTGTAGGGGTCAAGAAATTTTAATCAATTCGATCAGGAATGCTTGAAAATATAATTTCATTTAGAAGTCATGGTTGAATAAAGAAACTCACATACGTAGGTACATTAATGGACCCTGAAAACATTACACTCCTTATTTGGTAGAGAAACGAAAATTTTCGTTGCTCAATACCGAACTGTACATACGAATTTAACAAATAAACTGCATCATCCGATAATGATAACGACGATATTATCATTATCAAGCCAAATATTGGACCGCACAGCACGTGTCCAGGTGACGAGCAAATAATTTGTTTACAGGAAATATTGGTATCTTACATCAATATTGATTGTAGGTGCTTTTTCGTAGGGGTCAAGAAATTTTAATCGATTCGATTAGGAATGCTTGAAAATATCATTTTTAAGCATTCAATATTGAATATCAAAACGGAAAATGAATTTTAAATTTAAAGACTAAATTAAGTGCACTCTTCAAAACAATAGGTCACCAATAGAATTAGCACTGATGTTACTGATTCTGATGGCAACTAAATTTTTGAGTATTCACATCTTTTTCTTACCAATGTAATAAGAAAAGGACAAACAAACTTAATTTAATCTCGCACTGTCAAACCACGTGACTTTAGGTGCCAGTGGTGAGCCTATGCAACTATCACTATTTGGGGTCTTTAATTGAAAATTCATCTTCCTTCCTTTTTTAGCAATATCAAAAAGAAAAAGATGCAGATACTCTAAATTTAGTTTAGAGGAAAACATCAGGATCGACGTCACTAACTGCTTTTTAACCCCCGACCCAAAAAGAGGGGTGTTATAAGTTTGACGTGTGTATCTGTGTGTCTGTGTATCTGTGTATCTGTGTATCTGCGTATCTGTCTGTGGCATCGTAGCGCCTAAACGAATGAACCGATTTTAATTTAGTTTTTTTTTGTTTGAAAGGTGGCTTGATCGAGAGTGTTCTTAGCTATAATCCAAAAAAATTGGTTCAGCCGTTTAAGAGTTATCAGCTCTTTTCTAGTTTTGTTGTAGAAAAGAAGGTTAGATAACCGTTAGGTTCATAATATTATGTCAATTGACAAATGTCAAGCTGTCAAGATGGACGTTGCCTAAATACATAATTATTTATTTGAAAATGATGTTTTGGAAAACTCAGATACTTAAGATAGTAGGCGCGGAATAGTCCAAGAAAATCAGTTCAGCCGTTTGAAAGTTATCAGGTCTTTTCGGTCTTTTCTAGTTACTGTAACCTTCACTCGTCGGGGGTGTTATAAATTTTTAATTTACTTTTGTTGAAGTTATAGCCGTTTTGTGGAAAAGGGACGGCAGACCGGCACTCCCTAAGGAGTGCGAATGTAAATTTTTGCAGTCGGGTGCTTGACCTGTGCGTACGGGGCTATTTCCGACGGGAATCGAACCGCCTTTATCACCCGCAGGAACGACACCGGCGGTAGTCCAAGTCAGAGGATACAGGCGATCGTAAACCTAAAAAACCGGCCAAGTGCGAGTCAGACTCGCGCACTGAGGGTTCCGGACTCGGATATTTTTTCCAACATTTTGCACGATAAATCAAAAACTATCATACATAAAAGTAAATAAAAATCTGTTTTAGAATGTATACGTAAAGCCCTTTCATAAATACCCAACTTGGTATAGTTATCTTACTTTGAAAATTGAAACACATTTTTTTTTTTTAAATGATGTAACCACAAATTCGCGGTTTTCAGATTTATTCCTGTACTTGTGCTATAAGACCTACCTACCTGCCAAATTTTATGATTCTAGGTCAACGGGAAGTACCCTATAGGTTTCTTGACAGACACGACGGACGGACGGACGGACAGACAGACAGACAGAAAACAAAGTGATCCTATAAGGGTTCCGTTTTTCCTTTTGAGGTATTTTCTAATGAAGAACAAGATAAAGTTAAACCGCACTAAACCCGACTACTACCCGCAAACTGTCGATAGATAGCGATAGATATTCATTAAATACACAAAATTAACGTTGATTGGAAGTAAAAGTAATTGCTAATGTCATCCTTTTTGCTCTGTTCCTGGGCGAAAAAGATGGCATAATTATTACTGATTCTTTCAATTTAATACAAACGAAGCAAAATAATTCATTGGTTCATGTCAGGGAAGCCTTTTATGACCAGTTTAATTCATCCTTTACATTTATGGTGAGTTACCAAAAGAAATAGAGTTTTACGCTGAAAATTGACTTAGGGTATACGTAAGATGAAAATGATGACCTAGGCACCATAATGATAGACCTAGATAACATTACCGCTACATCTCATGATACACTCGTCAACGGATGCGCACACTGCGCCTCGTCCAGCATCCTTTGTGTCCGGTTGAGTACAATAATAATTAAGCTACTAATAGTTAAGCTCTGGTCAAACAATGCACGAGGGCTGAAGATCAGCAAGAAAATTCAAAAAAATTCAAAATTCAAAATGTTTTTATTCAATTAGACTTTTACAAGTTCTTTCGAATCGTCAAAAGCATCTACCACTGGTTCGGAATGCCTTTCCTACCGAGAAGAACCAGCAAGAAACTCGGCGGTTGCTCTTTTCAAAGATTTGATATACAATATTATGCCATGTATAAAAGCAATTGAAGTCCTGCGCATTGCTGGAGCGAATCGAAGTTCAAATCCACGCTTTTTTATCATTTACAATATATATATAATATAATATAATATAGAATATTATTAAACGCATATATTTGTAATATGAACAAGAAAATGTATAGCATGGCATAAGGCATAACGTCAGAGCCAAAGCGCTGTGTCTTTTTTCAGAAACTCATACTAAACTTTATTTACTTTGGCATAAAGATGTAAGCAAGTTCGATTAAGAAACTTACATTTTTATAACTGGCCCATGCCTGGTCCTAGCTAGCTTCCGCGTTGGTTAACTACCACCACTAGAATAGAATAGAATAGATTTTTATTCAAATAAACTTTTACAAGTGCTTTTGAATCGTCAAATAATTTACCACTGGTTCGGAATGCTGTTCCTACCGAGAAGAACCAGAAAGAAACTCGGCGGTTGCTCTTTTCAGTTGTTCAATTTACAATAATATTCTACTACTTACTACTACTACCACTACTTCTCTACCGGCAACGCCGTAGGTACCGACAAACGATTTATTTATTGTTCTGGTACGATGCCACGTACTAACTACTTACCATTTAGATGTATTAGTTTGATAAAACTGTAATACCTTTTCTAGATTAGCCCGCTTCCATCTTAGACCGTATTATTTATTGTATTACCACCAAGTGACATCACAGTCAAGGCCTAACTTTTAGTTGATTTTTTTAAAATTTAAACAGAGTACTTGAACGTTTTCGTCGCGCGTTGTTTGACCATAGCTTTATCCATACCTCGATAGTCTATCGAACGCCTAAACAAGATCCATCGCCACTTACCTGTGAAAAGAGGTTTTATTTTAATAATTATTCCTACTTAATTGGTATACGTTATTACCGTCTACAGTAGTTCAACGCCGGTAATTAGTGTATTCAAGGGCATTAACAATTAGTTAAAGTATAAATTGAACAGGATCCATTTTTTAAGTTTTTTAGACCAGATGAGAAAACAAGTCTTATTTTAATAATAATAAAAAAAAATTAAATACACATTGCCTTGTCATACTTATTGATTTTTTTAGAGTTCCGTAGGTACCTCAAAAGGAAAAAGGAACCCTTATAAGATCACTTCGTTGTCTGTCTGTCGTGTCTGTCAAGAAACCTATAGGGTACTTTCGGTTGACCTAGAATCATGAAAGGCAGGTAGGTAGGTATTATAGCATACGTAAGGGGAAAAATCTGAAAACCATGAATTTGTATTTGTGGTTACATCACAAAAAAAGTTTAAAATGTGGTCATGAACAAATAATTAGTATTCTTAATTTTCAAAGCAAGATAACTATATCAAGTGGGGTATGATATGAAAGGACTTTATCTGTACATTCTAAAACTGTTGTTTTTTTGAACTTTTTATTTGTTTTTATGGATAATACTTTTTGATTTATCGAGCAAAATGTCGGAAAAAATACCCGAGTACGGAACCCTCAGAGTACTTTCTTTTGAAGCCCGTACCCTAAAAACTAACCTAACCTAAAAGTTACATTAACCTTAACGGTCCCACCTATCAGGGGGATGCAAATAAATTAAGCGCCGTAAGAACATAAAAGCCTTTTATACCTGTGCATCCATTGCCATATGCCTTTCCAATCTTAAGCCGTCATTGTTCCGAACCGAATCGAAAAGAAAAAAAAGAAAAAAAAATGTTCCAAACATCTGGCGCTTGACACCCCCGTACACCCCCGACGAGAGGAAAAGATAGAGACGGATGTATATGGAGATGGGTAGAGGGAAAGGGATACGTATAGCGATTGTTGGCACCCTCCGGGCAAAAAATCAAATTGGATGCGCGCACGCATCTAACTTGGATGGTTCCGTTTCCGAATTCATGTTATATGTATGTTGGTATTTAAATAGGATTCTGGGTTTTAATTCTCTTGTTTGATTGAATGAATATTAAATATTTTTTATTCAATTAAACTTTGATAAGTACTTTGGAATCGTAAAAATCGAAAAAATCGAAAATCGTGACTGGTTCGGAATGCCGAGAAGAACCAGCAAGCAACTCGGCGGTTGCTCTTGTTAAAGATTTGATACACAACATTATAGTTTGATACTAAGTGTCTGGCAATGCAGAACGTGATTTCTAATAGTTACTATTCCGAAGAAAATATAAAAAATTTGACTTTATACGTTGACGTAAGATTTTTTACAACCTTTTTTACCTGTTATCTCCCAAAGTTAACATAATGACATGATCATTAAATAAATAATTAAAAATAAATAAATTAAATAAATCCAAACTTCCTGGTCGCTGATCGTTCCTCCCTGTGTTGGGGACAATACGCAGAGAAACTTTCAGCTTTTATAAAATAACGAAGGTCTGGCACGCGCTGGCTCTTCTCTATTCATATGTAAAATTAAACCTACCTAGGTAAGGTGTCACAAAACTACACGAAACTTACGTAAAGATTACGCCATTGAATCTTATCTATATAAGAATTTCGCAAACAATTACATAAAATTGAAAACAAATCGTAAAACATCTGTTCCTTTTGTTTGAAGTGCGAAATACAAACAAGTTTCGAACCAGACAGATAAAATTGTCTTTTACACAAAATTGCCGGATTCCCACGGACATACTATATGGCCAGGAAGCGGCGAATAACCAACCCTAAGCTAAGCTACCTTTCGTAAATTAAAAAAAAAATATTAAAAAAAAAAAACACCCGCATACTTTCATATTCGGAGTTTCGAACATCTGTCGTATTTTGTCTCCTTTTCGCATATACAAGTTGGTGTATTCGCGTCTCGCTCTTAACGTCAGGTAGAACTTGCTGTGTTCACTTGTGTTTGTTGCAAGTGTGTTTGTGTGTGTGGGTAATTGTCAATTTAATGTGAGATCCGGTGATCGATTTGTTCCTAGTGTTTATACAGATTTGAAATGCTAGAAATATGTCAAAGATGAGTTTCTTCTTAGAACAGGGGGCGTTCGGAACCCTCTTAGCTTTAATTCCTTTAGTTTTCATTTTTTGAAATGAATTATTAATAACTTATCACTATTAATTCACTTTCATTTATTGTAAAATCCAATATTGACATTTTACCAGTTTGGAATATTTTTTACCCGACTGCGGCAAAGCCAAAAGGAAGGGTTATGATTTTAGCAGTCTATGTATGTATGTTTGTATCCAGATACTGTGTGTTCCACTGTAGCGCCTAAACTACTGGGCCGATTTTAATGAATAAGGTATCAATTGATTCGTTGTAAAGGCCCGGGTGACAAAGGCTATATTTTAAACGAAAACAAATGACCAAGGCATACATCATCCAGATCCTATTTCATTATAAAACACTATTGATAAGTAGACGGAATGGCACACATGTAAACCTTCGCGGTTTTTAATGTGTCACAAAGCAGACTTAATAAACATTCCTTAAGATGATAATATAAGGTCCTATAAGGGTTTCAGGCTTCGCCACACAGGCGCGTTATTATAGGTCGATAATATCGCATGCGTTATTGCGATATCTGTTTTCAGTACATTTTGTAAGTATTAAGATGATTGCGGCGTTATTATCGCAACAGTGTGTAACTTCATGACCATCCTAATAAAAAATATACTGAAAACAGATATCGCAATAACGCATGCGATATTTATCGACCTATAATAACGCGTCTTTGTGGGGGAGCCTTTTTTTTTTTCCTTTTGAGGTGGGGAACCTTAAAAATCGGTATAAGCGCTGCCAACAAATCAACCACCGGCTCCGGGAGTAGATGCGCTTTGCAGAGTAATTGACAAGTCCGTGATGGATAAAGAGGCAGGTAAACAATGGAATTTTAATTTTATATAGAACGTGCTCTGAATTTAGCATTAATGTACTTACCTCCTTTATCCGTCGTCCGCATGGACTATAGGGTGTATTATATTATGCGATACGATATCGGTATCTCTAACCGTAAGTTTGAATTAAAACATTTACATAAAAACATATTGAAAACTCCAAATCGGTATCTCTAACCGTGAGTTTGAATTAAATAAAACATTTACATAAATACATGTTGAAAACTCCATTTTCTGTGTATCGAACTGTAATGTAACTGTATCGTAATGACGTGCGATACTTTTATTTTATTTGACTGAAAAGATGCATACAGATTCATACAAATTACAAACCAGGTTGTATGTAACTATAAGTATCTAAATATAAAAATAATACATTAGGATCCAAGAAACAAGCCCTAATATATGTATTAAACAAGATGAATATGTAAAATGTAGGATAAATTTTACAATAATTATTTTAAATTGTAGCTTTAGTTTTCAGTTAACGTAATTAATTATCTCCAATACATCTTACGAAATCAGCAAATGAAAATCAAAAGTACACAATGGTACCCAATTTGGATAAATTATTTGACTATGATTGAGATAAGTATGTAAGTTAACTCGTATCACATCACACTTCACACTAAAATATAAAGGAGAAAGTTTGTGTGTAGGTGTGTGTGTGTGTGTGTGTGTATGTTTGTTACTCCTTCACGCAAAAACTACTAGACGGATTTGGCTGAAATTTGGAATGGAGATAGATAATATCCTGGATTAGCACATATGTTACTTTTTATCCTGGAAAATTCCCAAAGAGTTCCCACGGGATTTCGAAAAACCTAAATCCACGCGGGCGAAGTCGCGGGCATGGGCTAGTACAAAATACATCTTAAGTTTTTCAGTAATGGAATCAGATATATATCGCATTTACTTCTACCGAACTCGTATCGTATGAAGAGGAAACGATTTATTTAAGTTAAGATCTGACTCACGTACCGAATGGATTAAAATATATCTATATAGTTTTCCTTTTAGTAAATAATTGATTTAATCGATAAAATAATTATACCAATATAGCTATTTTATTGTGTTATAAATTGATTATAAACTTTATCCTTTTATGTTATAAAGGTTAGTTATGATTCATTTGTCATTGACATCTGTAGAGTGCTCAAGCCACATCAGTCATCACTAAGCTACAGTTCGTTTCACGTAAAAAGACCGCTGATCTTGTACCTGCACAGAAGGCGATTTATCGATCTATTCTATTCGTGTAGTGTAAGTTCTTATGGGCTAAAATGCATTATCGCAGCAAGAATTCCATAAATTCAGCCAATCACAATAATTGAGATTGAGAATGACCAGCAAGAGTTCGTAAAATTTATAGTTCCTATGAATAAAATTCTTCCTTTTTTCACCATTATCAACTATTCGAATCACAAATTCACTTTGCAATGCAATAACATAAATTAAAAAAAGAAAACCAATAAATTTCAATTACAAAACAAAATTGTCGCATTCATAAAATTTTACATACACTGCACACTACCCCATTTCCACTCCATTATAAAACGGACCTTACATTAAATTAAATGATTCATACAATTATAAACTTTAACTTCATAAAAATAACTCTCAAAATCGCTTTATTAACTCTTTTTAATCCAATACTCGAACTGTGTTAATAATCACACAAATTTGAACTTTGTCCTGTGTAATTTAAAGTTTAGATTCGATTGTTAGTGACATCTGTACGTATTCAGTTTGATGCCAAACAGTTTTGCACCTTGACTTTACAGACTTATGGATTAGATTAGCTTAGGTTGAAAAGGTATACTTATTTATAAATCGGCTGTCAGGCGTAATATAGGGGGCGCCGGCGCACCCTAGCTGGGTGATTTTTTATCTTTCTCGCACGAGTGAGGGTGGTTTTGAGGACGTGTAAGGGTGTTTACAAACTAGAAGACATACTTATTATTTACTATACTCTATCCACGCAAATAAGTTAGTATAAGACTCTCTCTGTTACATAATCCCAAACAAATGACAGAGACAAAAATCACAGTGTTAACCATTTTGAATCACCAACCAACCACAAACGAAACTATGTTTTCGAATTAAATTTCGAACGTTTTTTGAAAACATGACGTTTTTGATTGGTTGGTGTATCAAAATGGTTACCGTAATCGTAAATATTGTAATTTTCGGGCATGCTCGGGCCACGTTAAGGTTAATGTCAATGTTCAACAACGCCATAATCATCGCGATAATCAACGCGTTAAATTAAGTGGCCACACTTGAAAGGTTAACGTCTAATGCGAATTGAATTGGGATTAAAATCGTATTACGCCAAACGGCATTGTAAATGCCGTTGAACGTTGATCTTGGCTACATCTACGTAACGGAAACGCCGTTGAACATCGCGTTGTTGGCCGTTAATGTTGCCGTGACATAAGCGAGTAAAAAGTGTGGCCTTAAGGCGTGCGATGGAGAGCACACATAGAGCGATTCGATCGCTACGTGTGTAAGGTGCTTTATTCTACCAGTTTGAGTCCCTCTCTCGTCCAGCACAACTACCATTGGGGTCATATTATTACTTCTCAATGATGCATGTATCAATAATTCTCTAGTATTCTTATCTACTCATATATCTTACATAATATGCGTAGGTACATTTGGTGAGATTTCGATCTCCTGAAGTGGTATCCTGAATCTAGTTATCAAGTGAAACCTCGGTCAAATACCTAGATATTTTAAAGTCATTATTAGGTTTAGATAAACTGTTTAATGGCCCGGCTATATTACCGGGAAACGCCGTTGTAGCCGTTAACCATAGATGTAGCCACTACCTGAAGCGTTAATTTTACAACGGCATTCACATTGCCGTTTGGCGTTAGACGATTTTAACCTCAATTCAATTAGCATTAGACGTTAACTGTTCCAGTGTGGTCACTCAGTTTAAGGCTAGGGAATTATGGCGTTGTTGGGCATTGACGTTAACCTTAATGGCCCGAGCATAGGAAATAATGACCGCCAAAGTTCTTAGCAACTATAATATTTACGGAAATCCTAACATAAGGGTGTTTGTTCAGTGTTCAGAGATACAATTGACCGGTTTTTTAAACGGTTTTTTGTGACAACATAGAACAAGTGAACCTAATTAAAAGCTTAAAAAAAAAAGAAACTTCCTCGCGAGTGATCCGACGACGTTATCAACTGAAGCGGGTCACTCCCGTTATGGTGAGGCGTCAACAGCTGTTCCGAGATATACCTACTCGTATCTATAGGGCGACGACACATTCGGCGTCTCCACACTCAATCGATGGACGTCCACGGCTGGACATAAGACTCTTGTAGGGATTTCGAGGACAACACATGCACAAGTGAATCTAATAACCAGCTTTTAAAAAGAAAAAAAAAAGAAACTTCCTCGCGAGTGATCCGACGACGTTATCAACTGAAGCGGGTCACTCCCGTTATGGTGAGGCGTCAACAGCTGTTCCGAGATATACCTACTCGTATCTATAGGGCGACGACACATTCGGCGTCTCCACTCTCAACTGATGGACGTCCACGGCTGGACATAGGACTAGATTTCGAAGTGAACCAAGTTACTTATAAGGAAACATAATGAAATGAGTTTCAAGGTTCATTCGGGTCACCGGATGTTAAGTGATTACCGTCACCCATGAACATTTGCAGCACAGAGATACCGCCGATGCGTTGACACGGCTTTTCAGGAATTTGTTGGTCCGTCTCTTGAAAACCTCCATGTTGTAATCAAGTGGGAACACTCCTTCAGCCTCATAATATATTCGTATATTATGAGACAATATATTCGTCAGCAATCCGACACAATCGGAGAGAGATTAGGCACAGGACCAACGCCGTATGCTTTCCAAGACACGGGGGTTTAATAACCATAATCTTCCCAATTGCGGACCGCTACTGAGAATTTCATGACAAGAATATAATGATTTTAAATTACAGTTTTCAACGCGGTACTTATCACCCGAAAGGTATATCAATATTTTTTAGGGTTCCGTACCTCAAAAGGAAATACGGAAGCCTTACAGGATCACTTTGTTGTCTGTCTGTCGGTCTGTACGTGTGCCGTGTCTGTCAAGAAAACCTGTTGGGTACTTACCATTGACACAGAATCACGAAACTCGGCAGGTAGGTAGGTCTTATAGCACAAGTAAAGGAAAAAATCCGAAAACCGTGCATTTGTGATCACATCATAAAAAAAATTGAAATGTGTTTCAATTTTCAAAGTAAGATAACTATACCGAGTGGTGTATCATATGAAAGGGCTTTACCTGTACATTCTAAAACAGATGTTTATTTATTTTTATGCATAATAGTTTTTGGTTTGTCGTGTAAAATGCCAGAAAAGTTACCCGATTGTGGAACCCTCGGTGCGCGAGTCTTACTCGCACTTGGCCGATTTTTTAAAAAGTGCTGTGAGTTTTGACACAGAGCTGGACAATTGGACAGACGAACTGAACGAAACATGAAGGTTCCTAGTTTTAATAAATAAATATTTGAATTAGAATTTCACTAAGGAACCCTATTTCTAATAGAAAACCAACGCGCCAGGCAGGTCTTCAGCTGCTGTAAAGTAGCGACCCAGCCGATATATTAAATTCAATCAATCAGAATATTTTGAAGTCAGATATATACAGTGGTGGTCATATAATTAAGAACGATTTGTAGTTCCAGTCTTTCTTTATCAATATCATGTTTTATGTAGCTCTGTGTTCCTTCTTAGAAGTAGTTAATTATGTTTTGACTTAGCCACATAAATCGGCAAACTGGATTACGAATAGGAGATATGAAATCGCCAAATATTTTTTAATAAATCTCATTTACTTCCAATAGTAACGAATTCAAACACAGATGTAGCTGGACAAATAATTAAGAACGAATATTAAACTGGTTTGAGAATTACTTTAGATGAAACTTAAGTTAAATAGATTACATAAACATGAAAAAATAATCCTTTTAAACTAAAATTGATAGTTAGTGGCATGTCCATAGTTTTAAATTACTGCCTTTCAACGGCGAGGCATTAACTCTATCAATTTTTGACATTTTTCAAGAGAAATAGGGCTCCATTATTCCAAATAAACATCGTAATGCTCTTAAAATTGCTACTATGTCGTTTGATTACACTTTTCTTGGCTTCACACTAAATATTTTCAATTGAATTTAGAGTTGGACGTTAGCTGGCTAGTCTAAGACAGAAGCTGACTGTGTTATGCAGAATTTCTCAACAGTGTAGGCTTCGAAATTCGGATCATTGTCGTTCTGGAATATCCAAATAGCTGAAAGCACTTCATCAGCATACGGTAACATTGTTTCTTCCAGTATGATTTTGTATTGGAATTGATCCGTGCTTAGGTATCAGACTAACAAGTCCAACTCTAGGCCCAGAAAAGCACCCCCAAATTTTCGTGTTTTCTTCGTCATGCTTTAATGTCAGTTTTGTGTACTTGGAGTCAAATGCTTTATTCGGAGGTCATCGTACGTATCATTTTCCATCTGAATACACTCTGTTTATTTTTGTTTCATCAGAAAAAATAACATTTTTTCACTGTCTGACAGTCCAGGTTTTCATACGTCTTTGCAAATGTAAGACGGGCTTACCTATGACAACGTTTCAACATGGGTACCTTCCTTGTTTTCGTTCCATACAATTTCTTTTCTACCAAACACCTTTGAATAGTGCGTGACGAGATCGCTGAAGGGTTGATTTCACCAAAATATTCGTTTCTTAGCTCGCTAGATCCTTTGAGAAGATTTTTGAACGATATTCGTATCATCTCAACGAAATTTCTTTCTCAATTTAGGTACGCGCGGAATATTTGACGTCGTTTCATACGTGTTAAAATGCTTCATAGAATTGAAAACCATTGTTTTCGAGCATAGGAAATAATCAGCTATGTTTTTATGCGACTAATTCTTCTCACAATGTTTTGTTATGACTTCACTTGTACATTTATCACAAGTTTTACTTGTACCCATTATTTTTACAAAATAATCAAGTTTAATATTTTTACAGCATTAAATGGCGCCAAAAATTATACGAAAAGAGACTTAACCACTGAGGTTCTCTATTTAAACTTGAATAAAAAATGAACAGTTCAGCGTTCTTAATTATGTGACCAGCCAGTCAGTAGTAGCACAAGATTTAGATCTAATGTCATAAATGTATCTGTTAATTAATTAAATAATAATGTATATAAATGAATACACTAATAATATGGAAAAGTTTTGTGATACCAAGAGATATGAAAAATAATACATGCATTGAGTTATACTAGTTTATTAAAAAAATAATGATCTTTAAATAATCGTTCTTAATTATATGACCACAACTGTATATTACACAAAAAACATTTTAAAACCCACTAAATGTGGCGGCGCCCTTACAACAGACAACAAAAGTGTAACATTCAGTGTGAAGAAACCCGTTTAATTTGGTGCGCGAACAATTTAATATATTGTCTTGGGATTTAACGCGTTTAATATGCGATTTCAACGGCAATTTCACTTTTTATGTAATTTTGTAACACCAGTATCTTTCAGTAATTTATTAACTCAATGTAGGTACCTAGGCCTTATAATATTTAAATCTTTTAAACCGTGATAGCCTAGTGGTTAAGGTCCATCTTCTAACCGGGAGGTCGGGGGTTCGATCCCGGGCACGCACATCAAATTTTTCAGAGTTATGTGCGTTTTGATCAATTAGTTTCGGATTTTTTCCTTTACTTATGCTAAAAGATCTACCCCTACCTGCCAATTCTAGGTCAACGGGAAGGGAAGTATCCTATAGGTTTTCTTGATAGAAACGACAGACGGACAAACAGACAGACCACAAAGTGATCCTATAAGGGTTCTATTTTTCCGAGGTACGGAACTCTAAAAACCCATAGACGTTTGGGGCACTATTATAACTACTATGAAATCAAATTACAAAACTATTAATTGCACTCGATACAATAATATTATTATCAGAATACGTGCCTTATCTGTGTGCCCTTTGGATTGAATTGCAGCACAAAATATCACCTATATAACGTTACACACGTTTTTGTACATGGTAAGTAGGTATTTATGATAATTTTCCTCCTGACCGAATTTCAACTCAACCGAGATTAGCCGCAGGAGATGTTATATTGCACAAGAATGTGCGTAAGCACAGGTGCACTCTCTATTCCCTCACTCTAGTCTATGGGATAACACATGACGAATGCTTGGGATAAAAAATGAAAAATACTAAAATAAACATTTTTTTTACCCCCGACCCAAAAAGAGGGGTGTTATAAGTTTGACGTGTGTATCCGTGTATCTGTGTATCTGTCTGTGGCATCGTAGCTCCTAAACTAATAACCCAATTTTAATTTAGTTTTTTTATTGTTTGAAAGGTGGCTTGATCGAGTGTCCTTTAGCTATAACCCAAGAAAATCGGTTCAGCCGTTTGAAAGTTATCAGCTCTTTTCTAGTTTTCTTATAGAGGTTTTTGTGTCGGGTGTTTTTTGAGACAAGAGCACTCTCGATCAAGTCACCTTTCAAACAAAAAAAAAACTAAATTAAAATCGGTCCATTCGTTTAGGAGCTACCATGCCACAGACAGATACACAGATACACACGTCAAACTTATAACACCCCTCTTTTTGGGTCGGGTGTTAAAAAGACAGCATAAGACAACACAAAAACACAACTCTACGTAAAGTTTCTATCTACAGTGAGATTACACACATAAAAGACAACAAACAGTAAAAGCTAGACGACATTAGTTATAAAAAAGACATCACAAAACTACACAAAAACACTTGTTGTTTTTGTGTCGTTTTGTGATGTCTTTTTTGAGTTTAAGTTTCTAGCTACAATTTTGAGTTTAAGTTCTAGCTACAAAATAAAGATTAAAACTAGACGTGTGACATGTAGCACAAAAAACACAAATACAACACTAGGTGAATATTCTATCTACACTCGACAGTGAAACACACTAAACACAACATAATATATTAAAAACGAGATGATATTGGTTATAAAAAGACAACACAGAAACAACGAAAATGCAGCACTAGGTGATTAAGTTTTAAACTACAATGATATAACACACACAAAAGACACAAAGATGAAAACTAGACGACATTAGCTATACAAAAAACACAAATAAAACAATAGGTGAATATTCTAGCTACAATGACACTAAACACAACACATATTAAAAAAAAAACTAAATTAAAATCGGTTCATTCGTTTAGGCGCTACGATGCCACAGACAGATACACAGATACACACGTCAAACTTATAACACCCCTCTTTTTGGGTCGGGGGTTAAAAACTAGAAACATTAGTTACTCAAAAGACATCACAAAACAAAAATACAGCACTAAAAACGCAAACACATGAAATAAACACAACACATACAAAGTTTGACCAGAACTCTAGCAAAATCTTAGCGTTATTAATATACTACCTAAACACATTCCAATGCCAATAACCTTATTAAATAAATTGTCCTATTTCGCAGTTTTAGTGATTTAGTATTTTTCAAACCCGCGATGTATAGCGTGCAAAATTCAAGTCAATGCCCCACCTACGACGCGGCATTGCCTCCGAGTGGCCTACTTAGCAATTTTCGTTGACGTCTAGCGTCAGTCAGATGTTTTATTTGCAATATATTATGAACTTTTACAAATACCGGATTTTGTATTTTTTCCGCGTTTTTTTTTCTTGTGGTATCTTCTTTTAAAAAATACCGGATTTTGTATTTTTTTTTTGCGTTTTTATTATTTGGTATTCATATCATCAGTACTATCACCTGTCTTCGTTTTTGCTAGCGTTCTGGTTACACCCTGTATTAAAAATTAGACAATTAGTTACTCAAAAGACAACACAAAACAAAAATGCAGCACTAAAAACACTAACACATAAGTGACACAGATACTAAACAAAACAACACTAACTGCCACTACAACAGTGTCTCACCCATTGCGGTGGTACGTCCGCGTGCTGGTGGTGCTGGTGGTGACTGTGTCGCCTGTCTGGTTGCTGGTGGCCATTGGCGGCCGCACACGACGTCGCCGCGACGCCGTACTGACGCCAAACGTGAACAGTGAGTGTGTGGCACATATACTACGTTACAGTGATAAGTGAATAAGGAATACACAAAAAAGTACGGTAAAGTGACTAAAAAAGTCGTTGATCGGTATAGATTACAGAGTAAGTTAGAAATAGAGGACCATTATCGCAGTTAATTGCGTGGGGTAAACCACAATGTTTTCATTTTTTTTTTTTAACGAGTGTATGATAATACGCGGAACAGAAATACGCAAAAATTAAGAAATAATTAAAAAGTGATTACAGAATACACAAAGTATCACTATTAAGTGAAAAAATCGTTGGTCATAATCGGTTACACACCTATCTAGTCACACTAATATTATAAAGGCGAAAGTTTGTATGTGTGTGTGTGTGTGTGTGTGTGTGTGTGTGTGTGTGTGAGTGTGTGTGTGTGTGTGTGTGTGTTACTCCTTCGAGCAAAAACTACTGGACGGATTTGGCTGAAATTCGGAATGGAGATAGATAATATCCTGGATTAGCACATAGGCTACTTTTTATCCCGGAAAACCAAAGAGCTCCCACGGGATTTCGAAAAACCTAAATCCACGCGGACGAAGTCGCGGGCGTCAGCTAGTATCCTATAAAACACTGGCAAGCCAGCGGCGTTTCGGCGGTGATCGAGACTTTGAAGTTTTGCCAGTAAAGGAGAATAAGGTTCAGGCTGGATTCAATTAAGGTAAAGTCCACACGCAATGATATTATTTTCGTTTAGTGTCAAAGTGTTTGGAGTTTCGCGGAGGGAACAGTTAATGTGCCAGGTCAACTGTCCCCTTGTCTCGAGCGCACTTACGCGTCCCAAGGGACACTTTGTATCTTTTCGAGGACTGTTCACGAATTTGTACAGCTTTCGACAATATCGTAGGCAATAAAATGGCCATCCAAAGTTTTATTGTGTAACTTACTGGATATTTTGATAAGAGGAAGGCTGAAATAGCGAAGAATATAATCACCATTAGATAGGTAGATCACCATTATCATCATGATCAACCCATCGCCGGCAAACTACTGAGAACGCGTCTCCTCTCCGAATGAAAAGAGTTTAGGCTTTAGTCCGTCACGCTGGCGTAATAGGTACCGATTGGGAGAGAACACACTTTTTTGTTTTCAACAAAAAAAAGATTGGTTTTTTCGTGTTCGTAAGCACTTAGAGAACATTATGATCACACCCTACCGGCAAAGGCTGCGCCGCCAAGCAAATTGGCGTACCAGTACGATGGCGTGTAGAAACCAAAGGAGTGTGAGATTAATAAAACTGCCATAATACGCGTTCCAAGTTAGCCCGCTTCCATCTTAGACTGCATCATCACTTACCACCAGATGAGATTGCATTCAAGGGCTAACTAATTGTAGTAGAAAAAAATCACTCCCCGAAGTCCTCCCCCACCAGTGGTCTGCTAGGATTTTGGAGTGACTGTGAACAGTTTTGCATTTTCACTCTTCAGCAGAGTTGGCTAAATATGAATAGTACAGGTCGAGATGGCAATCGGGGTATGAGGCGGGGGGACGCCCCGCACACCCGCAAGTCACCCGCGCTATCCCGGACCGGGTTAGCGCGGGTGCGGGGCATCCCCACTCCGATTGCCATCTTAACCTGTCGCGTACTATAAGCACTAAGTAGTTTCATGCATTGAGACATATTTACGGGTATATGCAATGTGTACATACAGTACACGTATTAGCCAGTCGGCTGAGCGCGGCTTCAGTTTTATAGACGCTGTTATGTCTTTGTACATTCTGTGGCAAAAGTGATACAAAAACAGTTAAACTAAAACCAGACTACTACCCGAGAACTGCCGATAGATAGCGCTAGTTGTATATAAATAAATAAATAAAATAAATAAATAAATATACTTTTACTCGGGACTATAAAGTTAGGCGCAAACACAGTACATAGAATGAAAACAGATAAAACATAAAAACTAATAAATTAAACTTAAAAACCTAAATATTTATCTAAAACATAACTTACTGAGCTATATAGTAATTTTTTTTTCTGTCGCTTGGTGTATAATATTAATTATGAACTCAGAATTTTTCCTCTTTTTTTTAACATCCCACTCGATACAATAGCAAAAAATTTTTTTGAAGAGCTTCATTTTTTGAAAGTACGATCAGTTCGATTTTTTTCGTATAAAATGTAGCCTATATCACCCGGACCATAATAACGAATCGATTAATACCTCAATCATCAAAATCGGCTCAGTAATTTAGGCGCTACGGAGGAACACACATAAATACTGCTAAAGTCATAACCCTTCCTTTTGATTTAGCCGTAGTCGAGTAAAAAAATGTTTTACTGGTTTTCATTTCAAACAAATATTTGAAAGTCTACTAAAAAGTGAAATACAAAAAATACTGTTTGTTGTTAGTTTCTTTCAACTGTAAACCGTTGGACCCTTTTAATCAACTAAACTAACCATTCAATAATAACTACATCCGTCAACACAACTTCATAGTTCACCAATTAAATCAATACAGGGACACACAACTCTTTACCCAAAATACCAAATAGCAAATAAAATTACCCCAAACCCCGCAATTACGAGCCCAAACTGAACTGCCACGTAATTACAAGTGTAATTTACCTATCGATATAATGAATGGCGATTAAAAACCACTTTTAAGGGGTGTATTGCTAGTTGATAATTTATTAATACTAGATAGATATTATTTTTAACCCCCGACCCAAAAAGAGGGGTGTTATAAGTTTGACGTGTGTATCTGTGTATCTGTCTGTGGCATCGTAGCGCCTAAACGAATGAACCGATTTTAATTTACATTTTATTGTTTGAAAGGTGGCTTGATCGAGAGTGTTCTTAGCTATAATCCAAAAAAATTGGTTTAGCCGTTTAAAAGTTATCAGCTCTTTTCTAGTTTTCTTGTAGAAACGAAGGTTAGATAACCCTTAGGTTCATAATACTCAAGTGTCAATTGACAAATGTCAAGCTGTCAAGATGGACGTTGCCTCGATATACATAATTATTTATTTGAAAATGATATTTTGGAAAACTCAGATACTTTGGATCGTAGGCGCGGAATAGTCCAAGAAAATCGGTTCAGCCGTTTGAAAGTTATCAGCTCTTTTCTAGTTACTGTAACCTTCACTTGTCGGGGGTGTTGAAAATTTTTAATTTACACGTGTAATTAAAACCATCAGTAGCTTTTTCATCAGTTATCTAACCTTCGTTTCTACAAGAAAACTAGAAAAGAGCTGATAACTTTTAAACGGCTAAACCATTTTTTTTGGATTATAGCTAAGAACACTCTCGATCAAGCCACCTTTCAAACAAAAAAAAACTTAATTAAAATCGGTTCATTCGTTTAGGCGCTACGATGCCACAGACAGATACACAGATACACACGTCAAACTTATAACACCCCTCTTTTTGGGTCGGGGGTTTAAAACTGAACTTAAACGATGAAAATGAGGTACATTAATAAATTAAACTGGAGAAAATTTCTTTTAATTTATGTATGTAATCTGCTTTCCGAACAGTGTGGTAGAGTATTGACATAATCCATACTAATAATATAAATGCGAAAGTGTATCTGTCTGTCTGCTACCTTTTCATGGCCCAACAGTTTAACCAATTCTGACGTTTGGTATAGAGTTAGCTTATATCCCGGGAGAGACAATTTCCAAGGGATTCCTAAAGACCCATCCGCTTAACCGATTTGTATGAAAGGTACCGAGGTAGCTTGCATCCCGGAAATTGACATAGGCAACTTATCCCGGAAAATCAATCAGTTCCCACGGGATTTTTGAAAATCTATATCCACGGGAACTAAGTCGCGGGTTTCAGCTAGTTATTGATTGATACAGGTAAGCTTCTTAATAACACGATTGCGTAGAAGACTGATAAAATTTTGGTAAAACTTTTGTCCTCGCTAGTACCCGGGATACAGTGAGGTCGTGAATTAAAGACAAGACGACCCTCTCCGTTTTAGGGATGGGAGGGAGAGGGGAGAGGTTGTCTCGTAAATACGACTATTCGGCACAGTTTCCTACCTGCTTTGTGTATTGTTATTTTTGTCTATCTGTTTGAGAGATAAAAAAGCTACTGATGGTTCTAATTACAAGTGTAAATTAAAAATTTATAACACCCCCTACTAGTCCTCCCGAGGGCTAGGGTTTCTGTTCCTCCGCCTGCGATTCCGGTTCCGACATACCAAATTAAAAACTCCGGTTCCAAATTCGGTTCCGTATAACCACTTCCGTAAAATATCTGATCCTTAGCCGTTGTCATAGCCTACATTTGACACTTGCCAGTGTAGGTGAACCAAGGTCACAGACCCAAACTATTAGCAAGTTGAAGTGGTAGTAGACAGACCATGCCTGTCATAGAGGAGATGGCCATTGGAGCCGGAAAGTCCTTGAGTGGAGACCGCGTATAAGCAAGCGTAGTGTGTACGCCCTCCAGCACGATGGACTTGATGATATAAAGCGGCTGACGGGAAGTGGCTGGATGATGAAGGCTGAGGACCGGGTGTGGTGGCGTTCTTTAGGGAACGCCTATGTCCAACAGTGGACGTCCACAGGCTGATGATGATGGTGAGCGTAGGTGAAGCGGCTAGGTTTTGTTACAAGTTCACAACTGTCGTGAACTGTGATGATGGCTCTAATGACAAGTGTAAATTAAAAAATTTCAACACCCCCGACAAATCATTTTCAAATAAATAATTATGTATATCTAGGCAACGTCCATCTTGACAGCTTGATATTTGTCAATTGACACTTGAATATTATGAACCTAAGGGTTATCTAACCTTCTTTTCTACAAGAAAACTAGAAAATAGCTGATAACTTTTAAACGGCTGAACCAATTTTTTTGGATTATAGCTAAGAACACTCTCGATCAAGCCACCTTTCAAACAAAAAAAAGTAAATTAAAATCGGTTCATTCGTTTAGGCGCTACGATGCCACAGACAGATACACAGATACACAGATACACACGTCAAACTTATAACACCCCTCTTTTTGGGTCGGGGGTTAAAAAGGGAATTGTACCTTTCCACCTTGTCGCGTGCTTTGCCCGAGATACTGATAATATTATGATAATACGCACAAGTCCGTCCGTCCGTGGAATGCGACCGGATCGACAGATGTTTTTACACATCATCGAATCGTATTATAGACTCGCGCTTATTATAAACTAGAAACTCGCTATGTCACCCATGGGTCTTTTGGATTTATAGGGTTCCGTACCCGAAGAGTGCCGATGACCCTATTACTAAACCTACCGTCCGTCCCTCCGTCTGTCTGTCACCGTCATCATCTTCTCTATTCTAAAAGCTTCTCTATTTAAAGCCTCCTCTTTTAACTTCGGGTAACTACCCACTATCAGTTGCTTTTATACATAATATTGTATATCAAATCTATGAAAAGAGCAACCGCCGAGTTTATTGCTGGTTCTTCTCGGTAGGAAAGGCCTACCGAACCAGTGGTAGATGCTTTTGACGATTCAAAAGAACTTGTTAAAGTCTAATTGAAGAAAATATTTCGAATTTTGAAAAATTTTACCCCTTATATTATCGTCCAACCATTTGCGTCTTTGATGGCCTTGAGCTCTTTTGCCTGCAATTTTCTACCTTCCAACTCTACCTTGGCAATGAGAATTTTCCTCCTCTTGTAAATGTCCAAAGAAAGCGAGCTTCCTTCGCATGATGGAGGACATGAGTTGTCTGTCTGTCAGCGGGCTGTATCTCGTGAACGGTGATAGGTAGAGAGTTGAAATTTTCACAGAATGTGTGTTTCTATTGCCGCTATGACAATTAACAACAAATAATAAACATTTCAAAATGATCGCCAATCGCGATCAAATGTGTGTCGCACTCGCACACGAAGTGATCCGTACCATCATACAGATTTGACTAATCTATACTAATAAATAAAATTGGAGTGTCTGTCTGTAATATCGAAATAACTACCGCATATTAAGGTCATATGGTTATTTGAACGATACTATAACTGAATCACACGTTTTTAAAATTTTTGTCTGTCTGTCTGTCTGTCTGTTTGAAAAGGCTAATCTTGGGAACGGCTGAACCGATTTTGACGGGATTTTCACAGACAAGTAGAGAATTGACCAGGGAGTAACATAAGCTACTTTTTTAACCGACTTTCAAAAAGGGAGTTGTGTTTTTCTACCTATGTACACCGAAATCTCCGAGATTTCTGAACTGATTTGCGTCATTTCTTTTTTAATCGATAGAGGAACTTTGCGATATTGTTTCATAAAAAATTTGGAGTCCAACTCCTCAATCCTGATGCTGCAGGGGATCTGACCAATCCACGCGGGCGAAGCTGCGGGCATCAGCTAGTTCTTTTATGTAGAAGACTACAAGTTAATAATGAACTGCGCCATCCATATGTGATTTAGTAAATTAATTTTTTCGTGAACACATAATTTTTTTTTGTGATATAACCACAAATTCACGGTTTTCAGATTTTTTCTTTACTTGTGCTACAATATAAGTCCTACCGACCTGCCAAATTTCATGATTCTAGGTCAACGGGAAGCACCCATAGGTTTTCTTGACAGACGAACAGAAAGATAGACAGACAGACCGACAACAAAGTCATAAGGGTTCCGTTTTTCCTTTTGAGGTAAGGAACCCTAAAAATTGGCAGAAGCCGGAGGGTCATTCCTTCGCCTTTGGCCAAAACTTCAGCCCATTTTGGCCAAAGCCGTTTTGTCTTGCTCACTGTGTGTACGGGCCCTTAGGTCCGGATGTAACAATTAAGTCCGGCACACACAACACGAGTTATACACCTGTCGCGATCGGGTTTTGTTGTGACGAGTTAATACGTGTAGAACGATTCATAAATAACTATCGGTTTATTTATATAACAAGACAAGATGAAGTTAAACAGCACTCAAACCCGACTACTACCCGCGAACTTCCGATAGATTCCGATAGATATAGTAAAATTGTTTTTCTGTCGTTCGGTGTATTTTAACAATGTACTTTATTTATATTTATGAACTCAGAATTTTTCCTCTTTCATTTGATATCTCACTCGATACAATAGTAAAAAAAATTGGAGACCCCGCCCCCCCATTTTTTAATGTAACATCCGTTAGGTCTATTATTTCGTTTAAAAATATAGCCTACGTCACCCGGACCTTTACAACGAATCAATTGACACCTTATTCATCAAAATCGGCACAGGCGCTACGGTGGAACGCTACGTGATATTACAATGTCACTTTACATAACAAGTGTAAATTAAAAATTTATAACACCCCCGACAAGTGAAGGTTACAGTAACTAGAAAAGAGCTGATAACTTTCAATGGCTGAACTGATTTTCTTGGATTATAGCTAAGAACACTATCGATCAAACCACCTTTCAAACAAAAAACTAAATAAAAATCGGTTCATTAGTTAAGGAGCTACGATGCCACAGACAGATACACACGTCAAACTTCTAACATCCCTCTTTGGGTCGGAGGTTAAAAACCAGGCCGATAAATTGAAAGATATGAAGTCAATTGACAGTCTACCGTTTAATTATGATAACACTAGTAAGATTGTAATATCACGGCTTTGACAATATACCTGCGACATATAACATTGTTTTGTTTATCGATGTACGATTTGATAAGCTAAAACGTTATGTATAATGTGGTGACCTATTTCGCGTTTCCACACACCAGCCTCGGTGGCGCAGTAGGCAGCGCGTAAGTCTCATAATCTTAAGGTCGTGAGTTCGATCCTCACCCGGGGCATATCTTTTTTCCTTTTTTTTCTACCTAAATAAAATTATAGCATATTTTAATACTAGAAAAAATGCTATGCAAAAATGATAAGTCCAAAATCAAAAAATATTTTTTGAACTTTTTTTTTTATGACCTTTTATACTGAAAGAAATCCCGTGCTCAGCCATACTAATATTATAATGCGAAAGTGTCTGTTTGTGTCTGTCTGCTAGCTTTTCACGGTCCAACGGTTTGACCGATTTTGATGAAATTTGGTACAGCGTTAGCTTACATCCCGGGGACGGACATAGTCTACTTTTTATCGCGGAAAATCAAAGAGTTCCTTCAAGGCTCATCCGTAAACAGATTTATACAGAGGCAGCTTGCATCCCGGAAATTGACATCTAGGCAACCTTTTTATCCCGGAAAATCAAAAGGCTCCCACGGAATAGTAAAAAACTAAATCCACGCGAAGGAGACCTAAAGAAAAGGTTTAGGTATGTACATTTGGAGATTTTTCGCATGCAAGCAAAAAGAATCCCATACATAAATCACGGATGGGTAAAAAAGTTGATGTTTGTATCAAAAAGGTCGAATAATTTATATGAGAAAATATGTATAAGGACATGATACAAATTCATACCCGCGACTTTGTCTGCATAGTTTAGTTAAATTTTTCCGAAACTAGATTTTTAAATAGGTCGACTAGCTGGGTCTGCCTGAGGTAACTAGACCGCACGGTGGAATTTTCAGCAATCAATTGAAGGAATTGTGGACTGTGGTCTACGTGTCACTGTCCACACACTTTTTTTTTTCATTCTTAAAATTCCACCGTAAGGAAAATACTATTCAAAATACCGGCCAAGTGCGAGTCAGACTCGCGTACCGAGGGTTCCGTACTCGGGTATTTTGTCCGACATTTTGCACGATATATCGACAAACACGACGGACCGACGGACGGACCGACGGACGGACGGACGGACAGACAGACAGACAGACAACAAAGTGATCCTATAAAGGTTCCGTTTTTCCTTTTGAGCTACAGAACCCTAAAAAGCCCACATTTCCATGATGACCCGGTTTTGACCAAATCACTCGGCTTTGGTCGAGACCGGGTACCGACCGGCAGGGGAGATGTAATTTTTTACGTCCGTAATATCTCTCCGCTCCGCTTATGTGGAAACCGGGCCTTACTATGAGTCGAACCGGAGTAGGCGTCCAGTCTGTGCAATGTGCTAAGACCTTTAGAACAGAGTCCGACATGAAATAAAAGATTTCGATTTAAAAAAAAGTTAAAAAAATGAAACTCACCATTCCATTGTCCATCCCTCCATATGGCGACTGGTAACCCGCTTTTTCTGTGACTGCAAGAACATAATCAAAATGAGTACACCCATTTTATCTCACACTTCCTAAGCCAATCCGCGTTTCCTCAAACAATTTTCACTGTGATTTTCGAAAAAATGTTGAGTGTTATGCCATTTCTCCTAGTAACGGAGTAAAAGTTTGCGTGTTATGCCATTTTTCCTAGAAACGTACCTAGATATGTATGTAGATTGTAGGTATATACTTTATTGAAACACAAAACACAAAGGACAGGTTACAAACAAATAAATTATTAATGCCAATTAAATTAATACCAATTTCAGCATAATAAGTAGTTACCACACCTATTATTATGAATCCCAATTAAATAATAATAAATTTTTGTAAAAAAAATATAAGTCAAAAATTTAAAATTCAGTTTTGTGTCGACACCATTGGAAAACGCACAAAGCAGGGCGCCCGTGCACCGTATAATTAGATTAGCCATAGAATACAAGCGGAGCGGAGCTTTGATATATCATGCAGCTTCGTACTCGTTTTTACTACAAAAACTACTTTTTGCGGTTCCTTGGTAAACAAGGAACTATAGTTGCGTGTCGTCAATCGACACCATTGGAAAACGCACGAAGCGAAGCACCGTATAATTAGACTAGCCATAGAACACAAGCGGAGCAGAGCTTTGATATCATGTAACTTCGTACTCGTGTTATTACTATACCAACTAAGTCAAAGTCAAAGTCATAGTCATTTATTCAAATTGGGTACTATTATACACTTTCAGATTGTCAAACAATGATGTACTGGTGATATTTAATTACGTTAACTTAATTTTCTGTGCTTTCTTGGTAAAATAAGGAACTATAGTTACGTGTCGTCAGTCGATACCATTGGAAAACGCACAAAGCAGGGGACCGTATAATTAGATTAGCCATACAATACAAGCGGAGCGGAGCTTTGATATCATGTAACTTCGTCCTCGTATTTACTATACCGACTACTTTTTGGCGATCCTTGGTAAAACAAGGAACTATTGTTACGTTTCGACAGTCGACAATATTTGATAACGAAAAAAGCAGGGCAACGTGTAATTAGATTAGAATACAAGCGGAGTGAGGCTTTGATATCATCTAACTTCGTACTTCTTTTTACTATAATATCGACTATTTTTTAGGGATCTCTAAACAAGGAAACCTTATAGTTTCGTCCAGCCCGTCTTAAAAGAATCCCTACAAAAAGTACGTAAAAATTAGTAACAAAGAAATCTGATAAATTATAATTTTGAAATTCATGTATGCAGAATGCAAGATAATCTCTTTAACAAGTACATTTGAAACAGATCGGTATCTAATTAGTAGGTTTTAGTTACGAGAATTTTTTAAATTAAGCATTTAAGTACCTAATAGCGAGCTCCTGCACACATAAGAGTATTTAGCTAGTTTGTTACATAATATAAGAAAATCAATTTTTATGTCGACATCAGTGGACAACACTCAAAGCGCAGTACCGTATAATTTAGATTACTTATATTACGATACGACACGAGGGGGATCCGAGCTTAATGTACTATAGTAAGGGCTCGTCCACACTCCACACTCATCACAGTTATCAAGAACAAAGGTTTGAAATAAAATTGCTATAATATTGCTTATTTTAGCTTCTTTTTTAGGGTCCCGTACCTGAAAGGTAACAACGGGACTACTAGTCTATTACTAAGTCTTTGCTGTTCATGCGTCCGTCTGTCTGTCTGTCAGCGGGCCGTATTTCATCAACTGTTATAGGTATAGTTGACATTTTCACATAGGTAGTGAGTATTTCTATTGTCAATCTGGAGGTGTATTGCCGTAGTGATTTTCAAAGCTACAGCATAATAACTGCAATTTATATTGACTTTTGATTGTAGCTTTAGTTTTAAGTTTACGTGTAATCAATTATCACCATTAACGTCTTACAAATTCAACAACTGACCATCAAATAGTGTACAGTGGTACCCAATTTGAATATAATGATTTGACTTTGACTTTGACTGCCTGATGCTTGTTCACTACTGGCTAAAATGCACTGATGCCGCAAAACATACCGTAAATTCAACCAACAACTGAGATCGTAGCAATTCATAATTGATATCCACAACCTTCGCAATAAAATTGTTCTGCTGATTATCATGAGGATATTTTACAGAATGTCAAAGGACTCGTTATTATAAGTTGAACCAAGTTACCATTATCAAACGAATTCAATTATTTTTATACATGGCATAATATTATATATCAAAAGAGTAACCGCCGAGTTTATTGCTGGTTCTTCTTGGTAGGAAAGGCGTTTCAAAGGCTCTTGACGATTCAAAAGTAATTGTAAAAGTCTAATTGAATAAAAATATTTTGAATTTTGACACAAAATAATGGTTGCTATGTTCTTTGGTCGGAACCAGTGGAAACCGCACAAAGCACGGCAGCGTATGATTTAGTTGAGCTTATAACTGGAGCAGTCAAAGGGGAAGGGGGCTAATGCCTGCAGTCACTTTGACAAGTAGCGAATTATACGCGATATTGTAAAGTGGGCTCTACACTCGCGGCGCAAACGGCCGCGAAAGCCCGCGACAACTGCGAATCACGAGTGTAGAAGTTGTTCACGCCTTCGCGTTTGCGCTTCGCACCTTTCCCCGATCAGTGTCGGTTTTTGGTCCGCGACAAAGGGTTTGCGGAACGTGAACGCATCGTCAACGTCACGAACAAGACTTGCGAGTGTGGAGGGACACTGTTCACGCGCGGATCGCGGCATACATTCACGGCGTGAAAAAACGGCGCGACTTCACGTGCGAGTGTAGAGCCGGCTTTACAGTACTTATGTGGTATCTATGTAAGCTGTGATAGCCTCGTGGTGAAGGCGTCGGCCTCTTAGTCGGGACGACCGGGCTTCGAACTCGGGACGGATGTCTAATTCAGATACAAGTAAGCCCTTGACTGCAATCTCACCTGGTGGTAAGTGATGATGCAGTCTAAGATGGAAGCGGGCTAACCTGGAATAGGTATGGCAGTTTTTATTAAACCCACAACCCCTAATTCAGATACAAGTAAGCCCTTGACTGCAATCTCACCTGGTGGTAAGTGATACAGTCTAAGATGGAAGGTGATAACCTGGAATAGGTATGGCAGTTTTTATTAACTGTTCAATAATAATTAACTGTTCTGTAAAATTTCTACACGGCATCGTACCGAAACGCTAAATCGCTTGGCGGCACGGCTTTGCCGGTAGGGTTGTAACTAGCCACGGCCGAAGCCTCTCAACAGACAAAAACTTTTCGGAGTCATGAGCGTTTTAAGCAATTAAGTATCACTTGCTTTAACGTTAAAAGGAAAACGTTGTGAGGAAACCCTGCATAGCTGAGAGTTCTGGATAATGTCCTCAACGGTGTGTGAGGTCTGCCTGTGTGTCAGTGCGGATACACTGGGCCAGCGTGGTAGACTATGGCCTAAACCCTTCTCATTCTGAGAGAAGACCCCTTCTCAGTAGTAGATTTGCGATGGGTTGACTGACTTGGTTTCTTCATTTCTTCCCTCCCTAATAATCACTTCCTCCTTTCCTAATAGGTGCTCCAGCAAAATGACGAAATGGATGTGTTTCATAATTAGCCGGTATATTTTGCAGATTGTCTGACTTTATAATTCCGAGGGGGGATGCTCCATTGTTTCTAAAGGGGAGACAATGTGGCTAAATAATGTTCAAAATATAACTCACTTTTGTATTTTAAGACCACCGCGGACATGGTGATTCACTTTCTTAGTGATCAATACCGAATTTATAATTTCAGTTTTAAAAAAAACCGGCCAAGTGCGAGTCAGACTCGCGCACTGAGGGTTCCGTACTCGGGAATTTTTTCCAACATTTTGCACGATAAATCAAAAACTAATGTGCACAAAAATAAATAAAAATCTGTTTTTAACCCCCGACCAAAAAAGAGGGGTGTTATAAGTTTGACGTGTGTATCTGTGTATCTGTGTGTCTGTGTATCTGTGTGTCTGTGTATCTGTGTATCTGTGTATCTGTGTATCTGTCTGTGGCATCGTAGCGCCTAAACGAATGTACCGATTTTAATTTACTTTTTTTTGTTTGAAAGGTGGCTTGATCGAGAGTGTTCTTAGCTATAATCCAAAAAAATTGGTTCAGCCGTTTAAGAGTTATCAGCTCTTTTCTAGTTTTCTTGTAGAAAAAAGGTTAGATAACCGTTAGGTTCTTAATATTATGTCAATTGACAAATGTCAAGCTGTCAAGATGGACGTTGCCTAAATACATAATTATTTATTTGAAAATGATGTTTTGGAAAACTCAGATACTTTAGATCGTAGGTGCGGAATAGTCCAAGAAAATCAGTTCAGCCGTTTGAAAGTTATCAGGTCTTTTCGGTCTTTTCTAGTTACTGTAACCTTCACTTGTCGGGGGTGTTATAAATTTTTAATTTACACTTGTAGAATGTACAGGTAAAGGCCCTTTCATATGATACCCCACTAATTGGTATAGTTATCTTACTTTGAAAATTGAAACATTTTTTTTTTAATGATGTGACAACAAACTCGCGGTTTTCAGATTTATTCCTGTACTTGTGCTATAAGATCTACCTACCTGCCAAATTTCATGATTCTAGGTCAACGGGAAGTACACTATAGGTTTCTTGACAGACAGACAGACAGACAGACAACAAAGTGATCCTATAAGGGTTCCGTTTTCCTTTTGAGGTAAGGTACCCTAAAAAACAAAAAGAATATTAGGCATGCTAATCATGACTAATACTATTTTTGGTTTTTATTTATTTCTTTGTACTTTCGAATTTATAATACTAGTATGGTATATGGATAGACTACGGTCTATTTGGGCTGCAAAATTCCAAACACCAGTCTGTTTTTTATCTAGTGCTTTGGTCTATAAAAAATGGTGAAAAATGTTTCTCTTTAAATTAAGTCTATTACTAAATAAATAAATAAAATAATGTTCCAAATACCTCACCCTCAATAAATCTCAGATTGTATGAAAACTAGCATCCCCGCGCCCCACACGCCACTTACATACAATCCATTCATTGCGCGCTCATCCACCGTGAAACGAGCTAGATTTATGGGGTTTTATATCATGGATCTATATTAGCTTTAGGGTGCTTGTCCATTATAGCAGACTGGAGTGGAGATTTGTTAAGCAGACCACTCCTTTGAAATATAATGTGATAATATGTTTGCGTCCAATATTTATAACTAAGCGACGTTGATCTAGTTCGGTACCTAAAGGAATAGCTCCTAAGTTTTTAGTTTCCGACGCAACCCTAATAAAAAAACGAGTCCGAGTCAGACTCGCACTGAGGGTTCCGTACTTAGGTATTTTTTCCGACATTTTGCACGATAAATCAAAAACTATTATGCAAATAAAAATCTGTTTTAGAATATATAGATAAAGCCCATTCACATAACACCTTACGTGGTATAGGTATCTAACTTTGAAAATTGAAAAAAAAAATTATGTGTTCATATACACATAATTTTTTTTTGTGATGTCCATATCATAATAAACTCACGGTTTTCCGATTTTTTCTTTACTTGTGCTATAAGACCTACCTACCTGCCAAATTTCATGATTCTAGGTCAACGGGAAGTCCCTATAGGTTTTCTTGACAGACACGACAGACGGACAGACAAACAACAAAGTTTTCTTATAAGGGTTCCGTTTTTCCTTTTGAGGTACGGAACCCTAAAAAAAGGGGGGCGGGTGTCTTAACCTATCACAGCTTACATTTTAACTAAGTACTTCCACTAAATCCCCATCTCTCAATTAAGCGAGAACAAATAAAATTCTTTTCTTTCTTTCTTTCTTTTTTTTTAAAAAGAATATTAGCCATGTTAAATGACTAATATTCCCCTTTCCTCTCCAACTAAGCGTCAGGCTTGTGCTAGGAGTAGGTACGACAATAGTGCAACGGGCGGGGTTTGAACCGTCGACCTTTCGGTTTTCAGTCTACTCCTTTACCGGTTGAGCTATTGAGGCTTCCACCCTAACCCTAAAAATTGAGAATTAACCCTAAAAAAGCAGGCGCGTGGTAATATTTACCCCGTTGTAGTTAGTGGTCATCCTAACCCGCCGCTGACCCAATATGTTTGCTCGCCTAAACAAATATTAGGGGTACTTTTGAACCACGGCGCTTTAATTTGGAGACAGTAAGCCAATGCCGTGTAAACAGACTGCACAAATTTCAAACCCCTATTTTATCCCCTTAGGGGTTGAATTTTCAAAAATCCTTTAGCATCCGCTAATAAACTAATAAAATAATAAAGTCTACGTCATAATAGCTATCTGCATACTGAATTTCAGTCCGATCCATCCAGCAGTTTGAGCTGTGCGTTGACGGATCAGTCAGTATGGAACACCCTTCCGGCTTCAGTTTTCCCTTCCAGTTTTAATATGGGTACCTTCAAGTCAAGAGTGAATAGGCAACTTCTAGGCAAGCGCGCTCCATCTTAGGCTGCATCATCACTTGTTAGCAGGTCTGATTGCAGCCAAGCATTAGTATGTAATTTAAAAAAAAAGTTAGTCAGACAGTCAGTTTTTCCTTTTATATTATTTGGACTATGAGTAGGTATTAGTACCCGTAAAATGCGATTGTCCACACTCGAAATGCCACGCGCGCTGCACGTGCGTCAGATTTTTGACACCCTCTCGAAATATGTCGATTAATCGTTACATGTAAGTAATTAACGTAAAGCGTGACCGCGATTTGTCATCTCTTGTGATTTTTTTATTATTAAGGGTGCACTTCCATTGTCGCGGAGTGGAGCGGAGAAGAGCAGTAAAAATGGCGAATGTTTGCATTAGGGCGGAGCTGAGCTGAGCAGACTAGACCTGAACCGTGTTCCGATCAGTCAAAGTCTATCCTACCCGCCTCGCCGCACCGCCCCGCTACGCTCCGCTTCGTGCTCTCCGCTCGGGACCGCGGCCTGTTCGACTCCGTTCTGTCCGGCTCGGGGCCGCGTGTTCTAATATTTTATTTGAAAGACCGCTCAGCTCCGCTCCGCTCCACTTACAGATTACAATGATGCGGAGAGAAAATTTTAAGCACTGTGATTAGCCAATTCACGCTCTCCGCTCCACTCCGCCCAGCCTCTTAATAGTTGGTTTAGTTATTATGATGTTTAACCGACTTCTAAGTAGGAAGAAAATCTCGATTTGTGACTTTTTAGGGTTCATATAAAAACTGAACTGCTCATAATCATAATATAATTGAAACATATCCAATAACTAAGTCAAAATTCAAACACACTTAAAAAATGAGAATGCAAATTTAACTTCGATTTTTTTTATTATACTTTACAGTTTTAGCTCATACTGTATAAACAATCTTGAAGCAGCTAAAGTTAAACAAGATGACCATATCGATTATCTTGAAGAGTTGATATTTTTTGTTGATTTGTAAGTTACACCAGTTTGCCACCAAATACGGACAAATCACCCACTGTGCAAATTGCGGCCTTTTAAAATTCACTATTTAAAACCAATAAGTAATCTTTTTCCTTATACAGCAACTAGCTTAAGCCCGCGACTTCATCCCCTTGAACTACACAAACTTTGAACCCTTATTTACCCCCTTAGGGGATGAATTTTCAAAAAATATTTCTTAGCGGATGACTCGGTCATAATAGCTATCTGCATGCCTTTCAGTGCTGAAATACAGTAATGAAAGTTGTAACAACACGTAGAGGCTTCACCTACACTCATCATCATCATCATCATCAGCCTGTGGACGTCCACTGTTTGACATAGGCCTTCCCTAAAGAGCGCCACCGCATCCGATCCTCAGCCTTTCTCTTCCAGCCACTTCCCGCCTACACTGGCAGGCGTCAAATGTTACTTACAATTGACGCTATGAAACGACTATAGCACGCGACAAGTTGACATGGCAACCTGCCGTGGACTATAGGTATTTTTGGCTTCGTTTCCCCTAGTCTAATCCATATCCATACTAATATTATAAATGCGAAAGTGTGTTTGTCTGTCTGTCTGTCGGTCTGTCTGCTACCTTTTCACGGCCCTACAGTTCAACCAATTCTGACGAAATTTGGTACAGGGTTAGCTTATACCCCGGGGACGGACATAGGCTACTTTTTATCCCGGAAACTCAAAGAGTTCCCACGGGATTCCCAAAAACCCGCCCGCTTAAGCGATTTGTATGAAATTTGGTACCGAGGTAGGTACTGTAATTGATATAGGGGCAATTTTTTATGACGGAAAATCAAACAGTTCCCACGGAATCTTTAAACCCCAAACCACGCGAACGAAGTCGCGGGCATCCTCTAGTATTTGACAAATGTCGATTCAGGATCGATCCGAGAGTTCCCTCACTCTAGTTCACTCTGCTCAGGATCTATCGAGGCTTTAAGTATTTCCTTTAATGGACTGGAGGTAATTATCACTTGCCATTAGGTGAGATCACAGTCAAGCGCAAACCTATTAATAAATAAGTGAATAATTAACAAAATAAAGGTATCTTGAATTAGGCCCTACTTGGTAACGAAAAGGCCAATTAGAGCTATTACACGGGCGATTATACTTTAACCGAACTTTTCACACGCCTGTTATATGGTATGGCATGTAAGACGACTAAGTATGACAAACACATACTTGTGTACCTTTTTTTTAGGGTTCCGTACCTCAAAAGGAAAAAGGAACCCTTATAGGCCACTTCGTTGTCTGTCTGGTTGTCGTGTCTGTCAAGAAAACCTATAAGGGTACTTAACGTTGACCTAGAATCATGAGGTTTGGCAGGTAGGTAGCAGAAGTAAAGGGAAAAATCCGAAAACAGTGAATTTGTGGTTTCCATCACAAAAAAATATGTTCATGAAGAAATAATTAGTACCTATTTTCAACTTTCAAAGATAACTATATCAAGGGGCATCATGAAAGGGCTTTCCCTATTGATTCTAAAATAGATTTTAATTTTTTTACGTATAATAGTTTTTGATTTATCGTGCAAAATGTAGGAAAAAATACCCGAATACGGAACCCTCGCAGTCTGGCTCGCACTTGGCCGGTTTTTTTGGGTACATAATATTAAAAGAATCGGACTTCGTCTGTGTTGATGTTAGCTGGCGGGCGTGCTCTGCCTTTTTAGTGTTTTTTTTTTTTGTTAAAAGTGACTGGAAAGCGCTCTAGGTGGTGCCGTGCGTATGTCGGCGAGCGCCGGCACAGACGGGGTCCATACTTGTATAGTTTAACTAACTTGTTACAAATAACTACAAACTTGACATTAGCTAATCTTTGTAAAGCCAGACGAGAGAGAAAAAAATAAATAAAAGAATCAATGAAAAAAAAAAGTACATAGATAGATAACTTTAGTCAAACGTTTTAAAATTAATTAATTGTATTGTTAAACAGTTCAATGACAGGTCAAATGGGGGGGTTAGTGTAATTTGGCTGAGATAAAAATGATAAAACTCCATGACGCATCCTAATTTCGTTACGCGATCCGAACGAAATGCGACCCCTTCGATAAAATGGGTTGAATGTTTTAGTGTATGACTCGGCGTAATTAATTTTTCGTAAATACATTTAATACTAGTGGATGCCCGCGTCTTCGTCCGCGTGGATTTAGATTTTTAAAGATCCCGTGGGAACTGCTTGATTTTCCGAGATAAAGAGTAGCCTATGTCCTTCCCCGGGTATGTAAGCTAACTCTATACCATACATCAAAATTCAAAATCGGTTAAACCCTGAAAAGCTAGCAGACAGACAGACAGACAGACACACTTTCGCATTTTATAATATTAATAAATATGGATTGGTGAACACATTTTTTTTGTGATGTAACCACAAATTCACGGTTTTCCTTTGTTTTTTTTCTTTACTTGTGCTCTAAGACCTACCCTACCTGCCAAATTTCATGATTGTAGGTACGTCAACGGGAAGTATCCTATAAGTTTTATTGACGGACAGACAACAAAGTGATCCTACAAGGGTTCCTTTTTTAACCCCCGAACAAAAAGACCCCTCTTTTTGGGTCGGGTTATAAGTTTGACGTGTGTATCTGTCTGTGGCATCGTAGCTTCTAAACTAATGAATCGATTTTAATTCGATTCGATTAATTTGATTCGATTCGATTCGCTCCAGCAATGCGCAGGACTTCAATTGCTTTTATACATGGCATAATATTGTATATCAAATCTTTGAAAAGAGCAACCGCCGAGTTTCTTGCTGGTTCTTCTCGGTAGGAAAGGCATTCCGAACCAGTGGTAGATGCTTTTGACGATTCGAAAGAACTTGTAAAAGTCTAATTGAATAAAAACATTTTGAATTTGAATTTGAATTTGAATTTAGTTATTTTTTGTTTGAAAGGTGGCTTGATCGAGTGTTCTTAGCAATAATCCAAGAAAATCGGTTCAGCCGTTTGAAAGTTATCAGCTCTTTTGTAGTTACTGTAAGCTTCACTTGTCGGAGGTATTATAAATCTTTAATTCACACTCGTCCCTTTTGAGGTACAGAACCCTAATAAACATACTAGATTATGCTAGCTAGGTCACAGTCTCAGCACCACATTGTTAACCGGGCTCTCTCCGTCATTCGCTTCATACAAACGTAGTTCCAATTTCATTTGAATATTAAGCAACCAAAGTCCATGAAATTTTGCAGACATATTCTAGAAACTAATATCTGTGTCTGTGGTGTTTTAGATTTTTCTAAAAATATGTAGTTTTAAAATTACAGGGGCTCAAAGATTTGAATGTGAATTTTTAAGACCGCGTAACTTTGAAATTGAATATTTTAACAGAAATCTGGAAAACCACAAACATAGATATGAGTTTCTAGAATATGTCTGCAAAATTTCATGGACTTTGGTTGCTTAATATTCAAATGAAATTGGAACTACGTTTGTATGAAGCGAGTGACGGAGAGACCCCTCTTAACGCAAAACGCATAAACGTGTCTGCCGGGATAGCGACCCGTAACGGCTAGGTTACGTTACGATACTAACCGTCGGTAATAAATTAACCGGCGATAACCCAAGAGGTTACTACGCGTATCTTTAGTGTCTGTACATCGAGTACTATCGGTAAACACTAATAATATTATTGTTTATATGTAATATAATTAATTAGTTTATAATTAAGAATATGTAAATCAACACGCTCCAACTATAGATACCGGCAGTTCGTTAGTTCATAATCATCATCATCAGCCTGTGGATGTCCACTGTTGGACATAGGCCTTCCCTAAAGAGCGCCACCACACCCGGTCCTCAGCCTTCCTAATCTAGCCAGCCGCTTTATATCGTCGGTCCATCGTGCTGGAGGGCGTCCCACACTACGCTTGCTTAAACGCGGTCTCCACTCAAGGATTTTCCGGCTCCAACAGCCGACGCCTCTACGACAAGTATGGCCTGCCCACTGCCACTTCAGCTTGCTAATAGTTTGGGCTATGTCAGTGCCCTTGGTACTCCTGCGGATCTCCTCATTTCGGATGTTATCCCTCAGGGAAACTCCTAACATAGCCCTCTCCATAGCTCGCTGAGCAACTTTGAGTTTGTGGACAAGGCCGTTAGTTCAATAATAATATATTCTGGAGCCGGTGCCAATTCCGTTCACTCGCGATGTCGTTCACTCTTCATATTGTTTGTGACTCCACATTGGCATCTCACTGGCACCGACTCCAAAAAATGTTCCATTCCATCGTATCATAGTTCAACAACTTGCCAGCGCGCTGGCAAGTGCGGATTGGTAGACTTCTCACACCCTTGAGAACATTATGGAGAACTCTCAGGCATGCAGGTTTCCTCACGATGTTGTCCTTTACCATTAAAGCAAGTGATATTTGGTAACTTTGTAAAGAAAAGTTAGAGGTGCGTGTCTGGAATCAAACCCCCGACAGGCATGCAGGTTTTCTCACGATGCATCTTTTGCCTCACCGTTAAAGTACGTGATACCTATATGTACCTAATACCTATGTAATTACTTAAAACTCCGAAAAGTTATCGGTCTGGGATCGAACCCTGATCTCCTCAAAAGGAAGCTGAAGTCTTTAATTTAACCACTATGCCATCACCGCCATTTATTCTAATTGATTGAAATTCAAAAAAATGTTCGAAATTCAAACGCAGCTTTCCGATTGGTTCACACGGTGGGGCGATGCAAGCGCACCTGATCAAATAAAATGTCGTCAATCGGCGTGCATTCTCTAAATGACGTACAATACAACGTTTCGCATAATGAGAGAGGTCATATTGTAAGTATATATACAGAATATAGTTCTAGCACCTTGGGACTCCAACGTCTATGGGTTTTTGGAAAGTTCGACTGCCCATTGCCTTTTGTGCATTGTAAGGTCTACATCTCTGTTCTGAGGATGCTCTGGTGTCGGAGCGAAACGTGCGTCGAGTGTGTTCAAGTGGTTTTACAAGGAACCAAAAGCTTAATTTACTATAATCCGCCAAACCAAAGAAATTTGTATGTTGCAACATGCAGCATGCGACATGCACCGCCCGCCCTCCCACTGATAAACATGTAGGAAAAGCCAACCACCAAGCAAGCCACACTCACTGGTGGAGGTGGTGCATGCCGCATATTGCATGTTGTACCATACAGATTTGTCCTTTTTAGCGGATTATAACAAACTAGCCGAAGCCCGCCACTTCGCCCGCGTGGATTTAGGTTTTTCGAAATCCCGTGGTAACTCTTTGATTTTCCTGGATAAAAGTAGCCTATGTGCTAATCCAGGATATTATCTATCTCCATTCCAAATTTCAGCCAAATCCGTCTAGTAGTTTTTGCGTGAAGGAGTAACAAGCACACACACACATACACAAACTTTCGCCTTTATAATATTAGTAGTGTGAAGTGTGATTAAGCTTTTGATTCTTTGGCTTTTGGTTTACTAAAAGTTGCCATAGCCCTTCCAGGTTAGCCCGCATCATTGCATACGCAACGTGTTTTTTCTCATCCTGGGACCGGACAGGAGGATTTGTTGAACTATTGGACAATTGGAACGTCCCGACCCGTCCGTTTTCTAGTTATTCAAGAAACTCTCCCGTCCACATCCAAAAAACCGTCCAAAAACACGTTAGGTATGCAATGTTACGACTGCATCATCACTTACCACCAGGTGAGATTGCAGTCAAGAGTTAACTTGTATCGGAATTTTGAAAAATGTTTAGTAAATGTTTAGCAAGCATAAGCTAGTCAAAGCATATTTCGCTAGTGTGCGCATACCTTTAGAGCAAATTTAATTCCTCCTGTCATATAAAGTACTAGCTGACGCCCGCGACTTCGTCCGCGTGGATTTAGTTTTTTCGAAATCCCGTGGGAACTCTTTGGTTTTCCGGGATAAAAAGTAGCCTATGTGCTAATCCAGGATATTATCTATCTCCATTCCGAATTTCAGCCAAATCCGGCCAGTAGTTTTTGCGTGAAGGAGTAAAAAACATACACACACACACACAGACACATACACACAAACTTTTGCCTTTATAATATTAGTGTGAAGTGTGATTGGACGATTGAAACGTCCCGTCCCGTCCGTTTTCTAGTCACCCAATAAGTACTTAAAGAAACCTTCCCGTCCCATCCGGGACGAGAAACAACACGTTACGTATGCAATGTTACGACTGCATCATCACTTACCACCAGGTGAGATTGCAGTCAAGAGTTACTTGTATCTGAATTTAAAAAAAATGTTTAGTAAATGTCTAGCAAGCATAAGCTAATCAATGCATATTTCGCTAGTGTGCGCATACCTTTAGAGCAAATTTAATTCCTCCTGTCATATAAAGTATAGTGAATAGAAAAATCTCAAAGTTTAGTAGAGGAATTATTGATTTATGAGGATATTAATCGATTAGTCGCTGGATTAGCATCGAATGGGCGGCCTCGGCCCGAATCGCGTTATATGACCGCTATGGCCGACATCGACATGACATATCTATTACATATAATAAAATTGTAGAAAAGTGGTGTCTGTACAATGGAAATATATAAAAAAAAAGTAGCAGGGGTTGTTATTATATCGATGCCGAACCCGAAATTGTAATTAATTTTTTTTTTGTCTGTTTGTCTGTTTGTCTGTGTGTTTGTGCACGCTAATCTCAGAAACGGCTTATTCGATTTAGATACGGTTTTCACTAATATATTGTAGTAAGCTTCACTTAGGATTTAGTGTTTATTTCATGTCAATCGGTTCATAAATAAAAAAGTTATGTCAATTTAAAGAATCACGGCGCCTCGCGCCTGAGCGTCCGTGGCTATATAAAGCGCGAAAAGTCACTATTCCACGCGAACGAAGTCGCGGGCACAGCTAGTTGATATTAAAATCATAAACTACATATTTTTTAACTCAATCATAAGTACAATAGGTTTCACATGCCTACTTAAAAAGCAAAAACCGGTCAAGTGCGAGTCGCACTCACACACGAAGGGTTCCGTAGCAACGTACAAAATAAACGTTTTTTTTTTTAAATTATATAGACTAGCCTGGCTGCAATCAGACCCGAGCAAATGATGATGCAGCCTAAGATGGAGGGCGCTTGCCTAGAAGTTGCCTATATTCACTCTTGACTTGACGTACGTGGTTAGCTAACACTTTTATGTAGAGCAAACACTGCAAGTTAATGTGGTTTAGTAAATTAATTTTTTTGTGAACACATATTTTCTTGCAATGTGTACCATAAATTCATGGTTTTAGGATTTTTCCCTTTATTTGTGCTATAAGAGCTACCTACCTGCTATGTTTCATGATTTTAGGGCAACAGGAAGTACCCTATAGGTTTTCTTGATGGACACGACAGACGGACAGACATACGACAGACGGACATACATACAAACCGACAGACAGCAAAGTAATCTTATCCTTCCCTCCCCCCTTTTACGTCCTGCCTGGCGCAGTGGTAAGCGCTGTGATCTTACTAGTGGGAGGTCCTGGGTTCGATTCCCGGTAGGGGTTTAGAATTTTATAATTTCTTAACTTCTGGTCTGGTCTGGTCGGAGGCTTCGGCCGTGGCTGGTTACCATCCTAACGGCAAAGACGTGCCGCCAAGCGATTTAGCGTTCCGATAGGATGCCGGGTAGAAACCAAAGGAGTATGGGTTTAATGAAAACTGCCCTTCTAGGTTAGCCTGCTTCCATCTTAGACCGCATCATCACTTACCACCAGGTGAGTTTTCAGTCAAGGGCTAACTTGTGTCTGAATAAAAATTAAATAAATACCTACTTAAATAAACTGTGCCTCTTGGATACTACATCTCTATGTCACCTACATACTAATAGTACGTCAACCTATGAGTCCGAATATGGACCGTCACGCGTTACAAGTAATGAATTAATCTTGCATGTTTGTATGTCACAGAGCTTTATGATGAATAACGCGTCCGCACTATAAATAGCATCGTTGTATCGCTTCATAATAACTGACTAACTGACTGACCAAATATATTTTCGTACAATGACAATAATTTTGCAATGGAAATGAAATCATTTAATGCATGTAGGTCAACTTGTGCCACTTATGTCAAAACTCGTCACCGGTTCGGAAAACAGATTCTACTGAGAAGAGTGGGCAGTTCCGTACCACCAGATGAATAAGGGTTCCTTTACAGAATCCTAAATAAGATAAGTTATATAGAACTAAAACCCGACTACTACCGGCGAACTGCCGATAGATAGCTAGATATATTAAAGTTGTTTTTCTGTGGTCCAGTGTATTTTAACATTGTATTTACTATATTTATATATTGGCGTCACTCAGAAAAGCAGGTATTATTTAATTATTTTTATGGAATTATTGGAATGTCCTCTCATTTACCAACACAAAAAACACAAGTTTAATGTGTAAGGTTATCCGAGAGTTTTAATCTAAACAAACTAATGCCAAAATAAATATTTTAATTAGAGCGTGATTGCTATCACAACATCTAATTATTCAGTTCACAATCCAAATACCGAAAATATGCGATATCGCTCCGAATCTCAGAAGGAGACTGAACTAAAACCTTCGAAACACCCGTATTTATGCAAGTTCAATCTTGTTGGCCTCCTAGCAACAGATTGTATGACATCGAATGAGCCAAATATCGATTTTATCAATCTACCTGCATTAGATAAATTATTAATTTTATATTATTTTTGACAACTCAAATCAATTTTTAAAAATAACCTTACAGTTCGGCCGTCCTGAATTTAACACGTCCTCGTGTTTCTAATCAATCTTGTCATGTCAGTCGCGGGCTTCCTTGCCCTAAGTCAAATCCAAATCATGGGCTATCCTGCCCTCCGTCAAATCATTAAAACCTACCCTTGAACTGCCGAACTCTCAGTTTTAATATCAAGTCAACAATAAATCGAAACGACTAACTTCCCATTCGATGTATACAAAATCTGAACCACTTATTGCAAGTTACGTTCCACTTCACAAAAGACTAAATTCTTAAAAAAAAACTAAAAATTTTAATCACCAAATCAAACTCAATTAAAATTTTAATCAAATGTGGGTTGTTTACAAAAAGATACCAGAGCAAAATTAAGGCAACGTGAGACACGTCCCGCTTCTGAATTATTGGCGTCACTCAGAAAAGCAGGTATTATTTAATTATTTTTATGGAATTATTGGAATGTCCTCTTTTTTTTTTTTTTTTTTTTTTTTTTTTTGACGCTGGGGAATGCATTTACGCATCCCCCCCGGAGGGAGGGTATGTGGGACTCGCCGGCCGAGAGGCGACCGGAATACCCACTAAACCCCAGCGGCGCTACTGCGCGTCGCCTGGCGACTGGGTCACGGGAACGACCGAAGCAAACAACCGCGACCCAGCCAGCGACGTCTGCCAAGGCAGACCCTCCACCGGGGACCTGCTCGGTCCCCATCGACGCACCTCCGGGACGCACCAACGAAGTGCGTCCCCCGACCTTGGGACGCTCACGTCGCCCGCGTCCCATCCTCCGCTTCATCCACTGTGCCCTCTGCTAGTCAGAGGGACACGCGGAGAAACCTCCCCCCCTGCCAGGTCATTAGCCATAGCCAACAATATCTCCGAAGAGAAATTATTAGCCATGTTACCGGGGCGCACCGGCCCGAACACTGCTCTTCCCCTCGGACGCATCCAAAAGGGACCAGCAGCATCCAGGCACACTGGGAGGCTACCTGGCTGGCGCCCCGGAATGTCCTCTCATTTACCAACACAAAAAACACAAGTTTAATGTGTAAGGTTATCCGAGAGTTTTAATCTAAACAAACTAATGCCAAAATAAATATTTTAATTAGAGCGTGATTGCTATCACAACATCTAATTATTCAGTTCACAATCCAAATACCGAAAATATGCGATATCGCTCCGAATCTCAGAAGGAGACTGAACTAAAACCTTCGAAACACCCGTATTTATGCAAGTTCAATCTTGTTGGCCTCCTAGCAACAGATTGTATGACATCGAATGAGCCAAATATCGATTTTATCAATCTACCTGCATTAGATAAATTATTAATTTTATATTATTTTTGACAACTCAAATCAATTTTTAAAAATAACCTTACATATATTTCTGAACTCAGAATTTTTTCCTCAATTTGCAAAAAAGATTTTTGGATGTAAAATCCGTCAGGTCGTTTCGTATAAAAATTTTTTTCGTATAAAATGTGGCATATGTCACCCCGACTATAATAACGAATCTATTGACACCTCATTCATCAAAATCGGCTCAGTAGTTTAGGCACTACGGCGAACACACATAAATACAAAGTACAAACCTACATACATACCTACACACACATAGACTGCTAAAATCATAACCCTTCCTTTTGGCTTTGCCGTGATCGGGTAAAAAAAATGACAGTATCATCTTCACAGTATTCCATAAAAATCTTTACTTGAAAGTGTACAGTTTAAGAAATCAGTCAAAATAATGACTTTGACATGAGTTACTCACAAAGAAGTCGATACTATAACTAATTTCTTAAACTGGACCCTTTCAAGTAAAGATTTTTATACAAACCTGTGAAGATGATACTGCCATTGGTGCAATTAAAATGCCACAAGCCTACTTTGTCGAAAAACCTAAATCCACGCGGGCGAAGTCGCGGGCATCGGCTAGCGAAAGTTTGTATGTGTGTGTGTGTGTGTGTATGTGTGTGTGTATGTTTGTTACTCCTTCACGCAAAAACTACTGGACGGATTTGGCTGCAATTCGGAATGGAGATAGATAATATCCTGGATTAGCACATAGGCTACTTTTTATCCCGGAAAACCAAAGAGTTCCCACGGGATTTCGAAAAACCTAAATCCACGCGAGCGAAGTCGCGGGCATCGGCTAGTTTATTATAACTTTGTAACTACAGTTTTGGTACATGAAAAACAAAAAAAAAACTTGAATTTCGCGGGTAGACGCGTCTCATGCAGCTTAACCACTAAGCTATGACCGCTTTTAAATTAATCACCACACTAAAAACCGTACCTAGCTCCATTATTTCTTGGTATCGCGTAAACAAAGTTGAGAGTAAATCAAATTTACGCTAACCCGCGGTAAAATATCGACGCCGTTAAAAACCGAATTGATGATCGAGGGGGGCTAAAGCTGAGGCTGAAATCTATAAAGCGCACTTTGACTTGGCTCTGACTTAAGATTGAGTTAAAACGAGACAGATTTATGTGAGAGATATAGCTCTGTCTCGTTTTAACTCTGTCGTAAGTCTAAGCAAAGGCAGAGCGCGCTCTATAGATCTCACCCTGAGATCTATAGAACGCACTTTGACTTTGCTCAGACTTAAGACACTGTTAAAACGAGACAGGACAGCGCTGTACCGCTGGCATAAGTCTGTCTTGTTTTAAGGTGCATGACACGGGTCTGCCCGCGAAATTCAGATTTAATTTGGTTTTTCGCAATTTGTAAACTAACACGACAAAGTAGGCTTATGGCATTTTAATTGCGCCAATGGCAGTATCATCCTCACGGCTATATAAAAACCTTTACTTGAAAGGGTCCAGTTTAAGAAATTAGTTATAATACGGGCCAATTTATGAGTAACTCATGTCAAACTCATTATTTTGACTAATTTCTTAAACTTAAATTTGAATTTCGCGGGCAGACCCGTGTCATGCACCTTACCTGATACTTAAGTCTAAGCAAAGACAACGTGCGCTCTGTAGATTTCAACCTAAGAGCGGTTACGCACTCATCCGATCCGAGTCAGTCAAAATACGGATATAAAAAATCCGATTTCCGACCCAAATCCAAGCTATTCAGTGGACATGTTTAACATATTATCTACGTCATTATGTCCGATTTGAATCCTAGGCACATTTTATTTTATTAACCCCCGACCCAAAAAGAGGGGTGTTATAAACGAATGAAAGGGCCTAAACGAATGAACCGATTTTAATTTAGTTTTTTTTGTTTGAAAGGTGGCTTGATCGAGAGTGTTCTTAGCTATAATCTAAAAAAATGGGTTCAGCCGTTTAAGAGTTATCAGCTCTTTTCTAGTTTTCTTGTAGAAAAGAAGGTTAGATAACCGTTAGGTTCATAATAATATTATGTCAATAGACAAATGTCAAGCTGTCAAGATGGACGTTGCCTAAATACATAATTATTTATTTGAAAATGATGTTTTGGAAAACTCAAATACTTTGGATCGTCGGGGGTGTTATAAATTTTTAATTTACACTTGTTCGGATACAAGCTAGCCCTTGACTGCAATGTCACCTGATGGTATGTGAAGATGTTGTCTAAGATGGAAGCGGGCTAACATGGAACCGAGATATTCTCACGGATGGCGGAGAGAACTCGGATGACGGAAGTCGGAGCCAGTGCGTAAGCTACCATACAAATAGTTCTATGACTACTACGGAACGTATCACGGATTCGGATCGGATGCAGTGCGTAATCGCCCTGACCGAAGTAGCTTAAACCATAGAATAGAATAGAATAGATTTTCATTCAAGTAGACTTTTACAAGTGCTTTTGAATCGTCAAAATAATTTACCAATGGTTCGGAATGCCGTTCCCACCGAGAAGAACCAGCAAGAAACTCGGCGGATGCTCTTTTACATATAATTCCATTCGAATAGCTGCAATAAAACCAAGTATACAGGTTACTTATTTTAAATTAAGTATGGATTCATATTCATACCAATTAGCTCCCATTATTTAGGCCAAAACAATAAAGTTATAATAAATGTTCATCTCGAATAAGTTCTTGTGGCTTTCGAAATAAAGTCCATATTTGTTTGACCTAACTATAGTCAGTAAATATACAAACAAACAAAACTGCATGACTAAACCATGTGTAATATGGATTGTCGGTTTTTGAATAGACACTTGTGTAAACAGTTTAATATTCCTTAATATATATTTTTTTTAATTTAAAATAGCGAGCGAACGAGGCGAGTCACCTGATGTTAAGTGATTACCGCCGTCCATGAACATTTGCAGCACCAGAGGATGCGCGCATACGTTGCCGGCCGCCTATTAGTTGATATTGATAATAATGATGATGATCATTGTACCTTGAGTCTTTTTACTCTTTCTGGGTTAAGTGATCACAACAATTGAGATTGAACAAAGAATCAAAAGTTTAATCGGTAATCCACACTAATATTATAGATGCGAAATTGTGTCTGTCTGTCTGTCTACCTGCTACCTTTTCACGGCCCAACAGTTTAACCGATTCTGACGTAATTTGGTACAGAGTTAGCTTATATCCCGGTGACGGACGTAGGCTACTTTTTATCCCGGAAAATTAAAGAGTTCCCACGGGAATCTTAAAGACCGTTTAACCGATTTGTATGGGTCCCGAGGTAGCTTGCGTCCATGTAATTGACATAGGCAACTTTTTATCTTGAAAGATCAAACAGTTCTCACAGGATCTTTAAAAACCTAAATCCACGCGGACGAAGTCGCGGGCATCCTCTAGTTTGCTATAATCCGCTAAAATCAGCTTTTTAGCGGATTATAGCAAATTAAGCTTCTGTATCTTTGTATATCATGGACTTCCGCAAAGTAACGCCTGCTTCTATACAATAATTGAGATTGTACGAGTAGCAATGTTTTATTGATTGTAATAGTTCATTCAATTTCGGCGCTTGCTTGAAACCTTCGTCTTACGACGAACCTTGCGTCTTCGGCCAAAACTTTGGTCCATTTTGGCTGAAGCCCTGTTGGACACTTTCTAACCTTTAGAAGAGCCAATCTAGTCATGACTAATATTCCCCTTTCCCCTCAAACTAAGCGTAGGTAAAGCTTGTGCTAGGAGTAAGCACGACAATAGTGCAACGAGTGGGGTTTGAACCACAGTCCTTACGGAATTTAGTCTACTCTCAACCATTGGGCTATTGAGGCATTCACAAAACTTATTATTAGGCTTTCACAGCTTTTCAATGCCTTGCCCACCATAATATTAAAATATGTAATCACACTAATATTATAAAGGAGAAAGTTTGTATGTGTGTGTGTGTGTGTATGTGTGTGTGTGTGTGTGTGTGTGTGTGTGTGTGTATGTTTGTTACTCCTTCACGCAAAAACTACTGGACAGATTGGGCTGAAATTTAGAATGGAGATAGATTATACCCTGGATTAGCACATAGGCTACTTTTTATCCCGGAAAATCAAAGAGTCCCCACGGGAATTTTAAAAAACCTACATCCACGCGAACAAAGTCGCGGGTATCAGCTAGTAGTCTATATGAAGCATATAATTTTAATATGATGTCATAGTATCAGTAAGTATCAGCAGACAGTTATGAGTCGCTGTATTTAGATCAAGGCTCTCTGATTGGTTCAATAGAATCTATTAACCATCATATACCTACTCATCAAGTGACGTCCGTGGACCACAGCTTAATCATAAAATCTGGTATAGTACTTATATTTTTACTCAGCTTTGCTTGAGAGGAATTTTCGAAAATCAGCCACGTGGCATTTTCAAGAATCATGAAACATTCACACGTGTAATCTTCATTTATGTGTGAAAACCCAAATACCAATATAATTATTATATAGTCCGTGCAATGACTTCTCGCTCGATTTTAACACTATGGGTCAACTGTCATGTCAAAAGTATTCACCTTTAAAATACGGACTAAAATTGTACACCCCCGACAAGTGAAGGTTACACTAGAAAAGAGCTGATAACTTTCAAACGGCTGAACCAATTTTCTTGGCTTATAGCTAAGAACACTCTCGATCAAGCCACCTTTCAAACAAGAAAAACTAAATTAAAATCGGTTCATTAGTTTAGGAGCTACGATGCCACAGACAGATACACAGATACACATGTCAAACTTATAACACCCTCTTTTAGGGTCGGGGTTAAAAAGGGTGCATGAGAAGTAATTTTTTGTGCTTAAAACCCATAATTGGTTTCTAATAGGTATCTTACTGGAAATGGAATTGCTTGAAGTTAGTAGTGTGGTAACTAAACTTAGCTGAAGGCTCCCAGCAAACTCATTAGACAAATTAGAAACTACGGATCCCTGACTTGCCCTTGCCAGGAATCAAACTTGGTACCTCCCACTCATAAGACCATAGGGTTCACCCATTCACCACTTCACTGGATCATTTACCAGATTTTCTATCTGATACTTATAGTATACTAGCTGATGCCTGCGGCTTCATTCATGTAGATTTAGGGTTTTAAAAATCCCGTGGGAACTTTAATTTTCCAAGATAAAAGTAGTCTATGCACTCTCCACGTCTATAACTATACCCATCCAAGAAATCAAGTCAAATACACTTTTACATTGATAATATTAAGTAGTGACTATGTTATGTTCAATAACCAAATCTCTGCCATGCCTTCTCATCCTATTTGATAAGTCTTCAGGTTGGTAAGATAAGTCATACCTTAAATCTTTGACTAAAGAATTTGACTATAACAATCATCATCATAATCTTAAGAACAGCATAGCCACATGCATCACTAAAAACAGACATACAGACAACAAAGTGATCCTATAAGGGTTCCTTTTTTCCTTTTGAGGTACGGAACTATAATAACTAAGTATATGAAAACGTTTAAAATCCAACATGGTAACAATTATTTCAACTTTAAAAGTCAATAAATGCCTTCTTCAATATTTCATTAATTTACATAGTTAATATGTTAATAATATAGTTATATGATAATGTATAGAAATTGTACATTCACAGATTAACCTTACCTAATCCTTAAGGCCCATGTAAATAATATGCATGTACTATATTCTAGCAAAGTAAATGATTATGATTATGATCATTTCAGCCTGCAGATGTCCAATGCCAAACATAAACCTTTCCCAAAGAGTGCCACCGCCCAGTCTGTATCCTACCTCACCTAGCCACTTCCCACCCCCCCACTTCATACATGGTTGGTCCAAAAATGTCCCATGTCTCTGCTAATCCAGGATTTCCGAGCTGATGTGGTAGATTCATTTGGCAATGGGGATCCACAGGCAAAACTGATTTCAGAGGGTGCCACAAGAGGTATGGCCAATGTTAAAATCGACATTGTTTTGTTGATATCGATACACAATTGTTTCACGAATTATTTAAAGATGTATGATACCTGGAAATGACATCCCGGAAAATTAAAGAGTTCCCATAGGAATTTTAAAAACCTGAAATCGCGGGCAACAGCTAGTACTTAATATTAGTGAAGATACGTACAGGCAACTATACCTACTTAATATGTACATAGTTCGTACGTCCTAATACGTCGTCTGCCTTCATTGTGTAAATAAACAGTTCCATGTAAACACGCGCGAAAGAGAACATAAAAACGGCAATTTGCGATCTATATCGGCGCTTCGGACGGTCACATTTGAGAAAATCTCGATAGAACGCCTTCAAAATTGACATAAAAACCTGACTCACGAGGCAGTTCCATTCATGATAATAAAATAAGTTATTTCGACAATAAAGGGATTTATATGAGGATTATACCGTAATTTTAACAGCTTAAAGCTCCAGTCGGTAAACAATAAGACAATGCACGTAAAGCAATCTGCAATAAATACGAATGATAGCGATCACAATGGATACTTTTGACAATAGCAAGCCTAACCAAAACATAGGCTTTGTACACTTTTTCCACGCTTTCGAGACAATATAATAGGTTAAAACACTTGCGTTATCTCTCTAGGAACGTAGGAATACTGGTTTTGGAGACGCAAAGAGGCATTTTCGGTCACATTTTAACAAAATGCTGGTCCGCTACAACACTGCTATGGCATAACACGCAAACACTTTGGCTGATTTTCACAATGAAACACTGCACTAGAACGCGTTAATTCGTTTGAGGAACGCGCGACAGGCCACGGTATGCATTTTCTCACTCACCTTGTTGTTTATTTGCTATTTTATTAAAACAGTTTTGAAAAACTTCATATAAATGCATAGGCTCGTCATCGCTCGTCGCCATTTTGGAATTTACTGTCCAAATAAACCATAGACTCAAGAGAGTTTAATAGAATTCTTCCCGTTCCAAATTTCTAATTTGACGGAAAAATAACTTTATTTTTCAACTTTTTTTCATTTTAAACGTGATTTCAAAATAATTTTTCTTTTCTTATCAGGAAAAGATCATTTCGCATGCAAATGATTGCATATTTTCAAGAAAGTATGTAAACTTTAAGAAAATCTTTGTCATGAGAATGAAAATAGGAACGGTTCCCATAAACAAGAGACTGATCTGATTAATTTTTATCTGTCAAGTTGCTACAGGTAGGGATGTCCCGAATTACGAAACAAAATTGGTTATTATCGATTTTTACACTAGGTGTTTAGATTTCACTCATTTTTTTTTAAAAAAGGAAGCCTGAAATAAGTGTTTAAAATGCGTCACACATTTTTATAATACATTTAACCTGTCAGGGAGATTTCTGAGATAAAATGTGCAATAGATGGCACGCAAGTAGGTAGCATTGCAACGCATGTCATACAGATTTCAATAAAAAGATACTTTTAACAAAAGTTTAGGTTCATACAGAAACCACCCATTTTTCGATTAAAAAATATATTACTACTACTATACTGATAAAGTACCGAATCGAATTCTTAGCAGTTACATTTATACAGATGCAGATAATAATTAGGATATAAAGGTTTTATGAATAAACATGGATGATGCAACGAGCCGAAAAGTTTTCAATATTTCATGGGATTGTTGCGGGATGAATGATGCTATAAAACTGCCAAAACGTATCACTAGTATCACTGACGGTTCGAAAATCGATTTTATTCATCGATTTTGTTCTTTCAAATCTGTTCCACATGTACATCACTAAACTGACCAAAATGTCGCCATGTTATGCTACGATTTGACATAGGCGACGTAAGAAAAAAAAAATCACCTACAAAATTTTCGAGTGCACTTTCAAGTTTCAGCTTTCTATGAAAACAGAACAACCATTTCACCTACATGTAACATGTTCTCACTGAATTCTATAAACACTCAAAACCAGGCAAGTATTTGTTTATTACAACTATTTATAGAGTTGGAATGTGATAAAATTTGTTTGTCATTATAACCTTTGTTATTGCAGATTCTAGTTAGTTTTAGCCAGTTATCGTCGCGTTATTCAAGTCTATTCAGACATAGGAAGCAAAGTAACGCTAGAAACAAGGATGTGAAGGGAAAAGAAGGTTCTACAGCTGTGTATGATGCAACAATTTGTCTGGACAGTTTGGAAGAATCTTTACGCCATTTCGATAAGAATGCTTTGGCTGAGATGCGGAACATCGACGTAAGATCCGTCGTAACGCTCGCCGGATCTTCTAGAAGTGCAATAAAACAGTTGCCAACCCCAAAATCAGCAAAAAAAGTGTCCTACATATCGTCAGATTCCTTTGAGAAAAATAAAAATGGTTGGCTGGAATCCCCATCGGTTACAGTTGATTTCCGTGGAAAGAACACCAGATTAAGCTTCACAGATAACTTTGTGGGGCTTCTGTCAAGGAGTATACAGAATAATAAGTTTAATTATAACATTCAAGTCCGAGGTTTTAAGACAGAGAGAAGTATTCACGCTGATTTGAAGAGGAACCCTAACCTTATTAATAGACTGCGTAAGTTTCTGGGTCAGTATATTACTGATTATTAAGATCTGCCCCTTAAAGTGTGTTTCCATTGAAGTGGAGCTGAGCAGAGACTATAATATGTAATGTGTTCTCGACCAATCAGATAATAGTTCCTTTTAGGGTTCCATATCTCCAGAGAAAAAAAAGGAACCCTTATAGGATCACTTGGCTGTCTATTTGTCTGTTGTGTTTGTCAAGATCTGTCAAGGGAATTAATACCTTAGGGTCCTTCACATTGATTTAGGGTCTCAGATGACATTACAGAGAATTCTCAGGCATGCAGGTTTCCTCATAATGTTTTCCTTTATGATTAAAGCAAGTGATATTTAATTCCTTAAAACACACAGCTCTAAAGTTATAGGTGCATTCCAGGAATCAAACCCTAGACCTGCCAAACTGGGAGGCCAACATATTAACCACTAGGCTATTACCACTTTCTATATGACTAGAAAATTCTATTTGTCCAAAGTGTACAAATAAAATGGGATGCTTGCCAGATCTTGATGTTTATTCACTGTCTTAATCTTTATCTATATTGTAAATAAAGTATACTAATTGTAGAAAACACATTATAGTTGGCTATCTGACTGGATCTAACTATGTACATTATCTTTTTACCCGACTGCGGCAAAGCCAAAAGGAAGGGTTATGATTTTAGCAGTCTATGTATGTATGTGTTTATGTATGTTTGTATCCAAATTTTGTGTGTTCCACCGTAGTGCCTAAACTACTGGGTCGATTTTGATGATTGAGGTGTCAATTAATTTGTTGTAAAGGTGGTGACATATGCTATATTTTATACGAAAAAAATTGACGTAACAGATGTTACATCAACAAATTAGAGATCCCTATGAAAATTATAATAAACTACCCGTGCGAAGCCGGGGCAGGTTGTACAGTTGTTGTTGGCACTTGCGTGAAGGTTTCCGATATGGCATTGCTATGCATGCATACTGCGCATTATCTAGCATAAAGTATGAAAACAAATGTTTGTCCAATTACCTATGCATCTGTTTGATTGATACTTTGTACAGTAGTTGTTGGCACTTGCGTGAACTTAACTGATGCTTCCAGGTCTAAACGTCGCTGAGCCCACAGACAAGCAAGCCAATTTGAATCCAGATGTGGCTCCAAGACTGGAGAAACTGCTCAGCGAGCACACAGTGCTCACTCACCAGCAAAAAGACAAGATTAAGATTGCCTTCGCTGAGGGGTATCTAGCAGGTTTGGAAATTATATCATTTATTTGTCATGGCTATCAAGGCCAATCAAGAGATTTAAAACCTATGTTGGTACTTTCTGTTGACCTAGAATCATGAAATTTTGCAGATAGAGGTAGTTTTAACACAAGCAAAAGGAAAAATCCGAAAACTGAATTTGTAGTTATTTAAAAAAAAAAAATTGAAAATTTTAATTCTTCTATGATGGTTCAGAACCCTTTGTGTATGAGTCATACTCAGATAGGGTTCCGTACCTCAAAAGGAAAAATGGAACCCTTATAGGATCACTTTGATGCCTGTCTGTCTGTCTGTCGGTCAAGAAATCTACAGGGTACTTTCCATTGACCTAGAATCATGAAATTTGCCAGGTAGGTAGGTCTTATAGTACAAGTACAGGAATAAATCTGAAAACCCTGAATTTGTGGTTAACAAAAACAAAAATGTGTTTTAATTTTCAAAGTAAGATAATTATACCAAGTGGGGTATCATATGAAAGGGTTTTACCTGCACATTCTAAAACAGATTTTTGTTTATTTTTATGTATAATAGTTTTTGATTTATCATGCAAAATGTTGGAAAAAATACCTGAGTACGGAACCCTCGGTACGCGAGTCTGACTCACACTTGGCCGGTTTTTTTTTACAGGATCGCATCCAGACAACGTCCGTGGCACCAAAGCATCCAAATACCTGAAGTTGGTGCAACAGCTGCTGACCATAGTGCTGTTCCTGGCCATATTCGTCAGTCTGATGGCCTCCGTCAGCGGAACTGTCTTCCGGTAACTGTCCAACAATGACATTTTATACCATCACTAGAAGAGCAACTAGATAATTATTTATTATTATTATTATTATCTATATAACTTACTCTCACGCCCGGTTACAAAATAGATATATATAAAAGCCAATTATTATTATTATTATTTACTAGCTGATGCCCGTGATTTCGTCCGCGTGGTACGTTTTTCCAAATCCCGCGGGAACTCTTTGATTTTCCGGGATAAAATGCCTATGTCAATTACAGGGACGCAAGCTACCTCGGTACCAAATCGGTTAAGCGGATGGGTTTTTAGGAATCCCGTGGGAACCGATTTTAATGGCTACAGACTAGGGATACATCCCGGGAAAGGGATAGGGTACTTACATAGGATACTTTTTATCGCGGAAAATCGAAAATTTCCTATGGGATTTTAAAAAACCGAAATCTACGAAGGCGAAACCGCGGGCATCCTCTAGTAGTATTTAAAAATTATTTGGAAATTCTCATTGAAGTGTAGGTAAAACACTATATAAAAATTTAGTATAGTATAGTAATATTATGATAGATTTCCAATAGTAGAGTATAATCAGTGGGTGTGTGTGAACATGCGCAGGATTCAACTGGGGAACCAGGTGGAGGTGGATCCTGAAGACATCTCCGTCACCTTCGACGACGTCAAGGGCGCTGACGAGGCTAAACAGGAGCTGAAGGACGTGGTGAGTGGCCACCGTCATCTCTCACTTATCACCTATCTTCAATCCAAACAGGTCCATACTACCAGACGAAAAGAGCAACCGCCGAGTTTCTTCCTGGTTCCTCTCGGTAGGAAAGGAGTTTCGAACCAGTGCATAGTGATAGATTTTTTTACCAAATAATATGATTTTGAACAAGAAACCTAGTTTTTACCAGCTGTGTTTTCACTTTGACATAAAAATAATAAGTTACCTTTACCACTGAGCGGTAAAGTAATAAATAAGTAATGATTACTTTAACACCCAGTGGAGTACTTGCAATTTTTTATTTTATTTTATAGAAAGAATATTAGCCATGATAATCATGTCGTATACTCCCCTTTCCCCTCCAATTAAGCGTAAAGCTTGTGCCAGGAGTGGGTACGACAATAGTGCAACAGTGGGGTTTGAATCGCCGACCTTTTGGAATTCAGTGCCCTCTTCAACCCAGTTTTTGTTTCCCAGGTGGAATTCTTGAAATCCCCGGAGAAGTTCTCGTCCCTGGGGGGAAAGCTCCCCAAGGGGGTGCTGCTGGTGGGTCCTCCAGGAACTGGGAAGACTCTGTTGGCTCGAGCGGTGGCTGGTGAGGCGAGGGTGCCTTTCTTCCATGCTGCAGGGCCTGAGTTTGATGAGATTCTAGTGGGGCAGGGTGCTCGCAGAGTGAGGGATTTGTTCAGTGAGTACATCATCATCATGATCAACCGATCGACGGTCTACTACCGAGCCCAAGTCTCCTCTCAGAACCATGTCTGACTGTCTGTTGGTCAGCGTCAGTCCATCTGGCTGCATCTCGTGAACCGTAATAGGTAAAGAGTTGAAATTTTCACAAAATGTATAATTTTATTGCCACTATAACAAGTAATAAAATTTCTTTAATGCTGGTTTCATGATGGAATCATGGTACATAAAATTCAGAAAAAAATTAAAATGGCGGATTTTATGTGCTTGAATATACGTGCTAAAAAATGCAGTGATAACTGTAGTTACTGTACTGTACTGTAACTGTTTTTAGAATTTTTTTTAATATACTTTTCAACAAATTCCTAAAAAGCCGGCAACGCATCGGCGGTACCTCTGGTACAAATGTTCATGGGCGGCGAAAATCACTTAACATACATAACATTGAAGGGTGTACGACGCTCGCTTCAATATGAAAGCAGCCAGGCCTAAATTGGGGGGGAATTTATTGTGGCAGCGCATATCGGTCGATTGCGAATATTAAGCAACGTTGATCCAAGTCGGTGATTGGATGGGTAACCGAATTCAGATATCTGGCGTTTAGTTGTAGTTCCGTGCCTCGGAGAGCATGTCAAGCCTTCGAGTCTTGCCTGGTTGCTCGTTCGTTTGTTCGATATTTTATTATTTAAATAATACTTGTTAATTACAATTTATTTATTTCAGAGGCAGCTAAGGAGCGCGCTCCGTGCGTTATCTTCATAGATGAGATAGATTCTGTCGGTGCTAAGAGAACCAATAGTGTGTTGCATCCTTATGCCAATCAGGTAAGCTACCTACATCTAGACTAAAAAATTTAAATATGTAAAAGAAAAAGCTGACTGACTGACTTTTTTTAAAGATATAAGTTAGCCCTTGTCTGCAATCTCACCTGGTGGTAAGTGATGATGCAGTAAAAAGATGGAAGCAGGCTAACCTGGAAGACTGCCTGATCTATCCATGCACAGCTCAAACTACTAGATGGATCGGGCTGAAACTTGGCATGCAGATTTTGACGTAGACATCCGCTAAGAAAGGATTTTTGAATTGATGTTTTTGTTATGTTACCATAAATTCACAGTTTTCGGATTTCTCCCTTGTGCTTAGCTAATAAGACATTGCTACCTTAAAGACCTTAAAAAAGGATTTTTTTAACAGACAATCAACCAACTGTTGTCAGAAATGGACGGATTCCACCAGAATGAGGGTGTGATAGTCCTCGGAGCCACCAACCGTAGAGATGACCTGGACCAGGCCTTGTTGAGACCTGGAAGATTCGATGTTGAGGTATGTACAGTACTACCATTTTTATAAGTTCGGCAAAATTCGTTTGTTCAGAAAAGCGCAACCTAACGCCGACTTAAACGGAATGTACTCCATTGAAATGCAGACCTTATTGCTTGACGTTAAGATTTTAAACACAAAAACAACGGAGAGTCGTGTTGTCTCGCTCAGAATTTGCGCGTACAAAATATCGCGCGTTGGCAACAACCAATAGCTAAAGAATTAGCAAAGATATTTTCGCGCCATCACACTAATGGGGCATTTCACGTCAAGCGGACAACCAAAAAAAAGTGAGGTCGTGAATTTTGTTTATACTCTGGTCAGTTATACTTCTAGTAGACGTGGATATATACACACAATGTTTTTTTCGTATGATGCTTTTTTGCTGAGTTATGAGCTTTTAAAAATTTTCTAAGAATGAAGTCCGTTATTTTTGGATGCTTATTATTTGTAACAATCCATTTGTAAAAAAAACTAAAAAGCATTGTTTATTATAGTTAAAAAGTTGAAATTTTTATTTTTTTTATCGAATTCTAAATTTAAATTTCCTAACGTATAATAAACCGGAAGTGAACATTTCAAATCAATATTTGAGTAACTTGGCCAAAATTAAAAAAAAAAAATTTAACCGTGAATTAAAGCTTAAATGTACTAATTCTTCACCAAAAAAAAATTATAACGTGAAGTGTAATAGTTTAGGACTTAGAGCATATAGAATACATAGATATAACTATGAGCACTTTCTAAGCAGTCGGGTTTATGCACTAACATGCTAAAATACTACGCTATGAATAATCTATTCATTAATTCTAACAGAAAATATACAAAAATAAACGATTTTTTAAATAAAATATAACTAGCAATATAAATATACACATTTGTTATTATAAATAATTACAAGTTTAAACAAAAGAGTTATTTCAAAAACTGTGATACGACTCTAAAATACACCAGTAGCGCCATCTCGTAGCTTATATAAAGTGTCACTAACAAATACAACACTAATCGTCGTCTCTCTCTACTCTCTAATTGTCGTTACTTGCTAGAAAGAGAAATCTATATGACACCGAACTGCCTCGGTATTATGTAAAAATTTTTAGTTAGTTGAAATTTTGACCACTCATCAACTAGACGCGTTACTATTTTCTTGTTGTTTTAATATGGCTCCCTATCATGGTGATCGGTGTTTTAATCCGTTCCTCTTGACTCGTCATAAAACTCGTGTAAAAGTCAGAAAAATATCTAAAACATTAAGTGAAAAGTGGACAGTTTCGCCCGATGTTTATGTTTGTGAGTCGTGCAGAAAACGGTTGTTATGTGAATCACCTTCAGAAGTAAACATTATCCAGTCACAATCAAGTCAGGCATCGAGTGATTATTCGCAAACTACCCAAGATGAAACTTTCATTCCGGAAGACAAGTACCAACACATTGCAACGCAGACGGACGGATCAATGGAAAACGAAGAAATTTTGAATCAGCTCAAAGAAAAGTTCAATAATCCTTCCACTTCCACATCTATCAAGACTATGATACTCACTATTGCACCGAAGTCCTGGAGTGAGAATAGACTAGCTCAAGAATTCGGAACATCCCGGCGCCAAGCGAAAAAAGCTAAGCAACTGGTAGAACAGTTTGGTATCTTGACATCACCAAATCCTCGCGATGGTCGTAAATTACCTGCGGAAACTGAACGCTTGGTAAAAAATTATTATCTTCGCGAAGATATCAGTCGAGTGATGCCAGGTAAAAAAGATTTTGTATCCATTAAATTAGAAGATGGAAAAAGAACGCATGTACAAAAACAACTTCTGATGTGCAATATAGATGAACTTTACCAAAAGTTCAAAATAGAATATCCGAACGTAAAAGTTGGCTTAACAATGTTTTTTACCTTAAGACCCAAACAATGCGTCCTCGCTGGAGACTCTGGCACACATTTGGTATGTGTATGTATGTATCATCAGAATGTTAAATTAATGTTGAAAGGAGGAGACGTGGCCAATCTAACATCTGGAACTATTATGCATCTTTTATCCTATAAAGTGTGCCTACAAATGATGATGTGTGCCAATCCAACGTCGAAATGTCATTTAATGTCTACAAAGACAGCAAAATCTGCAAATGAGAGTTGCTCTTCCTGTCCTGGTTTCAGCGGAATACGCGATCATTTAAAAATGGTATTTGATGACAATCAAGTGACAAATATTCAGTTTGAAAAATGGGAAGGTACAGACCGCTTCACGATAACTACCCAAGTGCTTTCTGCTGATGATTTTGTTGATTGTTTGTGTAACGCTTTGGACATTTTGAAGCCGCATGCTTATATTGCTGAAAAACAAGCGCTTTATTTTAGGACTCTAAAGGAAACCATCTCTGAAGGCGAAATAATTGTTCAAAGTGATTTCGCCGAAAATTATAGTTTCGTCGTACAAGATGCTGCCCAATCATTTCATTGGAATAATGATCAAGCCACGCTTTTGACATCTGTGTATTATTATAAAGATGGAAATGAAATTAAACATGGAAGCATCATCATGATTTCTGATGATTTGAAGCACGATACTGCCACATTTTACGCTTTTCAGAAAATACTGCACCAGCACCTTGATCAGAACAGAATTAAGGTTTCTATAATGAAATACATCACAGACGGGGCTCCACAACATTTTAAGAATAGATTCAATTTTGTGAACCTATTTTATTACAAACAAGATTTTAAGAAAGAAGCACAGTTACACTTCCATGCCACAGCTCATGGAAAAGGGCCATGTGATGGTCTCGGGGGAAACCTTAAGCGTTTGGCAACCCGTGCAAGTCTACAGTCTACGAATAGGGCTATCACTACACCTATCAGATTATATGAATGGGCAAAGTCATCATTGACTGAGACTTTTATATATTATTGCTCGAAGGAAAGTGTTCAACAAGAGCGAGATTTTCTACGAGTCCGTTTTGCTTCCGCTATCACCATTCCAGGAACTAAAAAACTGCATGCTTTCCTTCCAACCAACGAAAGCCTGTCTGTAAAGAGATTTAGTGCGAGTGCAAACAGTAAAATTATAAGAATTACAAAATAAAACACTCCATTTTAATTAATACTGTTTCAATCTCAATTAATAAAACCACTCTAAGTCCTAAACTATTACACTTCACGTTATAATTTTTTTTTGGTGAAGAATTAGTACATTTAAGCTTTGATTCACGGTTAAATTTTTTTTTTTTAATTTTGGCCAAGTTACTCAAATATTGATTTGAAATGTTCACTTCCGGTTTATTATACGTTAGGAAATTTAAATTTAGAATTCGATAAAAAAAATAAAAATTTCAACTTTTTAACGATAATAAACAATGCTTTTTAGTTTTTTTTACAAATGGATTGTTACAAATAATAAGCATCCAAAAATAACGGACTTCATTCTTAGAAAATTTTTAAAAGCTCATAACTCAGCAAAAAAGCATCATACGAAAAAAACATTGTGTGTATATATCCACGTCTACTAGAAGTATAACTGACCAGAGTATAAACAAAATTCACGACCTCACTTTTTTTTGGTTGTCCGCTTGACGTGAAATGCCCCTAATATTATAAAGGCGAAAGTTCGTATGTGTGTGTGTGTGTGTATGTTTGTTACTCCTTCACGCAAAAACTTGACGGATTTGCCTGAAGTTTGGAATGGAGATAGATAATATCCTGGATTAGCACATAGGCTACTTTTCATCCCGGAAAATCAAAGAGTTCCCACGGGATTTCGAAAAACCTAAATCCGCGCGGGCGAAGTCGCGGGCATCGGCGAAACTGATTGACTGAGATTTTTTTCAATTCAAACGTTGGATCTAGAAACTTAAAATTTAGTACACGACGAAAAAATTGAAAGCACCGCCTTTGGGTACGAGGGTAGGCGAGAAGTTCAAAACAATTTGTCGTTGTCACCAGGTATCAGTTCCTATTCCTGACTATGGAGGTCGTCTGGAGATACTGCGGCTGTACGTGGCCAGGGTGGCTGCCACCCCGGACCTGGACGTGGAAGCCCTGGCCAGAGGAACCACCGGCTTCACGGGAGCTGACCTCGAGAGCATGGTCAACCAGGCAGCACTCAAGTGAGTCAAAGAGAACTTTTTTTTTTCTTTTTTTTATTCACTATAGGCAAGCGCTTGACCACAATCACACGTGATGGAAAGTGATGATGTGGTCTAAGATGGGACGCGTTTACCTAGAAGCTGCCTATTCACTCTTGTTTTAAAGATACCCGGATTGTAATTGGTAGGAAACACAGATCGCGGAAGAGTATTCCAAACCTTAGCCATGCGTATGAGGAATGATGACGCAAAACGTTTCGTGCGTGTAGATGGAATGTCGACGACATAAGGATGGAAACTCGCCCGACGTCTTGCGGTGCGGTGGTAAAATGGTGAAGGAGGGACAAGATCGAATTGTTTATTTTTGACAAGATTTTAAATTCACTATAGGCACATGCTTGACCATGATCACACCTGAGCTGCGGGGTGATACCGCCAACTCAAGATAGCCGAGTTCATATGACATTAATTTTTAATCCATTGAAGGTTTTCTGTGAAAAATTATTGTGATATCACTTAGTGAAGCAGCAATGTAGAACCAGGCAATGTCAATAACTAATTATAAATGTGTGAGTGTGTTTTCTGTTAGCTTTTCACTGATTTTAATGTTTGATGCAGAGATAGTTTGCATTCTGGGGATGGGCATAATATTATGCTGCTTTTTGTCCTGGAAAAAACAAAAAGTTCCCACGTAATTTAAAAAATCTAAATCCATGCGGATGAATGTATAGTGTGAAAATAATATTTTATTAATAAAATATAAATATATTTTTAATAAAATATAAATATTTTTTAATAAAATATAAATATTTTTTTAATAATAGGGCAGCAATAGAAGGTGCAAAAACTGTGAGCATGTCCCATCTAGAGGAAGCCCGGGATAAAGTTCTGATGGGACCAGCGAGAAGATGCAGATTACCTGATGATGAAGCCAACGCCATCACGGCCTGCCACGAGGGCGGGCATGCGGTCGTGGCTTACTATACTAAGGTAAGGGGGTAAAAAAAGTGATAATAGCCTTTTGGTAAGTCTTCGGCCTTCTATTCGACGGATTCCGGGTTTCGATCCCGGGTAAAAAAAGAATACCCGGCTGAGTTTGTTGTGGGCTCTTCTCAGACTTGGGCGCGTTTGGAATCCTCGTAGCTTTAGTTTTAAGTTACGTAATTAATTATCACCATATATTATCGTACAAATTTAACAATTTCGACCATCAAAAGGAGTACAATAGTATCTACTTTGGATAAATGATTTTGACTTTGGTATAAGCAAGTATCACTTGCTTTAATGGTGAAGGAAGACATCGTGAGGAAACCTGCATGCCTGAGAGTTCTCCATAATTAGTTCTCAATGGTGAATGAAGTCGACCAATTCGCGCTTGATCAGCGTGATGGACAATTCAAAATAAATGTTATATTATGCCATACTAATCAATAGTAATCATCATACTGTACTTACACCTGTACAAAAGTTAACTAAAGAGATTGTTATAACTGTACCATGCACTTAAACACTGTATGTTGTCGTTACTTTAAACAATGTAATATATGCTATAATAAAATCATCATACTTTACTACACTTGTACAAAGGTTAACTTAAAAATTGTTATAACTGTAGCAGGCATTCACACGTCATGGTTTGTTGTCGTTACTCAAAAAAATGCAATATATGCTATACTAGTCATCATACCGTAGTACATTGCAATACTAAAACTAAAGTTTAGATGCAGTTTTAAAGTCGCAAAGGTGTTGGAGTCTCAATGGTTTGGTTTAAAGTTGTCCATTGGTTTTTTTTTTCAGGATTCGCATCCATTACACAAGGTCACAATTATACCTAGAGGTCCTTCACTCGGTCATACCGCATACATACCTGCTAAGGAAAGGTAAGCAACAAGTGCGATTTAACTTGCGTCGAAATGACAGACAAAAAATTCAGTGGGTGTTAACCATTTTGAGTCACCAACCAATCATAACCATGTTTTCAAAGAACATTCGAAAATAGTTTCCTTTGTGAGTGGTTGGTGACTCAAAATGAACCACTGAGTTTTTGTCTTTGTCATTTGTATGGTATTACGTAACAGAGAGAGCCCTATACTAACTTCTCTCCGTGGATAGAGAGTTGAATGATTTTATTTGTTTGATAGATACCACGTCACAAAACAACAGCTACTAGCCATGATGGACACAATGATGGGAGGCAGAGCGGCGGAAGAACTTGTTTTTGGACCTGAAAAAATTACTTCCGGTACGTACAGTGATAGACGGCGGCGCACTACTGAACACTGCTCCGATATACCTGCGCAGAAACCTTATTTTTGAATGGCCCGAAAATATCTCAGACAATCTGATTGATTGATATTATTATTTACTAGTTGATGCCCGTGACTTCGTTCGCGTGGATATAGGTTATTTACGATCCCGCTGGAACTAGGGATTTTTACGGGATAAAAAGTAGCCTATGTGTTAATCCAGGGTATAGTCTATCTCCGTTCTGAATTTCAGCCAAAACGGTTTTGCGTGAAAGAGTAACAAACATACACACACACATACATACACACAAACTTTCTCCTTTATAATATTAGTGTGAAGTGTGATGATTGGTGATTGAGATATTATTATATATTTCTATGGTTGTCGTACCCACTCCTGGCACAAGCTTTACGCTTAATTGGAGGGGAAAGGGGAGTATTAGCATGGCTAATTTCTTTTCTTTTTTTAAACAAAAAATGTTTTCCAGGCGCGTCGTCAGACCTCAAGCAAGCGACCTCAATAGCATGTCACATGGTGCGCGAGTGGGGCATGTCGGAGAAGGTGGGGCTCCGCACCATGGAGTCCCCCAGAGCCAACCCTGAACAACTCGGACCTTATACCAACGAGCTGGTGAGATAGATGTTCCTTCTGGCCGAATTTAGGCCATGGCGGCCAATCTCAACGGAGATTAGCCAACTACGCATTAAATATATGTAGTGTATATTATGGGGACATTCAAGTATTTCTTTAGTAGAATTTTAGTAATTTTTAGAGTTCTGTTCCTCGAAAGGAAAAACCGGTCAAGTGCGAGTCAGGTATCGCTCTACATCCGATCCGTACATAATTATGAAAATATTTCTTTTGAGTTCCGTACATACGGAACTATGAACATCATATTTTAGGTGTATGAAATATATCTTTTCTGAGTTAGAACATCGCAATATACCGTGAAAAAATAAAATCATGCGTCCGACTTTGTCTGCAGGTGGATGCTGAAATTAAAAAGATTTTATCAGAGAGCTACGAGCGTGCGAAGGCGATCTTACGCGCTCACGCAAAGGAGCACAAGGCGTTATCCGATGCCTTACTCAAGTGAGCACACGACATTCATTTATACTATACAAGGAACCAAAAGCTTATTTTGCTATAATCCGCCAAACTAAAGAAATCTGTCTAATTGCAAATTGACATAGCAATTAGACATTGCAAGGTCTACATCTCCTGAGGATGCTCCGGTGTCGGGGCGAAACGCGCGTCGAGTGGTGTTGGAATCTGTGTGGTGCTGCGCACCATACAGATTTCTTTAGTTTGGCGGATTATAGTAAAATAAGCTTTTGGTTCCTTGTATATCATGGACTTCCGCAAAATAACGCCTACTTCTGTAATACATTTAATTTACTCTTTCTGCTTTACATTTTACATGACATTTATTTTAATAGGCTATTTGACTAATTTTTTGAAACCGTATTAAATTATTCTTTACCAGCGGATGCCCGCGACTTCGTTCCAATGGATATAGGTTTTAAAAATCCCCTAGGAACTCAGTTTTTCCATGGATAGAAAGTAGCCTATGTGTTAATCCAGGGTATAGTCTATCTTCATCCTAAATTTCAGCCAAATCCGTCCAGTAGTTTTTGCGTGAAAGAGTAACAAACATACACACACACACATACACTCAAACTTTCGCCTTTATAATATTAGTGTGAAGTGTGACTATTTCATGTCCTATATTATACTTACTCTACTTATTCAAGCCATTTGATACTTACTCTATTAACTCAAGTTTAGTATTCAATTTCAATTAATACACTTACACGCTACACTTACATACACTTATATAATTCTTTACACTTTTATAATTTACTTAAGAGTCCACTGTAACACTTGAAACTTATTTTTATAATAACTTCTCTACAGATATGAAACCCTGGACGCGGAAGACATCAAGGCAATAATGAGCGGCGACAAAGTGAAGTCGGACAAGCAGCGCACCAGCAAGGAGGCGCCCAGCACGCAGGGCTCCCCTGTGGGCTCGGGGCTCCTCGGCCAGCCCGTACCGGTGCCCGCCTAGACACAGGTAACAACCGGGTTTTTAGATTTCCGTATCTCAAGGATGCCAAGGGGACCCTCTGTGGCAGCAGGCTACATACTGTAATTGTTTTTTTAAAGAATATGAGTCATTTTAATCATGACTAACATTCTCCTTTCCCCTCCAACTAAGCGTAAAGCTTGTGCTAGGTGTGGGTACGACAATAGTGCAAGGGGTGGGGTTTGAACCGCTGCTGACCTTTCAGATTTCAGTCCACTCCTGTAACTGTTGAGCTATTGAGGAATAGGTATTGAGTAATAGGTAGAGTGGAAATTTTCAGTGTGTATTTCTATTGCCCTGTACGACGGTACGGAACCCTTCTTCTTCTTCTTCTCTCTCTGGGCTGGTTTCCGCACTTAAACGTTTCCGTCTGTTGTGCGTGTGTTGCCCCTCCCCGCCGAAGTCTTCACTCCAGCCATCCAAGCTCGCTCCAGAAGCCAAGTAGACCGCCCAGGTTGCCGAGGACTTCATGGAGTGAGGTTGGGGAACCCAAATGGCGTTCTCGTTGTTCTGCCACGACCATGCACTCCAGGAGCACGTGCGTCGGTGTTTCATCGACCTCCATGCAGGCCCTGCACAGAGGACTGTCGGTAACACCTATAACGAAAAGGTGTTTGTTTAGTGGGCTGTGCCCTGTTATGAGTCCCACCACCTTCCTAAGTTTACCTTTGTCCAGGCGGAGTAGTTTGTTAGTTTGTCGTTGATCTATATTAGGGAAAGCCTCTTTGGCTTGCCTGCAGTCAGTTGCGGTTGCCCATAATTGGGAATGTTCTTTAAGTGTTAGTTCATGCAACCAAGTTTTATACTCACTGAAGGGTATGGGTACAATAGGCTGTGGCCCTGTCACCTTCGGAACCCTTCATATGTGAATCCGATTCGCACTTGACAGGTGCGAACATCTCATCTATTACTTATAGGCAATTTTTGCGACGGCCTATATATACAAAAAACCAAAAGCTTAATTTGCTATACTCCGCCAACCAACGAAATCTGTATGGTGGTGCAACATGCGGAATGCGACATGCACCGCCCGCCCTCCCTCTGATAAACATGCAGGAAAAGCAAGCCTTTGCAATTAGACATTGTAAGGTCTACATCTCCTGAGGATGCTCCGGTGTCGGGGCGAAATGTGCGTCGAGTGGTTTTAGGATTTGTGTGGTGCTGCGTGGTGGTGGTGCGTGTGGCTTCCTTGGTGGCTGGCTTTTCTTGCATGTTTATCAGTGGGAGGGCGGGCGGTGCATGTCGCATGTTGCACCATACAGATTTCGTTAGTTGGCGGATTATAGCAAATTAAGCTTTTGGTTCCTTGTATATCATGGACTTCCGCAAAATAATACCTGCTTCTATAATACATTTGAAATCAGCCTTATACTCCTTGTTCATTCCTCTTGGTCATTTTCACATGTTATTTTATGTATTACGTATTAATTTACTTTTTTTTTACAGATTTATCTCGGGCTTCCTTTCACCACCAACGTTAGACGCAGACGAACGGACATTCATCGGTCAAGTCTCGAAATTGTACAAAACTATAGAAAGAATAGAAAAGTGACTTTGAAAATTTTGCAGGCCATCAAAACATTCTTTTATCACAATTTAATTTTTCAATAATAAAAATAAGTATAACACGTTGACATGCTGTTTGTTTTAATTATTATTATATCTATACAAAAAACTTTGTAGATAAATGAATATGAATAAAATTTTAAATTTCTAGTTTGTTTAAATTTCTTAAGTAGGTTCCTATGATTTGTAGTCCAGTCATTTCGTGCTCAAAAAGGGGCTCTGGAAGGTTTTCCGGGAGTTTTGCAAATAGAGGTGGTTTTATAGATTTCGATGTGCTCTTTCCGAATTTTCATTGTGTCACCTCGAATCTTTGCCGCTTGCGCCGCCTTATCTTGTAAAATTGGCGTCCAAAAACAGTTTTTTGACGATAACTTTTTCCGACTCATTTTACGATGAAAATGGCTATGTAACAAACTAGAGACAATTTCCTACAATTTATTTAGTCACTTTTTTTTTGTAGACTCAATAGTTTTAGCGTACGAGCGCCACAAAGCCCACTCCAACACTCGTTTTGACAACTCATTTCCACACCACGATGTGGTAGAGTGGCGCGGTTTTTCTTAATGGTATCCGAGACGGTAGTCACCTTCAGTTTAGCCATCACTTCGTCCAGAGAAAACAAACACTCTTCAGAGTTCTGCTCGAGAAAAGAGTAAATATACTGCATCGCAGTTTTGATCTCACCTGCATATGAGCCTTTTTTTTGAGTTTTGAATCCGAAGGATGCCAACGGGACCTTGTTACTAAGCCTCCGCTGTCATCCGTCCGTCCATCCTTCATAAGAAACCTCTATGACTGTATTAATAACTAGCTGTGCCCGCGACTTCGTTCGCGTGGAATAGTGACTTTTCGCGCTTTATATAGTCACGGACGCTCAGGCGCGAGGCGCCGTGATTCTTTAAATTGACATAACTTTTTTATTTATGAACCGATTGACATGAAATAAACACTAAATGCTAAGTGAAGCTTACTACAATATATTAGTGAAAACCGTATCTAAATCGAATAAGCCGTTTCTGATATTAGCGTGCACAAACACACAGACAAACAGACAAAAAAAAACATTAATTACAATTTCGGGTTCGGCATCGATATAATAACAACCCCTGCTAATTTTTTTTTAAATATTTCCATTGTACAGACACCACTTTTCTACAATTTTATTATATGTATAGATTTTAATATAATCATTGGGGAGTTGATGCCAGAACAAATCAAGCGATTGTTCGGTTGCCAGAAGCTGGTCTGATAAAGTTTTGAATAGAAAAATAATAGTCGTTCCGGTACGATGCCGTGTAGAAACCAAAGGGGTATGGGTTTAATAAAAACTGCCATATCCCTTCCAGGTTAGCCCGCTTCCATCTTGAACTGCATCATCACTTACCACCAGCAGAGCGATTCAGAACACTCGATTCGGTAAGTTATCGTACGATAAGATGTATTTTCACTTGAAATTATTGAAAGTTATCGTGCGATAACTTACCGAATCGAGTGTTCTGAATCACCCTGATGGAGATTTTGCAGTCAAGGGCTAACTTGTATCTGAATAAAACAAAATGATCTTGATCACAGTATAAGGGTGCCTTTCCACAAGAGATGTGCTATGCAGCTCTGCTACGAAGATGTGAAATCTACGCTACGAAAATATGTGACCGTTTCCACCAATACTAAGCTATGTAGCTGTGCGAGGAGGATGCGCTATGAAGATGCGCCGCCGCAAAGTAGCTGCGCGAGAAAGATGCGCATACTGTAGGTATTCTGCTCTGCACCACTGTCGACGGCCCATAGCAGGCATCCATAGCACGCATCCTTCCAATAAAAACATATCTTAGTTGAATCCGTTTCCACCGGTGCTAAGCTATGTGCGTCAATGAATATGATTGGTGGATATTAAACGGATCCATAGCAACGTAGCATACATAGCGGAATAGGTGGAAAAGCAGCCTAATGAAGGCGATTGAAATCATCAACCTATGCCAATTTTTCAACTGTAAAGGACAAAAGGCACAATAAAAAGGCTGTATTATAAAAAATCGTCATGTTTATTATAGTTTCTGCTTGTGCGCGCTGCTGGCGCGGCGGCCGGGCGCGCACAGCGCGCGCAGGCGCGGCGCGCGCTGCACGCCGCGGTACACGTGCTCTATGCGCACTGAACTGCGGGACGACGACCTGGAATGGAGAAAGGCAATATTTTGGCACAAATACAGTACGAATTACAAATATTCGTTGGATATTGTGGATACTCGTTGAGTTTCCACTTGAGTTTGGCGGATTATAGCAAACTAAGCTTTTGGTTCTTTGCATGTCATGGAATTCCGCAAAATAACGCCTATACTAAAATTAAAAGAAATTAAAAAAATGTTCTTTTTAACCCCCAACCCAAAAAGTTTGACATGTGTATCTGTCTGTGGCATCGTAGCTCCTAAACTAATGAACCGATCTTAATTTAGTGTTTTTTGTTTGAAAGGTGGCTTGATCGAGAGTGTTCTTCTTGAGTTGTTCTTGAGTGAGAATCACAGACACAACAATAGTTTAATAGTACTTTCTAGTTTTAAGTTTAATTAATATTTAATTTTAAATGTATCTTTATTTTTATTCCTGTTTTTTTTTGTGATTCTGTGATTGAGCTAAAAAAACTTTTATTTATTTATTTATTTATTCTTAGCTATAATTCAAGACAATCAGTTCAGCCATTTGAAAGTTATCAGCTCTTTTCTAATTGAAATAATTAGACCTTCGCTTGTCGGGGGTTGTTGTATGATGGTATGGAACCCTTCATGTACTAGTCCATCTCTAAAATACGAAATGATGATATTTGCTCTTGAATAGAATAGAATAGAATAGATTTTTATTCAAATAAACTTTTACAAGTGCTTTTGAATCGTCAAATAATTTACCACTGGTTCGGAATGCCGTTCCTACCGAGAAGAACCGGCAAGAAACTCGGCGGTTGCTCTTTTCAATTGTTCAATTTACAATAATATTCTTGTAGAGTTACAAGACCTTCGACAGTAGTAAACTCACCCTATCCACACGTTGGGCAGCTGCGGGTCGTTGGCAAAAGCCAGTTGATCAGCCAAGCCTGCTCGGATGACCTCCTCCGCAAAACACTTCATAGCTGTTAGAAGGACGGAGTGCACAGCACTGTTGACAAAATACACCAAGTATGAAATTTTTTAATTATGAATTTATTTATTACTAGCTGATGCCCGCGACTTCGTCCGCGTGGATTTAAATTTTTCAAAATCCCACGGGAACTCTTTGATTTTCCGGGATAAAACGTATCCTATGTGGTAATCCAGGGTATTACGTGAAGGAGTAACAAACACACACACACACACACACACACATACATACACACAAACTTTCGCCTTTATAATATTAGTGTGATACTAGGATTAGGATTAGGACAGCATGTGCCACTTATGCTGTTTCAAGTCTCTACCGATAAAATTCGTAAAGCATATCGAAAACATCGCCCGGTCGGTCAGGGGTCGCTGACCTCTTGCAATATTTTACAATGTCCTGTGTGACAATAAAATGCAAGAACTGTAATTTACTGATAAACGAGGTGCTAAGTTAGGTTCAGAACAAAATTGACGTTAGAAATAGAACAATGTAAGCTTGGTGTTCGCTATTACAATAAAATCCCATTCGAAGTTCAAAGTTTACCTGAAGGGAGGTTTAAATGGTACATTAAAAAAAACCTGTGCAAGAAAGGTTATTACAATTTAAACGATTATATATTGGATAAGGACGCTTGGACAGCTCCTCTAACACAATGAAGTACCTAATGTTACATCTCATCATTATTGATAATAATATTGTTAATTAATTATATGTATTGTTAATTTTATAGCTATTGACATTGTATTCGTACTGAAATTTATTTACCTAGCTTAAAATTGTACAATTAATTTATATTTTATGTTTTCTGATTGAATTATTTTATTTATGACGTTCAAAAAGTATACATTTGTGCCTACTTTGAATAAAACATTTGAATTTGAATTCTGAATTTGAATTTTGGCTTTCATCTGCATTATCAATGAGGAGGAGATTTTCAAGCAATCTATCAAGTCATGCCTAAAGAAGTTTTGACAACCTCTCTGGCGCATTGGTAAGCACTGTGCCTTACAAGTGGGTGGTCCCGGGTTCGATTCCCGGCAGAAATAAATCAGAATTTTATAATTTCAAAATTTTCTTTGGTCTGGTCTGATGACAGGTTTCAGCCATAGCATAGTTACCACCCTAATGGCAAAGCCGTGTTGCCGAGCGATATAGCGTTCCAATACGATGCCGTGTAGAAACCGATTAGAGGTATGAAGGGTTTAATGAAACTGCCACACCCCTTCCAGGTTAGCCCGCTTCCATCTTAGACTAAACTTGCAACAAATAGTATATTCGGCAGTATACCGAATACCGAATATTCGGCGAGGCCCCTGACCGAATAGCCGAATATTAGGCAAAAGTATTCGGCTGGATTTTAGCGCCAAAAAATTGTACAGACGTGATTGTTTCGCGCTCCTTTGTTTTGTTCTAATGTACCTACTCATCGCTCGCGCGCCCGCTGTTACTCTGTTACCACAATAATTCAAATACGTAGAATCCTCCATTTTTCCAATTCAGAAGATGATTATGTACGTGTGTTATGCACCAATGACTACTTAAATGATTATAACAGAAATGAAAATATATACGTAATCAATCGATTTTAATTTTTTATTTTACCAATTATTTCTCTATGACAAAATATATTATTTAAGTATTCGGTATTCGGCCGAATAATATGTAGATATTCGGTATTCGGCCGAATATAATAAAATCAGCCGAATAGGCCGAATACCGAATAGTAACCGAATATTCGTTGCAAGTCTATCGTAGACAGCTTCATGACTTACCACCAGGAGAAATTGCAGTCAAGGGCAAATTTGTTTCAGAATACAAAAAGTTATACTGAAATCTCACCTATAAGAATATCCATTGCCAATATCTTCATTTCTTAACTCCAAACCAATATCTGCACACATTTTCTCGATAAACAAAAACCTGAGTCTATCTTCACCACTGACAGGCAAAACTATCAAACTGTCATCACACTCTGAAACCACTTCACTTTTCCGTTTGACAGGTTTGACATCAGTCACAATGTCAATTTCCTCATCCGAATCACACAAGTCCACACTACTGTCATCTTTACACACAAAACTGTCACTTTTAAACACTGTCAAGCTGCACAAATCTGTTGATTTTGGATAGAGTTCACGGATATTCGATTCTGATTTCCTGGAATTTTCCAAATCGTTCCAGGACGACCACTCGTTGGATTCCAGATCAGATTTTTCTGGTTTAATTTGGGTGGTTTCTGGTCTGACCGGGTAGTAACCGTGTAGACGTGAAAAAACCAGTATTTGTTTAGTCCGCCATACTTTTTCTGTGTTGTTTTGGAATCTTTCAAGCAGCAGTTTGTTTATTAGTTTTGCTCTGGACCACTGAAAAGAAACATTTGAACTTTCAATCAACTGGACATAAATTGGAAAATAAAATGAAAACTTGTCAAGTGGTAAGACCATCACTGAATTATTTTATAAAACAACTAAGTATGGATTAGAGTAATAATATTTTTTTATTCAAGTAAACTTTCACAACCGCGAACTTGCCCATCCCAAAATCATCCAATAAGTTTTAAGTTTACATAATTATTTATCACCACTATAATCATCTTTCAAATCCAACAATTATTGACTATCAATAAGACAAGTGTAAATTAAAAATATTCAACACCCCCGACAAATCATTTTCAAATAAATAATTATGTATATCTAGGCAACGTCCATCTTGACAGCTTGACATTTGTCAATTGACACTTGAATATTATGAACCTAATCTAACCTTCTTTTCTACAAGAAAACTAGAAAATAGCTGATAACTTTTAAACGGCTGAACCAATTTTTTGGGATTATAGCTAAGAACACTCTCGATCAAGCCACCTTTCAAACAAAAAAAAGTAAATTAAAATCGGTTCATTCGTTTAGGCGCTACGATGCCACAGACAGATACACAGATACACACGTCAAACTTATAACACCCCTCTTTTTGGGTCGGGGGTTAAAAAAGCACAATAGTGCCTACTTTGAATAAATGATTTGACTTTGACTAAAGAAGTTTTTCCTTCAATTTTTTTTTCTTTTTAAAAGAATGTTAGTCAGAACTAATATTCCCCTTTCTCCTCCAACTAAGCGTAAAGCTTGTGCCAGAAGTGGGTACGACAATAGTGAAACGGGTGGGATTTGAACCGCCGACCTTTCGGATTTTAGTCCACTCCTTAACCGTCGAGCTATTGAGGCTATGCTATAATTATAAATTACTTACTTCAATATTTCTTCTCTTAGCAAAATCTAACTTCCAATACTTTTCATGATTGCACACAACAAATGGAAAAGCCGCGCCAAAATCGGAATCCGTAACATTTTGACTTATGACAGGAATTTTCCTTAGCAAATAACTAACTATTGCTCTCGTACAGGTTAACTTTGCCGTAGTTAACTTAATTTCTTTCAAATAATCCTTGGTCACTTCATGTTTTGGTTCAATTATAGGTTTTTCTATACACCAATCATTTGCTAAATAGCAATGATCATTTTTTATATGATCGAAACCATTGCTTATTACTATTTGGTTACTATTGTCTATTTTTTTAACCAATTGATTTTTTATTTCAGGTTTTAACAAGGATTCACCTTTTTTCTTTCTTATAAATCTTAGACCGTTGTTAGTTTTAATTGGGCTGATTTTAGCAGTTTTGATTTGACCCTGTGAGTTTATGACTATTTCTTGAATTTTATTCAAATCGAGGTTCCTATCCACTTCTAAGTAGTAAATTTTTCTTGTATTAGGATCCATGTATTTGACTATTCTTTTTGAAGTAGTTAGTTCACCTGGTTTCAGTTCCTGTTCATTATTCTCATTTTCATACGCACCGTTCGTCATCGCATCATCTACTGGCTCAATTTTAACACTGACTTTACAATCTTTGACAACAGTTTGGTTAATTTTGCAGTCTTTTGGTTTAGTTTGGTTAACTTTGCAATTCTTTGTCATTATTTGATTAATTTTGCTTTCTTTTGTCAAAGTTTGATTAACTTTAATCTCTTTTGCCGCTATTTGGTTAACTTTGGCATCTATTGCCACAGTTTGGTCAATATCTTCATGGTTCTTCTCCGACTTAAAATTTTTGATGAACATTTCATCAACATTAACCTCTGTTGTGTCATTTGTGAAGAAGTTAAGCCATTCATCTGTCTCTGATTGTTTATTTACACCGATTTCATCAATTTGTTCACTAATTTCATCCATTTGTTCACTTATTTCACTAATTTCGTTCAGCGGCTCTGTTTTAATGTCTTTCAGTAGTATGTCTGTCTGTTCGTCTGTCTTTATAGTAGGTTCCTGATCAGTCTTATATTCAAATGGTAGCATTTCTGGGGTACTGTATAACCATACATCTACTATCGTTTCGGCACCTGTAAAATGAAAATCTGTATCAATCTCATATAGATAAATAGATGATGTCTGCGAATTTGGATTTAGGTTAAGATCCCATGGGAATCCTCTAATTTTCCAGGTCAAAAATGTCACTCTCCAGGTCTTTAACTACATATTCAAGGTCTATCCACGCTCCACCTCAGGAAGGTCCAAGTCATTTGTGGGAATGGGTATAATCATTTATAACAAAATTCCTCAATCAATTTTGCACTTGCCATTACACAAGTTTAAAAAAATCTATTTAAACTATGCTCCTGAGAAAAGCATATTATACAATCGAAGATTATGTAAATGATAAAAGAGCGTGGATTTGACCTGCAGCTCGCTCCAGCAATGCGCGGGACTTCAATTACTTTTATATATGGCATAATATTGTACGTATCAAATCTTTGAAAAGAGTAACCGCCGAGTTTCTTGCTGGTTTTTCTCGGTAGGAAAGGCATTCCGGACCAGAGGTAGATGCTTTTGACGATTCAATAGTACTTGTTAAAGTCTAATTGAATAAAAATGTTTAGAATTTGAATATTTCAGTTACCTAAAGTTTGTAGGCCAGTGTAGTTGCGATCCAGTTTGATAGTATGAGTGAGCGTGGCCGGGCGGTTGTGTTGAGGCATCGTAAAGTCCAGAGTGAGCTTGGCGGGAAACTCTCCCCAGCCGCGTCGCGAGATTTGGAACGGTGGTTTGCTGCAACAAACAAGTTTTTTTTTTAAATTTAATTTTACTAGGAAAGGCATACAAAACAGGTTGTAACAACGAATATATCTATAGATGCGTCAGTCGCGTGATGTGCTCGGCGTTTTGCTGTGATTTATCCAAGGCTTTCGACTGTGTTGACCATGAAACGTTAGTCAGAAAATTACACCATTACAGAATCTGGGGTACAAGCATTGGAGTTGATGAGGTCTTATTTAAATAATAGAATACAAAAGGTAGACGTGAATGGAAAGTGGTCTCCCGAATCATTTGTAAAATTAGGGGTCACACAAGGTTACATTTTAGGACCTTTTCTGTTTCTCATTTACATTAATGATCGCACGGATAATCATGATAGTATTGTGTGCTGATGAAAAACTGATTACCAAGTAAACAATTCTCTCACCAAAGTACAGTGGCTGATCAGTAGGCTGATCTCAGTGTGCCGGAATGTTATGGACATTATCTAACACCTTGTAGAAGAAAGAGTGTGAAGTATTCTTTTGGTTGTGCTTACTCTACGAGGATATGATGTTGTGATATGACGCCGGGGGCATGTGTTTACTCACTCTATAACGACGATGTGATGCGGCGCATAGGAGTGATGCAATCTGACTGTGACCGACGTTATAACCCTCGACACATCGGGTTGGAGTGGCGGGCCTCGAACGTACAGCAGCCATTTGTGGGTAGAACGATCCGCGCGCGACGCCGGGGGCATGTATTTTGACGTGTTACCTGGAATAAATACAGTACTTAAATTGCAAGCAAAGCAAGAGCTCCATACTTAAAATTTAAATAGAATAGCTGTGACACAATATTAGTAGTATTTGGTATCAAGTGGTGGTTGATGTGTCATGTTTCATGGTTGTGGTGGCATATTCCGTGGTTGATGTGTCATGTTTCATGGTTGTTGTGGCATATTCCGTGGTTGGAGTGTCATGTTCCGTGGAAGCGGTGTCATATTCCGTAGTTGAGGTGTCATATTGCGTGGTTGTTGTGTCATATCCAAGTGTCATATGGGGTGGACTTCCATAGAGTGTGGCGTCATATCTGGTGAGTGGGGTATCATATCCAAAGGGTAGGGTGTCATATTCAATTGGTGAAGACAAATCTAGTCGGAGTGGTGTCATATCCAATGGATGTCTCACATTGGATGATTGGGATGTGATGACCGATGCGTCAATCTGTGCTACTCCTTGTCTTACTGTAAACTTAAGTTATATGAAATAAACTAATTTTTTTTTGCTACTGATGACAATGATATTGTAACATAATGTCACAAGTGTAAATAAAAATTTATAACACCCTCGACAAATGAAGGGTACAGTAACTAGCAAAGAGCTGATAACTTTCAAATGGCTGACCGATTTTTTTGGATTATAGCTAAGAACATTCTCGATCAAGCCACCTTTCAAACAAAAAAAACTAAATTAAAATCGGTTCATTAGTTTAGGAGCTACGATGCCACAGACAGATACACAGATACACACGTCAAACTTATAACACCTCTCTTTTTGGGTTGGGGGTTAAAAACACTTACCAATAATGATCCTGTAGCGATGTTTCTGTTTATTCCTGGTGACTCCGTCCAGTGTCAGCACATTATCCACCTTCGGTTCCAAATGCCGAGGCACCTTTCTTGGTGGAACACTGCTGCAGCTGGCTTCCTCAGTCTTGAGGGGTTCCTCCGTGGAAGGTCGCAGGGTTTTGGTGGTGTCGGCTGATATTGTCACGTTTTTCGCGTGGATCATGGCCTGGGGAAGATTAAAAAAAAAATTATTAGCCATGATAATTATGACTAATATTCCCCTTTCCCCTCCAACTAAACGCAAAGCTGTGTTAGGAGTGGGTACGACAATAGTGCAACGGGTGGGGTTTGAACCGCCAACCTTTCGGAATTCAGTCCACTCCTCAACTGTTGAGCTATTGAGGATTTTATACTAGCAAATAGCAATGAATTTGTTGAGGTTAAGTTTTGTTTAAGTCAATTGAAGTTGAGTTTGAGTCAGTCAGTTGAGCATCAGTTTGAGTCTTTCGGGGGATTAAATAAATAAATAAATAAAAATGTTTTCTATTCAATTAAACTTTTACAAGTATTTTTGAATCGTAAAATGCATCGACCACTGGTTAGTTTGGGTAAATGGGGGTTAGTTTCTGACAATAAAGAATTTGAAAGTGTCAACAAACCATTGATTAAAATTATAATACTACATTGTATTTCAATTCTTACATGTTACAAGGGTACCTTATGAACTAGGCAAACTCTGTTACAGCTATTAATGCCCACCTCCAGATTTACACGTTTGCAGATAGAAAAATATGACTACTGTGTTAGTTTGTGTGTGCGCGTGCCTGTGTGTTCGCGGGAGTGGGCGCGTGCGCGTGTGTGTGCGTGTGTGTTAAAGGTTCCCTTAAAATAAGTTACTATTTAATATCGGGTTACTTACAGAATAGTCAACCCTAGTCTTATTCCTAGGTGCCCTGGATCGGAAAATCTCTTCCATGTCAACAGTTTTCTTTCCCAGTAGCTTCCGAACTGAGGGGTGCAAGCTGCGCTGACTGTCGCGAAGAATACTTGACACCTATAAAAATATATAATATGGAATAATGGAATAGTTGCGCCGTATCTTCCAAAATTCTTATGACTTGGTCATGTGACTTCATAGAACTTGGCGCGCCACACTTGGCGTGCGCGTGTCGCTCGCTTGTCCATGAACCCGGCTTCGATTTTCGACCATATGGTGAGGACTTAAGGCTTCTTTTTACTTTGGCAGTAAATAAAATAAAAATAAAAAAAGCCTTTTATTTATCCTTAATCTAAACAAAGAATTGGTTGACAAAAAAATAATAATTTTCATTTTAATATTAAGGACCTCTTATTGAGTAAAGGCCTCCTCCAGATTTCTCCAGGTCTTCCTGTCTAGGGCCTTTTTTTTCCAGACTTTGGCAGTATTAGGATATTAAAAGACACCTGCTCCTCTTCTGTTATTATTATTATTATTCTGTTATGATTATTAAACAGAAGTAATAAATATATCCACTCCTGGCACAAGCATTACGCTTAACTGGAGGGGAAAGGGGAGTATAAGTCATGATTAGCATGGCTAATATTCTTTTTTAATAAAAAAAAAAGAAAAAGATAGTGGACTGCTTTCCATGAATCACATAACTTCTACTCCATGCTGATCACCAGGGATATCGGAACTGGTGATGATGTTGACTCACCTCAGCCCTGGCGCGAGGCTCGCTCTGTGATGCCACCTCATCCTCGATCTGGCTGGAGCTCATCTGCAACTTCTGCTCCGTGTAGAAGTTCATCACTAAGGCATATCGAAGCTGGTGGAGATATCTTCGCGCTTTTATCATTCTGATGACAAGAAAGAAGGTAAATTAATTATTTCCTTTAAGGTGCAGGGCACAGGTCTGCCTTGGTTTTTCATAAATTGTAAACTAATATTACAAAGTAGGCTTATGGCATTCTAATATCGCCAATGGCAGTATCATTTCCACAGGTTTACATAAAAATCTTAAGATACTTGAAAGTTTCAGTAAAAGAAATTAGTCAGAGTATCGACTTGTACTCGGTTCATTAGCTTAGGAGCTACGATGGCACAGACAGATACACAGATACACATGTCAAACTTATAACACCCCTCTTTTTGGGTCGGGGTTAAAAACAGACAGGTAAACAGACACACTTCATTTCTCAGTACATTAATTTGTTGTGCCAGATTTTTTTTCCATGCAGATGTAAACTGGGGAATCAACTCCCATCAGCTGTGTTCACACTAGATTACAACATAGGGTTATTCAAGGACCAACAAATTCCGAAAGGCTGGCAACACATTTCTTTCTTTTATCTCCCCGCCTGAATCTTCCCTCCAGCCATCCAAACTCGCTCCAGAAGCCAAGTAACCCAGGTTGCAGAAGGCTTCCCAGCTGAGGTTCGAACTGACATATTACAACTTAAACTCTGGGTCGAGAAATCTTAAATGCCCTATGTAGGTTCTCTCTATAACATAAACTCTTACTAAGGAAGTATTTGAAGAAATTCTACTCGAATGCAGCCGGGCTGGGTCAGCTGTTCATAAGAAGTGTTAATTAAGTTGTCAAAAGATCACAATTCTAACCATGTTTTACAGTGTTTAGATCACGCGGAAGAGTCGTGCTGTATTGCTTCTTACAATAAACCATTTACAAGCCGTAAATAGACTAACCTTTGATCTATTAACGCGACCTCATCCTCTCTCGCGTCCAATTCCTTCCTGAATTCGCGACGCACGATTTGTTTGATTTTGGTTATTTTCTCGTCTTCTGTGAGACTCGGTGCCTCTTCCTTGACACAAACGGGTACTTCGGGATAGTCTGGATCGTGGTACTCCTCGTTCATTTCCATTTTTACAGCAAATCACACTGAATTAAGCGTTTGAAAAACACTCTACACTGAAATATTACGATTTAACTTTTATGCGTCATTGAGTACAAACACGAAAGTTGTTTTATCACATTTCTCTTCCCACGGCTTTAGGCTTGTATAAGTTTTTTTAATTACAGTTATAAATAAAACAAAATATACATAATCACTTTCAGCATTATAGCTATTTTCCAAAAAAATATTATTATTATTTGACAGGAGTCAGCAGGGTCAACAACCGTTGCGTTTTGGGTGGGTTTCTTTTCGTCCAAAATCTTCTGCGCATCAAAAAAGCGGCGATTCAAACTTTTCACGGTCATTAACGTTTGCGTTTATTAATGTACTTAATTAATTACGACTTATGTAGTTAATAAAAATACTTATTTAAGATGATAAAATTGCTTCTTGCTGTTCAATTTACAGTAAAAAATTATACCTAGTTCATTGAGTTCAATAGGTTCAGTAATTTTCAGTCATTTTATGAAAGCAATTCCAAATAGTTAAATAACTAGGACTATATAGGTACACTAACTAACTATAGGTAATAGGTAACTATTTAAAAACTTGTATAGAAAACGCGTAAATAAATGTTTTTAATTAGTTACCTAATACCTATAACAGCTAGATAAGTTCTTATTTTATGTTATGTTGTGAAGGTGAAAAGGGTGAAACAAAATGTAATTTTTATTTTTTAACTGGCAACTAAAAGTAAAAAAAAAGCGGCAACATTTTAGTTATCTGTGTAATAGTAACAGATAATAGTTTTTTTTTTTTTCCTTTAAATCTGGCTTTACTCTAATTAGCCAATGTCAAGTTTGTGATATTTTCAAGTTATTGAATTTATACAAGTATGGACTCCGTCTGTGCCGGCGCCCGCCGACATACGCGCGGCGCCCCTTTAGAGCGCTTCCCAGTCAGTTCCACCACCAAAAAACACCAACTAACACAAAAACCAGCCACTCTTAACAAAAAAAAACACTCCAAACAAGCACAGCACGCGCGCCAGCAAACGCCATCACAGACGAAGTCCCAGATAATAGTAATCAGTTATCTGTATTCTGTGTTCCCTGGTCTGTGACTGTCATCGTTACTCGTTAGCTGACGTTCACCATTTTCGTAACAAACAAAAGGATTTCTCTATTTCATCACGAAACCTATAAAGAAATTCAAGAATTTGAGGCCGTTGCTGAAGCGGAGGCCTAGGAGCGTCGAGCGTGATGTGAGGGCTCGATACGAGCGCGCGTCCATGTCCGATTCCCAAGAAAAAGGCCAGGGGGCCATGCTAGAACCACGAAGACCTTTCTTCTATCCGGACAGCAGTAGCGACACAGAAGAGTACAGAAGGGACGCAGAGGAGCGTCGCAAGCGTCTATCGAAGCGAAACGGACCTAATTTGCGTCGAATCCCGCTAAACATGCCGCCAAAAAACCAAACTCCTAATACGCCTATACCTTCGACTTCTACGCAGGAACCGCCGAAGAACGGGCAGAAAAACTTGTTCTGCGATGATAGAATCACTTTGGTGGTAGATAATACAAGATTCGTGGTGGATCCAGCGCAGTTTACTGCCCATCCTGATACCATGCTGGGGACGATGTTTAGTTCTGGTAAGTTCTTTGATAATAAAGACAACTTCTGAGTTTCAGTAGAACCTGTTCTCAATTCTGATAATTCTTTCTAAGTGTGGGTCTACATTAGAGAAGTCATATGACTCAGTATCAAGATCATTTTTTGTGGGTTATGGCTATATGCATTTTACAGCATGGTGAATGTGTAACTGAGTAGCGCAGTTTATATTTTACCCCCAAAAAGTTAAGAATTACCATGCAAATTTCCAAAAGGAATCCAACCATGTGGATGAATTTGCTGACATTATCTGGTTTACAATATATAAAAGACACTGTTTTTTATAAAAACTTTTGATGTAGGAATAGGATTTATATTGCCATGATCCATATAAATGGCTCACAGTATCTTTTGTGAATTTTGTTAACTAGTATAACTATGACTTCATGTGTGGATTTTGATTTTGAATATCCTGTGGGAACACTTTGATTTTCCAGGATAAAAAGTAGCCTATGTCACTCTCAATGCCCTTAACTATATCCATGCAAAAAATTATGCCGATCAATTGCTCCATTGTGATGTGATTAAAGGACAAACCAACAAACACACACACACATACATTTTCACATTTATAATATTAAGTATGATGCATTTCACAGCATGGTGAATGTTTAGAGTACTGGGAAAACACTAAGACAATGAAGGATAGTGACCTTAAGTCAAAGTAAACATGCATGTTTATGACCCACTGGTAAAATCTAACTAAACAAACACATGCATATCTGTAAACATCTTTTGTTTTTCTTGGAAGGGTGATCAATTCACTAATTCTCAGAAATGTAAACAAAAAACATGTAATTAACCTAGTTCAGAATACTTTAGTTTGCCTTAAGGCTGATTCACACATACACGTGACACGTGCGTAGTGACGCGCGTAAAGCCCTAACACACCGGGTTACGCATACGTCCACGCTTTACGCAAGCGGTGTGCCATGTTTCATACAGTTCCTGCCATTACAACGCAATGGTACACGCTACGTCTACGCTTACGCAGCCTGTGTGAATGAGCTGTTAGTTTAAATAAGAGGTCGCCTCTTACGCGGCCCATACGACCTTTTACCGCGAACTGACAATGACATCACACTATGATTGAAAATATAACTCCAAAAAGACTAAAGCGCCAGGCAAATAAAATCTCGCATCTCGCAAAATATATTTTTCTTATTTACTTTTAAATGTTCACAACAATTTACACGCTGGATGTGAAAAGCCTAAATTGTAAATATTTAAAAATGCCAAATCTGTTTATAGTCCAAGGACTGATCGCAGATAGAAGAAAAGGAATTTAAAAAAAAAAAAACTTAATTTTAGGCATAGAGTTCACCCATCCAAACGAAAGAGGGGAGTACGAAGTTGCAGAAGGGATATCAGCAACCGTGTTCCGAGCTATCCTGGAGTACTACCGCGGTGGCACCATCCGTTGCCCCCCCACTGTCTCCGTGCAGGAACTGAGGGAGGCTTGTGACTACCTGCTGGTGCCCTTTGATGCCAATACTGTCAGATGTCAGGTAATTATGCCTAGGGTACCTTTTCAGGGTAGTCTACTTTATTGTAGGCTACCTTTTTTAACTAGTTTGGGAAACAGGTGCACAGTAATGTTTGTTATTATAACTAACTGTTATGATGCCCGCGACTTCGTCCACGTGGATTTACGTTTTTGTAAATCCACGCGGACGAAGTCGCGGGCATTAAGCCGCTGGAACTCTTTGATTTTCCGGGATAAAAAGTAGCCTATGTGTTAATCCAGGGTATAATCTATCTGCATTCCAAATTTCAGCTAAATCCATTTAGTAGTTTTTGCGTGATTGAGTAACAAACATCCAAACATCCATACTTTCACATTTATAATATTACTAGGATTAGGATTTATTGTTGAGCAAAATAAATTTATCTTTATCATATCTTTATTGTGCCTCTCTGCATGTAGTACACACATATTTAAGGTCAGCGACAGTTATTCTTAGTGTGACCATATTGCTGGCACCTCTTGCATTGAGTACATTTGTTGATGTAGATCCATCCATACTATCCATACTAATATTATAAATGCGAAAGTGTGTCTGTCTGCTACCTTTTCACGGCCCAACAGTATAACCGATTCTTAAGAATTAAGAACAGGGTTAGCTTATATCCCGGGGACGGACATAGGCTACTTTTTATCCCGGAAAATCAAAGAGTTCCCACGGGATTCCTAAAGACGCATCCGCTTAATCGATTTATATGAAATTTGGTATAGAAGTAGCTTGCGTCCCTGTAATCGAAATAGGCAACTTTTTATCTGGGAAAATCAGGCAGTTCCCACGGGATCTTTAAAAACCTAAATCCACGCGGATGAAGTCGTGGGCATCTAGTGGATAATAATATGTAAATTGTAAACTCTACATTCACTACTATTACCTTAGGACAAGGACATATTTTGGAGGTCCAAATTGATCTTTATCTTTTCTGAACGCGCATGCACGCGTGCGTGTGTGTAGTCTAATCAGTGTTTGAGCAAATCTTTTGGGTTTCAGAACCTACGTGGCTTACTCCACGAGCTATCAAACGAGGGTGCTCGTCGCCAGTTCGAGTGCTTCCTCGAGCGTCTGATTCTCCCCCTGATGGTAGAGTCAGCTCGGCGCGGGGACAGAGAATGTCATGTAGTGGTGCTGCTGGATGATGACTCTGTGGAGTGGGATGAGGAATATCCCCCACAGATGGGTGATGAGTACAGCCAGACTGTACTCTCCACGCCTTTGTACCGCTTCTTCAAGTACATTGAGAACAGGTAAGCTAGTGTCCTCACCCTGTAGCGCTCTCTGAGTCAGTCAGTTAGTTAGCTCGCCGCGAAGACAGTCACAAAAAAAATTAAAGATTTGTGTTCCCAAAATAATTAGTTTACTAAGTTACATCAAGATGGCGCTATCCGTCATTAACTTGCATACACTGGTTTGAGATTTCTTGTAAGATGGTGCGAAAACATTTGTGTGCGAGTTTGACTTGCACTTGACCAAGGTTTAACGTTAGGTCATGTGTTAGTTAATCCAAAGCTAATATCTATAAAAACCTTAATATCAAACGATTCTTCAATCTTTTTGCAGAGACGTAGCCAAACAAGTAATGAAAGAGCGTGGGCTCAAAAAAATCCGTCTCGGGGTAGAAGGTTACCCAACATACAAGGAAAAAGTTCGCAAGAGGCCCGGCGGTCGGGCAGAGGTCATATACAACTACGTTCAGAGGCCGTTCATACACATGTCTTGGGAAAAAGAAGAGGCCAAGAGTCGGCATGTGGACTTCCAATGCTTTAAGTCCAAGTCTGTGACTAACTTGGCTGAAGCCACCGCTGACCCTGTCATAGAACTGGAGCCTAGTCGAGCTAGAGAAGAAGTTGAGGTAAGTAAATAAAATAGTAAATTTATGAAGTAAAAGTTCTTTAGGCGCGATTTGGAATAACTCAAGTTGCACAAGTAACTCATATTTTAAACTAGCTGATGCCCGCAGCTTCGCCCGCGTGGATTGGTCAGATCCCCTGCAGCATCAGGATTGAGGAGTTGGACTCCAAATTTTTTATGAAACAATGTCGCAAAGTTCCTCTATCGATTAAAAAAGAAATAACGCAAATCGGTTCAGAAATCTCGGAGATTTCGGCGTACATAGGTAGAAAAACACAACTCCCTTTTTGAAAGTCGGTTAAAAAAGTAGCCTATGTTACTCCCTGGCCAATTCTCTACTTGTCTGTGAAAATCCCGTCAAAATCGGTTCAGCCGTTCCCAAGATTAGCCTTTTCAAACAGACAGACAGACAGACAAAAAATTTAAAAACGTGTGATTCAGTCATAGTATCGTTCAAATAACCATATGACCTTAATATGCGGTAGTTATTTCGAAATTACAGACAGACACACCAATTTTATTTATTAGTATAGATGGCCACCAAACAGAACAGCTGTTTTAAGACTTGTCTTAGACTATAATAGTCTGATTCTTCTTGGTAGGAAAAGGATGAATAAAAGCCTAGAGTTCAAATTTTTATAGAGTGTTTATTTCTACTACCGCTGTAACAACCAATAATAAAAATATCGAAATGGCCGCCATGGAAATGTAAATTATTAAAAAGTGTTATTTCTTGTACGATGGTGCGTAACTTACGTAACGATGGTGCGTAACTTACGTAACGATGGTGTGTAACTTACGTAACGATGGTGCGTAACTTACGTAACGATGGTATGTAACTTTCGTAACGATGGTGTGTAACTTACGTAACGATGGTGTGTAACTTACGTAACGTATATTGTTAATTCGCAGGTGCCGGAGGCAGGGGAGGTGGTGGAAGAGGAGCAGTGATCGCTGGCGCCGCGCAGGGCTGTCCGGGTTCTGATGGCGTTGTTCTGTTGGTATACTACGTGACAGGGGACTGTGCGAATTGCCAGGGGACTGTGCGGGGGTTATTGTGCACGCCAGGGGACTGTGCAGAGGTTACTATGCGTGCTAGCGGACTGTGCGGAGTTTACTGTGCATGCCAGGGTACTGTGCGGGGTTTACTGTGCATGCCAGGGTACTGTGCGGGGTTTACTGTGCATGCCAGGGTACTGTGCGGGGTTTACTGGGCGTGACAGGGGACTGTGCGGGGTTTACTGTGCATGTCAGGGTACTGTGCGGGGTTTACTGGGCGTGACAGGGGACTGTGCGGAGGTTACTGGGCGTGACAAGGGACTGTGTGGTGTTGTGCGTGACAGGGGATTGTACACGCCAGGGGACTGTGCGGGGGTTACTGTACGCGGGAACGTCGAAAAATATTTGAAAATTCATATTTCTATGTTTATGAGTTGGCACAGCCCCTCGACTCTTAAAGATGAATGCAAAAACGAGCAGCATTGCTTCTCCGCCTCGCGTTTTATTTATCCAAGTCTTTATATTTAGCTTTGGCGGTCTGTGTAAAGCTCAGTCAAATAGATATTTCCATTCAAGTGGGTATCATGATTATCATCATTAAGATATTGAAGAACTTTGCAGACTAAACTTTGGATACTGAAATAGAATGGAATTTTTTTATTTGGCTTTAATGTAATTGTACTATTCCAATGGTGTTCTTTTTATATTATATTGATTAGGTATATCGTATTGGTTTTATTTTTACCTGACTCCTGAAGAAACTACCTACATATATTAAAAAAATATTGAGATACTAGCTGACGCCCGCGACTTCGTCCGCGTGGATTTAGGTTTTTCGAAATCCCGTGGGAACTCTTAGGTTTTCCGGAATAAAAAGTAGCCTATGTGCTAATCCAGGATATTATCTATCTCCATTCCGAATTTCAGCCAAATCCGTCCAGTAGTTTTTGCGCGAAGGAGTAACAAACATACACACACACACACACACATACAAACTTTCTCCTTTATAATATTAGTGTGACTAGCTGATGCCTGCGACTTCGTCCGCGTGGATTAAGGTTTTTGAAATCCTGAATTTCTTAAACTGAACACTTTCAAGTAAAGATTTTTATGTAATCCTGTGAAGATAATACCTACTGCCATTGGTGGAATTAGAATGCCATAAGCCTACTTTGTCGTATTAGTTTACAAATTGCGAAAAACCAAATTAAATAATTTCGCGGGCAGACCTCGTGCCAAAAGCCTCAATAGCTCAACGGTTGAGGAGCGGACTGAAATCCGAAAGGTCGGCGCTTCGAACCCCACCCGTTGCACTATTGTCGTACCCACTCCTGGCACAAGCTTTACACTTAGTTGGAGGGGAAAGAGGAATGTTAGTCATGATTCAAATGGCTAATATTCTTTTTTTTTTTAATGCACCTTAAATTCATATTCAACATATTTTTATTCAATTAAACTTTTACAAGTGCTTTTGAATCGTCAAAATAATTTACCACTGGTTCGGAATGCCGTTCCTACCGAGAAGAACCAGCAAGAAACAACTGCTTAAACCTTATATAGTATCCAAATGATCTCTTCTTGAAAATCGTCCCAAGGTTTTTACGTCGATATGATTCACAGTACAGTCAAAACAAGCGTCACAGAACCGGTTTGTGGAAATCCTTACAAGACTTAGGCACGGTAATATAATATTACCGTGACTTAGGCGTAACGCACGCCGATCGAACCAAGGCGCAGCTTTGATAACAACCAAACCCTATCCACGGAAACAATTTAGTATATCGCTCTCTGTTACATAATCCCAACACAAATGACAGAGACAAAATCTAAAGTGGTGTGTTAACCAGGGCTCTATCCGTCACTCGTTTCATACAATCGTAGTTCCAATTTCATTTGAATATTAAGCAACCAAAGTCCATGAAATTTTGCAGAAATATTCTAGAAACTAATATCCGTGTCTGTAGTGTTTTAGATTTTTCTAAAAATATGTAGTTTTAAAATTACAGGGGCTCAAAGATTTGTATGAAAATTTTTAAGACCGCGTAACTTTGAAAACGAATATTTTAACAGAAATCTGGAGAACCACAGACATAGATATTAGTTTCTAGAATATTTCTGCAAAATTTCATGGACTTGGGTTGCTTAATATTTAAATGAAATTGGAACTACGATTGTATGAAACGAGTGATGGAGAGAGCCCTCTTAACCATTTTAACTTGCACGCCATTCATTGCAAATGTGGTGATACCAAAACGGATTTGTACAGTAACTATTTTAAGCAAATATAATTGATTTGAGTTATGTACCTACTAGGAGCCAGCGCATGCCAGACCTTCGTTATTTTATAAAAGCTGAATGTTTGTCTGCGTATTGTCCTCAACACGGAGGAACGGTCAGCGATCATGAAGTTTGGATCATGGTGGCTTTGGGAGATAACAGGTAACACAGGACTAACTTCAACTGTAGATATGTCCAAGTAAAAGTCGAATTTTAAGTTGTTATTAAAAGACTGAGCAGCACCATTCCACTCTGTCTGTATGCGTCCTTATTTTCAGAGAAGTGATGACCTTTAAATCTTTATTAGGGCCTACACAGACGGGGGACTTTTGCCCGCGGGGGACAAACGTAGATAAAATGTCCAACAATAACAGAAAAACCCGGCCAAGTGCGAGTCAGACTCGCACACTGAGGGTTCCGAACTCGGTTATTTTTCCCGACGTTTTGCACGATAAATCAAATACTATCATGTATAAACATAAATAAAAATCTGTTTTAGAATGTACAGGTAAAGCCCTTTCATATGATACTCGACTCGGTATAGTTATCTTACTTTGAAAATTGAAACACATTCAAAATTCAAAATATTTTTATTCAATTATATACTTTTTAATTTTTTTTTCTGTGATGTAACCACGAATTCACGGTTTTCAAATTTATTCCTTTACTTTGGCTATAATATCTACCTACCTGCCAAATTTCATGATTCTATAGGTTTTCTTGACAAACACGGACGCGACGGACGGACGGACGGACAGATAGACAACAAAGTGATCCTATAAGGGTTCCGTTTTCCTTTTGAGGTACGGAACCCTAAAAACAAAACTTAGCTACCTAGGTAGGTACTGCTATAATGCGGACTGCTGGAATAATGCGGACTGAAATCCGCTGTGAGGTTTCAAAAATTTCTAAATAACTAATTGATACCCGTTACTTCGTCCGTTGACTTTTAAAAGTCTCGTGATAACTTTGATTTTCTGAGATAACACGCCTACCTCTATCATTCGTCAAAATCGGCCCAGTGGTTTAGGCACTACTGTGGAACACACAGAATCTGGATACAAACATACACATAGACTGCTAAAATCATAACCCTTCTTTTTGGCTTTGCCGCAGTGGGGTAAAAAGTACCTACTTAATCGGAGGTCTGGCCCTCGTCTATGCTGGCCTTTAAATAACTGAATACTATTAATATTGACCCAATCGATAACCAGTGACCGTCGAGAGAGAGAGGTTTCCACTAAAATACAATCACACAAAGTGAACCAGTCATACAAGTTGAATCATTAACTTATATCCACGCGTGAATATAGATTTAATTATTTGAAAATGCGTTTGATATTATTAGTTGCGGTTGTTTTGTTAGCTGTATGCAGTGTGAGAGGGGAACATTTGGTGGTGGGTGATATAGGCCCCCGCACTATCCTAGCGAAGGAAGCGACGGCGGAATACAGCGCCTTTCCCTTTATGAAAAGGGTCAAGACGTTCTTCTATTCTGATCCACGTAATCGACGTATTGTGGTAAGTCCTAAGACCATATAGGTATAATCAACCCATTTCCGCTCCACTACTGAGTACGGGTCTCCTCTCAGAATGAGGTTTAGGCCATAGTCTGCCACGCTGGCCCAATGCGGATTGGCAGACTTCACAAACCTTTGAGAACATGGAGAACTCTCAGGCATGCAGGTTTCCTCACGATTTTTCCTTCACCGTTATTAAAGCAAGTGATATTTAATTGCTTAAAACGCACATAACTGAAAAATTAGTGGTGCGTGCCCGGGATCGAACCCCTGGCCTCCGATCAGGAGGCGGACGTTCTAACCACTAGGCTATCACAGCTTCAAGACTATATAGGAAGTAGGACCCCGTACTATTCTAGCGAAGGAAGCGACGGCGGAATACAACGCCTTTCCCTTTATGAAAAGGATCAAGACGTTCTTCTATTCTGATCCACGTAATCGACGTATTGTGGTAAGTCCTAAGACCTCACGATCACACTTCACATCACACTTTCACATTCACACTTTCACACTCTATATTATAAAGGCGAAAGTTTGTGTGTATGTGTGTGTGTATGTTTGTTACTCCTTCACGCAAAAACTACTGGACGGATTTGGCTGATTTGGAATTGAGATAAATAAGGAATATCCTGGATTAGCACATAGGCTACTTTTTATCCCGGAATGTCAAAGAGTTCCCACGGGATTTCGAAAAACCTAAATCCACGCGGGCGAAGTCGCGGGCATCGACTACTATCCCATTTATTTATTTATTTATTAGAACGGACATTTCAGTCCAATTACACTAATTAAATAACACAATAAAAATTAATTTGTTAAGTCAATAATCTAATATGTCAACTACAAATTCTCGCAAAAGTGCAGGATCTGACCTATGACCCATAATTCCCATAAGATAGTTTTTCAGGGTTCCGTACCTCAAAAGGAAAGACGGAACCCTTAAAGGATCACTTTGTTGTCTGTCCGTCTGTCAAGAAAACCTATAGGGTAGGTACTTCCCGTTGACTTAGAATCATGTGGCAGGTAGGTAGGTCTCATAACACAAGGAATAAATCCGAAAATCGTGAATTTGTGGTTATATCGCAAAAAATTTAATTCACTAAATCTCGTATAGATGGCGCAGACCGTTATTAACTTGCAGAGTTCTACTTAGGTAGGTATATCTTGTACACTGAACACCTGTGAACTTGTACGATGGTACAGACTTTCATTCAGTGTTAGACACTGAGTTTTCATGATTCTACGTCAACGAGAAGGACCTACACTATAGGTTTCCTTGACAGGCCGGACGGACAGACAGACAGACAGACAAAAAAGTGATAAAGGGTTCCGTTTTTCCTTTTGAGGTACGGAACCCTAAAAACATTACACCCAATGCGAAAAAGACAACTTCTATGCTCTAAGTAGGTACCTACCCACCTAGTTACTAGACGACTCATTCCGATCACTTTTTGCGGATTGCATCTCACTTGATGGCCAGTCTTATGTAGTAAATAGAGGATGGCCGCGGCTTCGCTTGCGTGGATTTCAGTTCTTTAAAATCCCGTAGGAACTCTTTGATTTTCCGGGTTATAAATCAGCCTATGTCCTTCCCCGGGATGTATCCCATGTCTGTATTAAATTTCATTAAAATCTGTTCAGCGTTTGGGCCGTGAAAACGTAGCAGACAGACACATTTTCGGATTTATAATATTAGTATGGAGTATGGATTTTGATAAGCTTCATAGACCATGATTTTGTACGGACCGACCCATCTAGCGTGTAGTACCAACAGGTCATTGGCCAGGAACGTTATCTTGTACAATGAGGATCTTAATTTCGTTTACAGGGCATCCAGGCAATAGACATGTTGCACAGTAAGGCCTCCGTGAACATCACGGCGGGGGGCCTCGGTCAGCCGTTCGTCAACTTGCGAATGAAGAGCGAGCGCGGCAGCGGCCTGCAGTACAGCATTGGTATCTACGTTAGCCCGGACTTTCATTAAATGATTACGTTTATTACACTTTTGTTTCATTATTACGTTACTACCTACTCCTTGGTCAGTCGAGAATTCATAAGCAAAAGACAATTTTCTGAGTAAAATGATGAATTCTAAGATATCTCTGAAGAAGGTGGCGGGGAGCGGGTGGATGAAGAAGGCCGAGGACAGTGTTTGGTGGCGCGCTCTTGGAAAGGCCTATGTCCAGCAGTGGACGCATACAGGCTGATGGAATGGAAGATATCTAGGCTATAATACTACAAGCTACTACACATAAGGTTATATAATAGACATGTTGCACAGTAAGGCCTCCGTGAACATCACAGCGGGGGGCCTCGGTCAGCCGTTCCTCAACTTGCGAATGAAGAGCGAGCGCGGCAGCGGCTTGCAGTACAGCATTGGTATCTACGTTAGCCCGGACTTTCATTAAATGATGACGTTTATTACACTTTTGTTTCATTATTACGTACCTATATTCCCTGGTCAGTCGAAAATTCATAACTCATAAGCAAAAGACAATTGTCTGAGTAAAATAATGAATTCTAAGATATCTCTGAAGAAGGTGGCGGGGAGCGGGTGGATGAAGAAGGCCGAGGACAGTGTTTGGTAGCGCGCTCTTGGAAAGGCCTATGTCCAGCGGTGGACGCATACAGGCTGATGGAATGGAAGATATTTAGGCTATAATACTACAAGCTACACACAAGGTTATATAATAGACATGTTGCACAGCAAGGCCTCCGTGAACATCACAGCGGGGGGCCTCGGTCAGCCGTTCGTCAACTTGCGAATGAAGAGCGAGCGCGGCAGCGGCCTGCAGTACAGCATTGGTATCTACGTTAGCCCGGACTTTCATTAAATGATTACGTTTATTACACTTTTGTTTCATTATTACGTACCTATACTCCCTGGTCAGTCGAAAATTCATAACTCATAAGCAAAAGACAATTGTCTGAGTAAAATAATGAATTCTAAGATATCTCTGAAGAAGGTGGCGGGGAGCGGGTGGATGAAGAAGGCCGAGGACAGTGTTTGGTAGCGCGCTCTTGGAAAGGCCTATGTCCAGCGGTGGACGCATACAGGCTGATGGAATGGAAGATATCTAGGCTATAATACTACAAGCTACACACAAGGTTATATAATAGACATGTTGCACAGCAAGGCCTCCGTGAACATCACAGCGGGGGGCCTCGGTCAGCCGTTCGTCAACTTGCGAATGAAGAGCGAGCGCGGCAGCGGCCTGCAGTACAGCATTGGTATCTACGTTAGCCCGGACTTTCATTAAATGATTACGTTTATTACACTTTTGTTTCATTATTACGTACCTATACTCCCTGGTCAGTCGAAAATTCATAACTCATAAGCAAAAGACAATTGTCTGAGTAAAATAATGAATTCTAAGATATCTCTGAAGAAGGTGGCGGGGAGCGGGTGGATGAAGAAGGCCGAGGACAGTGTTTGGTAGCGCGCTCTTGGAAAGGCCTATGTCCAGCGGTGGACGCATACAGGCTGATGGAATGGAAGATATCTAGGCTATAATACTACAAGCTACACACAAGGTTATATAATAGACATGTTGCACAGTAAGGCCCCCGTGAACATCACAGCGGGGGGCCTCGGTCAGCCGTTCCTCAACTTGCGAATGAAGAGCGAGCGCGGCAGCGGCTTGCAGTACAGCATTGGTATCTACGTTAGCCCGGACTTTCATTAAATGATGACGTTTATTACACTTTTGTTTCATTATTACGTACCTATACTCCCTGGTCAGTCGAAAATTCATAACTCATAAGCAAAAGACAATTGTCTGAGTAAAATAATGAATTCTAAGATATCTCTGAAGAAGGTGGCGGGGAGCGGGTGGATGAAGAAGGCCGAGGACAGTGTTTGGTAGCGCGCTCTTGGAAAGGCCTATGTCCAGCGGTGGACGCATACAGGCTGATGGAATGGAAGATATCTAGGCTATAATACTACAAGCTACACACAAGGTTATATAATAGACATGTTGCACAGCAAGGCCTCCGTGAACATCACAGCGGGGGGCCTCGGTCAGCCGTTCGTCAACTTGCGAATGAAGAGCGAGCGCGGCAGCGGCCTGCAGTACAGCATTGGTATCTACGTTAGCCCGGACTTTCATTAAATGATTACGTTTATTACACTTTTGTTTCATTATTACGTACCTATACTCCCTGGTCAGTCGAAAATTCATAACTCATAAGCAAAAGACAATTTTCTGAGTAAAATAATGAATTCTAAGATATCTCTGAAGAAGGTGGCGGGGAGCGGGTGGATGAAGAAGGCCGAGGACAGTGTTTGGTAGCGCGCTCTTGGAAAGGCCTATGTCCAGCGGTGGACGCATACAGGCTGATGGAATGGAAGATATTTAGGCTATAATACTACAAGCTACACACAAGGTTATATAATAGACATGTTGCACAGCAAGGCCTCCGTGAACATCACAGCGGGGGGCCTCGGTCAGCCGTTCGTCAACTTGCGAATGAAGAGCGAGCGCGGCAGCGGCCTGCAGTACAGCATTGGTATCTACGTTAGCCCGGACTTTCATTAAATGATTACGTTTATTACACTTTTGTTTCATTATTACGTACCTATACTCCCTGGTCAGTCGAAAATTCATAACTCATAAGCAAAAGACAATTGTCTGAGTAAAATAATGAATTCTAAGATATCTCTGAAGAAGGTGGCGGGGAGCGGGTGGATGAAGAAGGCCGAGGACAGTGTTTGGTAGCGCGCTCTTGGAAAGGCCTATGTCCAGCGGTGGACGCATACAGGCTGATGGAATGGAAGATATCTAGGCTATAATACTACAAGCTACACACAAGGTTATATAATAGACATGTTGCACAGTAAGGCCCCCGTGAACATCACAGCGGGGGGCCTCGGTCAGCCGTTCGTCAACTTGCGAATGAAGAGCGAGCGCGGCAGCGGCCTGCAGTACAGCATTGGTATCTACGTTAGCCCGGACTTTCATTAAATGAAATATTTACAAGTCAAATCATTATTTTTATTAAAAATCCTGTTTCAAAAATTCACAATATTCTTTCTCCAACGCTTTGACAGCTCCGTCCGTTTGTAGCAGCGCGTTTTGCTTCTTCAGATTGTCTATAAGAGCGGTCTGTCTGTCCGTGTGTAGTGTTAGTGTCTTTATACGAGCTTCCAAACGTTGGATGGTGGATTGGTGAGACGCGGACAGCGTGCGGGTTGAATCGCGAAATTCCTGAAAACATACGATTATTGTTTTGAAATCATCAATCAAACCACTTATCGTCGGCCCACTACTGAGGACGAGTAGGTATTATGTCAATGTCAGAACTAATGTTTGCGATAGTTAAGCAACGTTGACCCAAGTTGGTAACTGGATGGGTGACCGACTTTGGAAGTCCGTATTTGGCCTTTTCGTTTCCTCCGTGCCTCGGAGAGCTCATTAGCTGTTGGTCCCGGTTATTATCGCCAACATCTGATAATAACTGTAAAAACCTAAGAATCGAAATCTCATTCTCTTAGTGAGTTGTATGCGGAAGGATCTGGGAGCCCACCGCATTATTATCCCAAGAGAACGCCTGCCATTATGTGATTAATGGAAAGGAGTCACGACTCTCAGCAATGAAGGAATACGACTATAAAGAAGAAGATGATGGCCGCGACTTCGTCCGCGTGGATTTGAAAATCCCGTAGGAAAACTCTTCGATTTATTTCAGGGATAAAAAGTTGCCTATGTCAATTTCCGGAATCCAAGCTACCTCTTTATAAAATTTTATATAAATCGATTAAGCAGATGTGCCTATCAGAATCCCGTGGGAACTCTTTGATTTTCAGCGATAAAATACTTTTTATTATTTCGGTTTTTCCGACCAAACCACACACCAAATTTCATCAAAATCGGTTAAACTGTTGGGCCGCAAAAGCTAGCAGACAGACAGATATACTTTGGCATTTATAACATTAGTTTTTTTTTAAATAAAAGCGACATATAATAGCAGGCGAGTCACCTGATGGTAAGTGATTACCGCCGCCCATGAACATCTGCAGCACCAGAGGAACCGCCTTTCAGGAATTTGTATGGAAGTATGAATAAAACCTACCTTTTCAGTCATTTTGGCTGTCTCCAGTTGTTGTTTGAGGGTAGTTATAGATTCGTCTTGCGACGCACATCTTGCTTCTAGGCTTGCGTTCTTGCACTTCAGTTGTTTTAGTTCGTTTGTCAGTTTGTCTGTCACGCTCCTTTGTTCCTTGTAGAGACGGTCTTTTTCCTGTAAATTATATTCATGACCTCAGAATTTTTTCCTCTTTCATTTGACATCCTACTTGATACAATAGCAAAATAATTTTTGGAGACCTCCACTCTTTTTAATATAACATCCGTTAGGTCGATTTTTTTCGTATAAATTGTAGCCTATGTCATCCAGACCATAATAATGAATCGATTGACACCTCAACCATCAAAATCGGCTCAGTAGCTTAGGCGCTAGGGTGAAACACACAAATACAAACATACAAAATACGGACTGCTACAAGTGTAAATTAAAAATTTATAACACCCTCGACATGTGAAGGTTACAGTAACTAGAAAAGAGTTGATAACTTTCAAACGGCAGACCCGATTTTCTTGGATTATAGCTAAGAACACTCTCAATCAAGCCACCTTTCAAACAAAAAAAAAACTAAATTGAAATCGGTTCATTAGCTTAGGAGCTATGATGCCACAGACAGATACACAGATACACACGTCAAACTTATAACACCCCTCTTTTTGGGTCGGTGGTTAAAAATCATAACCCTTCCTTTTGGCTTTGCCGTAGTCGGGTAAAAAGGGTCCTGTAAGAACTCGGCCGTGCATTGGTTCGCCAATCAACTTACGGCAAGTCTGTTCTGTGCGGCGGCGTGTTTGGCCTTAGTGTGAGCAGTGTCAGCCCTCATAGTGTTGGCTTTATTGAGCAAAGTTAAATGCTCGCTTTCAAGCTCCGCCATTTTGGAAGACTCTCTATTAGACTTGCAACGAATAGTATATTCGGCAGTATACCGAATACCGAATATTCGGCGAGGCCCCTGACCGAATAGCCGAATATTAGGCAAAAGTATTCGGCTGGATTTTAGCGCCAAAAACTTGTACAGACCATAACACCATAACCTTCCCCTTCTAAATTTTGATTATGAAAATAATTCAAATGCATAGAAAAATTCTTAACTTCTTAAAATGATTTAATTATGTACCTGTTTTATGTACCGATTATGAAAGATGATGATTATAAAAGAAATGAGAACCTTACCCTTCTAAATTTTGATTACCACAATAATTCAAATATATATAGAATCCTCCATTTTTCCAATTCAGAAGATGATTATGTACCTGTGTTATGCACCAATGACTACTTAAATGATTATAACAGAAATGAAAATATGAATATATACGTAATCAATCGATTTTAATTTTTCATTTTACCAATTATTTCTCTATGACAAAATATATTATTTAAGTATTCGGTATTCGGCCGAATATAATAAAAGCAGCCGAATAGGCCGAATACCGAATAGTAACCGAATATTCGTTGCAAGTCTACTCTCTATCCATACTAATATTATAAATGCGAAAGTGTGTCTGTCTGTCTGTCTGCTACGTTTTCACGGCCCAACCGCTGAACCGATTTTGATGAAATTTGGTACAGACATTGGCTACATCCCGGGGAAGGACATAGGCTACTTTTTATCCCGGAAAATCAAAGAGTTCCTGCGGGATTTAAAAACCGAAATCCAGGCGGGCGAAGCCGCGGGCATCCTCTAGTATTTAATAGTAACTTAGAAATAATTTATTTTTGACATACTCAAATACGGTATTATTGTCAAAAGTGGGACTGAAGGAATTCGGCCGCGCTTTGGTCCGCCAATCAACTTACGGCAAGTCTGTTCTGTGCGGCGGCGTGCTTGGCCTTAGTGTGAGCAGTGTCAGCCCTCATAGTGTTGGCTTTATTGAGCAAAGTTAAACGCTCGCTTTCAAGCTCCGCCATTTTGGAAGACTCTCTATCCATACTAATATTATAAATGCGAAAGTGTGTCTGTCTGTCTGTCTGCTACGTTTTCACGGCCCAACCGCTGAACCGATTTTGATGAAATTTGGTACAGACATTGGCTACATCCCGGGGAAGGACATAGGCTACTTTTTATCCCGGAAAATCAAAGAGTTCCTGCGGGATTAAAAAAACCGAAATCCAGGCGGGCGAAGCCGCGGGCATCCTCTAGTATTTAATAGTAACTTAGAAATATTTTATTTTTGACATACTCAAATACGGTATTATTGTCAAAAGTGGGACTGAAGGAATTCGGCCGCGCTTTGGTTCGCCAATCAACTTACGGCAAATCTGTTCTGTGCGGCGGCGTGCTTGGCCTTAGTGTGAGCAGTGTCAGCCCGCATACTGTTTGCTCTGTTGAGTAGAGTTAGGCGCTCACTCTCGAGCTCTGCTAGGTGTGTCATATGTTTGTCACATTGCTTTGCCTGAAACATACAAAAACATTCTCATACTTCACACTAATATTATAAAGGCGAAAGTTTGTGTGTGTGTGTATGTTTGTTACTCCTTCACGCAAAAACCACTGGACGGATTTGGCTGAAATTCGGAATGGAGATAGATAATATCCTGAATTAGCACATAGGCTACTTTTTATCCCGGAAAATCAAAAAGTTCCCACGGGATTTCGAAAAACCTAAATCCACGCGGGCGAAGCTGCGGGCATCAGCTAGTACAGAATAAAAACCTTAATCCATACTTACATAATATTATAAATGCGAAAGTGTGTCTGTCTGTCTGCTACGTTTTCACGGCTCAACCGCTGAACCGATTTTAATGTTTGTACAGCGTTAGGTTACATCCTGGGGGGGCGGGGACGGACATAGGCTACTTTTTATCCCGGAAAATCGAAGATTCATAAGTGTCTATCCTATTAACCGATTGATATGAATTTTGGTACAGCTTACGCCCCGGAAATTGACTTCGGCAATTTTTCATCCCGGAAAAGCAGAGTTCCCACGGGATTTTTAAAAACCCAAGTCCACGCGGACGAAGTCGCGGGCATCATCTAGTAGTAAAACAAAATACCTTCTGGTCTATAGTCGCCTGCAGTTTATCAATTTGTTCTTGCATCAACTTCACTTTTGCGGATAGAAACTTGCATACATTTTCTACTGTTAAATTACCTGAAAACAGAAAATATAATAAAAATAAAGATAAAGTTAAAAACTAAAATCAGACTGCGATCGTCTTAATAAACGCTGAAATATTATAGTCAAATTGTTTTTCTGTCGCTTGGTATATTTTAATGTTGTAGTACATTTATATTTATGAACTCAGAATTTTCTCCTCTTTCATTTGACACCCCACTCGATACAATAGCTTTATTTTCGGAGACCCCCACTTTTTTCATGTAATATCCGTTAGGTCAATTTTTTTCGTATAAAATGTAGCCTATGTCACCTTTACGAACGAATCGATTGACACCTCATTCATCAAAATCGGCCCAGTAGTTTAGGCGCTACGGTGGAACACACAGAATCTGGATACAAACATACACACATACATACATACATAGACTGCTAAAATCATAACCCTTCCTTTTGGAATTGCCGCAGTCGGGTAGAAATAAAACTAGCGAGCAAACGAGCAAGCGCGTCACCTGATGTTAAGTGATTGCCGCCGCCTATCAACATTTGCAGTACCATGTCCCGATGCGTTGCTGGCCTTTCAGGAATTTGTTGGTCCACCCCTTGAATAACCCCATGTTGCAATTTGTGGTTACAGCACAAAAAAAAATGTGTTCATGAACAAATAATTAGTTTGTTTAAATCACATGTAGATGGCTCAGTCTGTCATTAACTTACAGTGTTGTACATAAGTGTTATTTCTTGTGCGATGGTACGACCCTTCGTGTGAGGGACCGACTCGCACTTGACGTTTCTTATATGTCTAGACGGTTTCTAGACTACTAGATCTAGACGGTCTTGACGGTTTTTTATATGTCTAGATTTACTTTATCTTACCTTTCATAAAAGATGTTGGTAACACATTATCCTTAACGTTTACAGATACAAAAGCGTGCAAAAACTCAAAATCATTCGCTTTCTTATCACTTGACAAGACGTAGCATTCGCAATTACATCTATTATTACTTGTCTGTGTGTCTGTACAACTTGTATTGTTATATCCACTTCTGTTAACTTCTGTGCAATTTGTTACATTGTTATATACATTTCTGTTATCTTCTTTGCAATTTGTAATGTTGTTATATCCACATCTATTAACTTCTGTACCTAAAATTTGTTACATTGGTCATGGTACATCTTAAGATCTTACTAGCTATTTTAGCTCTGTGCCAACTATCATGTCAAAAGTATGGTTCACCTTTAAATTCAAGACTAAAATAGTACTCCTATGTGCCTCTTTCAAGCTACTCGACACTGGCGAAGTGCATCGTGCTGGGCTGGCACTGCAAAAAGCCACTAAACAAGACAAGTAAGTGTAAATTAAAAATTTATAACACCCCGACAAGTGAAGGTTACAGTAACTAGAAAAAAGCTGATAACTTTCAAACGGCTGAACCGATTTTCTTGGATTATAGCTAAGAAAACTCTCGATCAAGCCACCTTTCAAACAAAAAAAAAACTAAATTAAAATCGGTTCATTAGTTTAGGAGCTACGATGCCACAGATACACAGATACACACGTGAAACTTATAACACCCCTCTTTTTGGGTCGGGGGTTAAAAAGAAGAAGTACTTTCGACATGACAGTTGGCAATGGCGTGAGGTCTCAAAATGTATGCACTATAATTCATTTTTGTAATAGCTTCGATTGAACTTGTTATAGATTCAAATTCAAAATATTTTTATTCAATTAGACTTTTCCAAGCACTTTTGAATCGTCAAAAGCATCTACCACTGGTTCGGAATGCCTTTCCTACCGAGAAGAATCAGCTAGAAATTCGGTGGTTGCTCTTTTCAAAGATTTGATATTCAATATTATGTGCTGTGTCCCTTGCATTGCTGGAGCGACCTGCAGGTCAAATCCACGCTCTTTTATCATTTCACATAATCTTTGATTGTACAAATATGCTTTTCTCAGGAGCATAGTTTTAATAGATTTTTTTAACTTGTGTAAAGCCAATATTGTTATATTCACTTCTATTACCTTCTGTACAATTGGTAACATTGTTAGATGCACTTCTGTTAGCATCTATACTTGTTACATTGTTATATCCATTTACTTTAGCATTTGCATTTGTTATATTGTTATTCACAAATTCATTAGTAACAATATGTTTATTTGGTATAGGAACTTTTTGGTGATGAACTTTTTTGTTATTTTTGTGTGATGTTGTACATTTTTTTTCTGGTGTTGTGTTGGAAGATGACAGGGTAGCACAGCAGTGTATCTTTGTGTTCCTGTGCAGAGGACTTAATGTCAGCTTGCTGAATTCAGAGAATATGTCTTGTTTTTGCTGTAATTGAATAAAATTATAAATTAATAAAGTTTTTTAATTATTACTCCTAGTTGCTGTTGTAGCTTAGTGGTTAGGAAAAAGAATCCGCATTTTTTTGATAAAGAGACAACATAAAGTTCTACTTAGGGATCCCACAAAAAAAAATGCCAGGTTGTAAAAGTGCCATTCTGTTAAAAAAATGTGTAGTAAAATCCATTTTAGTTTACAATAAAATACCAAAGGCATGTAGAGAACTTACATTAAACTTATTTTAATTGAGGCTTAAACGGTGGCTCATAGAAAGGTGTCCGCGACAACCTCGTTGTGAGGATATGAATAATATCCCTACAATAGGGACCTGTTCCAGCAATAAAGACTCCTATGTATACATAGATAAATATAGTTGATACGACAAGAAGGAACGATAAAAGTTGGCAAAATCTTACCATAACATGCTCTATTTCCTTCATCAAACTCTCAGTTTTCTTTTCCAATTGCTTGTTAAGTTTTTTGAACTCATTTTCACGAGCTAAAAGGTCTTCTGAATCCATTTAAGAATAACACACAAAACCTACTCAAATCACTTAACTTTTATACTATTGACTGTAAGATAAGTCTAGAGTTTAACAATTATCAAGTTAGGTTTAAGTTCAAGATTTCTATGTACCTAAAACTTAAGTTTCTTTCCTAAAATAACTGTGTTCTTAATATCAGCCATGTTGCCAAGGTTCTAATGTCAAACATATCATTAAACAAAGTCACGTTACCATGACAACGAACATCTGTGAGTCATAACAGTGACTAAACGGTTTCTAATGGTTAGTCAATAGAACTACCTATTAAGTTTTTTCGTTCTATACTATGTAGAAGCAAAAGTTTATGGAATTATAAAAAGTTTTTCAATAAAATAAAAGTTATTAAAGTAAATAAGCAAAGTAAATCCGTCTAGATTTGTTGTTGTTGATGAGTAAGTGCTGCCATCTTTGCGTACTTTTCAGAACTAATAGTAAATATGGAACACGCGTCAAAAACAGCTGTGCGCTAGCCAATCAAAACACTCTCAACAAATGTCAATAAATCGACATAGATTGTTGTCAGAATGCTTTGTCTTCCATATGATTTGATTTGGAAAACCCTAGCTATATTTCAGCCTGGAATACCATGAAATACCTGTATTTCGATCTAGGAACTACGATTTTATCATTAAATTTGAGAAAAGCCATCGAGATTAACTTGAAAATGGAATTCTTTGTTTCCGCGTAAGGGAGAGATAATAGTTTAAAGCGGGATAGGTATAAAGTTTGGTGTTCAATTTTGAAGTTTGCCATCGATTGACCAATGAGAACGTACTTGGCCCAGCTGAGGCTGGCATTTTTTTTTTAGTTCTTGTTTGAAGCGGGCGGTGTGTAGACGCTCGCGTCGCGTTGAATTATAGTTATTGTTACAAATAACATATTTGGACTGCGTTTCTACGCATCCGGACATTTTGTTGAGTGCAATAATGTATTTAAAGAGAAAAAGACACGATTATCGGAGTGTTATATTATAGCGCTAGTGTTTGAGTGTCGAGATCGGACGAATCGCTTGCTTCTGAAAAGGTAAAGATCTCTTTGTTACAATGACTATTTCCAGAGATGTTACCAACATATGCTTAGATTTCCACATATCTAACACTTTATAAGTTAATTCAGCTTAAATTAGCTCGACTTAATATCTTTCCTGTATTTTAGAAAGTTAATCACTAGTGTTCCAAAGGTATAATGCAACCATTTTAAAACGGTACTCATTTCATAAGAAATCTCATGTTTTTATGAATCATTTTTAATTTATACGTGGTTTATTTTGTAATTGCAATCTCCACAAAGTGTTTTATTGTGTGGAAATGAGAAGTTAATTATTCTTGAATAAAAACCTATACATGTACATAGTTTGAAATCAGCTGATTTTATTATGAGGTACTAAAGAGGGACCCACATGTACCTGCAGGTAGATGACCTTTTTTTTAATAATGCAGGCACAAACCATAAAGACAGGTCCATGGCTCCGAACAAGATCTTTTTTTGTAGACCTAACGGGTCTGGCTACTAGGTTATACACAGCTGTTTTGCTTTATTGAAACCCTAGACATGCCAATTTGAACTTTAACAACGCAGGTTAGTCGAAAAATTACTTTATTAGGTCTCCGAATGCCCTTTCGCAAGTTCGAATAGTGATGGGATACGTTTTTATCGATAAGTTCATTCAAAAATTGTGTAGATTTTAAATATGGAATGCTCACCTTTATATGGTAGGTAAGTGATCAAAAAGGATTTGTTCGAATAGTGTTTGAAAACAATTTTATCGATAGTTTTGCGCATGGATTCTTGCCGAAAAAATTTTTATTAGGTACCTAGGTATTTTGACGTTTATGTCGTTTCATAAGCTCGCAGGTAGATTTTTTTTAACAATAAAATAGTGAGCAAAAGAACAGACGGTCCACCTGATGTTAAGTGATTACCGCCGCTCATGAACATTTGCAGCACCAGATGTACCGCTGATGAGTTGCCGGCCTTTCAGGAATTTGTTGGTTCGCCCCTTGAATAACCCCATGTTGTAATCTAGTGGGAACACCGCTGATGGGAGGTGATAGTGATTGGGTAAACATCGATAATTTAGTCGATGAACTATTTTTGCGAATATTGTGTGTAAAATAAGTAAACTAGTGATTGGGTAAGTTTTATCGATAATTTTGTGTATGAATTATTTTTGAGAACGCATGTTTAACCATCGTTTGTCGTGTAAATGCGCATTATACGCCAACTAGATAGCTGATTACTGATTAGTTTAATTACGTATTCGTTCTGTGTTGCGGACGGCACACGATCCAATATGGCCTCGCGCCTAATATTGTTATACACGTGTATTGAAAAACTTATGTAAAATCTATTAGCATCGCAGAATACGCCATTACCTTTTACGTGTCGCCGGCACACTACTGAGCACGGTTCTTTTCTCAGAATGAGAAGGGTAAGGGTTTGGCCACCGTCCACCACGCTGGCTAAGTGCAGATTAGCAGACTTCACACACTTTTGAGAACAATGTGGAGAATTCTCACGCATGCAGGTTTCCTCCTGCTTAAACGTCAAAGCGAGTGATAGGTCTGTCTGTACCCGAGTACGGAACCCTCTGTGCGCGAGTCTGACTCCACGGAGGGTTCCGTACTCGGGTATTTTTTCTGACATTTTGCATAATTAATCAAAAGTTAGTTTTAGAATGTACAGGTGAAGCCCTTTCACACGAAACCCCACTTGGTAAAGTTATCTTACTTTGAAAATTGAAAATACTAATTATTTGTTCATGAACACATTTTAATGTTTGGTGCGTTTTTATTTTATTAATCAATTTTTTTTTTTTTGGAGCAAACTGAAAACCAGCGCTGAGCATTGCCATCAATGCTCGGCCATGCTGAGTTTGCGGCCTATTGCTAATTGTTAGTTTTTATTTTTATAGATTTAGTTTAGTTAACACATGTTTATGTCACTAGTCACTAGCAATAAGAAAGCAATAAAACCTATTTATTATTATTATTATTATTAATTATTTTTTGTGATGTAACCACAAATATACGGTTTTCGGATTTTTTCCTCTACTTGTGCTATAAGACCTACCTACCTGCCTGCCAAATTTCATGATTCTAGGTCAACTGGAAGTAGGTATCTACCCTATAGGTTTCTTGACAGACACGACGGACAGACAGACAGACAGACAACGAAGAGATCCTATAAGGGTTCCGTTTTTCCTTTTGAGGTACGGAACCCTAAAAAAAGAAAGTGTTGAAAGGTATTATATACCTATTTGGTCTGTTGACAAGTGAATTTGACCCCTATCTTTGTATAATCGCATGAGTGTGCATGTACTTACATATTACCCGGTTAGAGGTAATGAGATAAGAAACATTGTAGTTTTTACTTCAACATCTAGGTATATAGACTTCGTCTGAGGTGGCGTTTGCTGGCGCGCGTGTTGTGACTTTTTGGAGTGTTTTTTTTTTGTTAAAACTGACTGGAAAGCGCTCTAAGGGGGTGCCGTGCGTGTGTCGGCGAGCGCCGGTACAGACGGGGTCCATACTTGTATAGTTTAGCTAACTTGTTACAAATAACTACAAACTTGACATTGGCTAATCATTGTAAAAGCCAGACGAGAGAGAGAAAAAAAAAAAGAACGGTGTATTGACGACCTCCTTGGTTCAGTGTTAAGTGCTGTGGTCTTATTAGCAGGTCTCGGGTTCGATTCCTGACAGGGATTGGAATATTATAATTTCTAAATCTCTGGTCTGGTCTGGTGGGAGGCTTCGGCCATGGCTAGTTACCACCCTATCGTGTCGCTAAATGATTTAGCTTTCCGGTATGATGCCGTGTAGAAATCAAAGGGGCATGGGTTGAATAAAAACTGCCATACTCCTTCCAGTGAGCGAGAATGCATCATCACTTACCACCAGGTGAGATTGCAATCAAGGGCTAACTTGTATCTGAATAAAATTAAATAATTTTTTTGATTGCCGGAAATAACAAGTTTAGTACCTAATTTGGGAGATAATAGGAAACAAACTAATATATAACTTGCTATTTCTTTCATGTATATTCTGTGTTATGTCTACGGCAGTTAGTGATGTCCACTTATCGATAAAACAAAGGTACGTTTCATTGTTCCATTTATCACTTGAACTGTAGACCGACGTGATCGTTCTATAGAACGAGGTCAGCCGATTCTGCTGCGGAAACTGATCATATGATCAATTTGAATGTATGCAATATCTCGATGAACTCTTGACGTGCAATGTAACAGCCTAGTGTTCAAGACGTCGACCTCCTATTCGGGGTTCGGTCGGAGGTTCGATCTCCAGCTCTAACTTTTTTTTTTTAAATAATGTTAGCCATGCTGATCATAAGGAATACGCGTTAAGCGTAAAGCTTGTGCCAGGAGTGGTTACGACAATAGTGCAACGGGTGAGGTTTGAACCGCCGACCTTTTGGTATTCAGTCTGCTCCTTAACGGTTGAGCTATCGAGGCTCTAACTTTTCGGAGTTATGTGCGTTTTAAGCAATGAAATATCACTTGCGTTAACGATATGCCTGACAGTTCTCCATAATGTTCTCAAAGGTATGTGAAGTCTGCCAATCCGCACTTTGATGGATTTGTAAGAATACGAATGAGTTCACACGCGTAAGTACGTTTTGTATGACGGGCCACTACGGGTCGTATTTTTACGAAAACGAAAACGAATTGAATACTCTTTTATTTTATGGTTTTCCAAACCCAAAGTTAAGCCAATATGTCGACGTGGTGAGAATCATATCTCCAAAACCATACTGCTGAGTTTCTTGCCGACTCTTAATAAAGTTTAACGCAGTAAAATTTGCTCTTCGAACCAGTGGTAAACGCGGAGGTAGCAAATAAGAGACAGACATAAGTAGTTGTTCTACATGATATAAATTGGGATTTGAAGTTTTGAGGCGGGTTGATCCGCCATATGGGTACTCAAAGACAAACGACTGATCGTTAACCTTAGTTATTTACTATTCAGCTATTTTTAGCACAAAACAATAAATTGTAACAATATGTTGCAAGATAACTAAGCGCTATTGTTAAATTCTTAATTGGATATCGTTAGGTTGATGATTGTACTCAAGTTAATGAACTAATTAATTCTGTGGCCTAATTAAGTAATTTGTGTTACTTACTAAACAAGTGCAAATTAAAAAATTTCAACACCCCCGACAAATCATTTTCAAATAAATAATTATGTATATCTAGGCAACGTCCATCTTGACAGCTTGACATTTGTCAATTGACATAATATTATGAACCTAACGGTTATGTAACCTTCTTTTCTGCAAGAAAACTAGAAAAGAGCTGATAACTCTTAAACGGCTGAACCAATTTTTTTGGATTATAGCTAAGAACACTCTCGATCAAGCCACCTTTCAAACAAAAAAAACTTAATTAAAATCGGTTCATTCGTTTAGGCGCTAAGATGCCACAGACAGATACACAGATACACAGATACACAGATACACAGATACACAGACACACAGATACACAGATACACACGTCAAACTTATAACACCCCTCTTTTTGGGTCGGGGGTTAAAAAATAGTTTTTTTTTTTAATTTTTATGGTTCCAAACCTACCTCAAAAGGAAAAACGGAACCCTTATAGGATCACTTTGTTTGTCTGTCTCTCGGTCCGTCTGTCCGTCTGTTGTGTCTGTCAAGAAAACCTATATGGTACTTCCCGTTGACCTAGAATCATGAAATTTCACAGGTAGGTAGGTCTTATAGCACAAGTAAAGTTAGAAATCCTAAAACCATGAATTTGTGATTACACAAAAAAAAAATTAAAATGTGTTCATGAACAAAGAATAATTAGTAATTTCAATTTTCAAAGTAAAATAACTATACCAAGTGGGGTATCATATGAAAGGGCTTTACCTGTACACTCTAAAACGGATTTTTATTTATTTTTATGCATAATAGTTTTTGATTTATCGTAGGTACAAAATTTTGCGAAAAATATCCGAGTACAGAACCCTGGGTGAGCGAGTCTGACTCTCACTTGGCCGGTTTTTCAGCGTAGTGGCACACGCCGGGTATTCCGCTAGTTGTTTTATAAAACGTACAATAACAAGTGACATTTGGAATTGCGTGACGCAGTACCCAACTAGGCTAACATACTCTTAAAGGTCATGAGACCGGCCTGCCCGCGAAATTCAAATTTAATTTGGTTTTTCGCAATTTGTAAACTAATACGACAACGTAGGCTATGGTTATTTTATTTGTGACATGACAGTGGCAATATCATCCTCACAGGTTTATATAAAAATCTTTACTTGAAAAGGTCCAGTTTAAGAAATAAAGTAAAGTATCGACTATTCTCACAAATTAGTCGATACTTTAATTTCGCGGGCAGCCCGGTCTCATGCCCCTTAAGTTTTCTATGAACCACCATTATGAATCACATAACTGAATTAGTTAATGGATTATAAGCTCTATTATTTTACACGTAAGGTACTTATTATACTATTATTCCAAGTTGTTAACCTGATGACATGGCATAATTAATGGAATTCACTGATGACATTCTTGGTAATATTTTTACTAATAATGACAGCAAGTAAGTATTATTTACTTAACTAAAACTGAACTTTATTGCGAGAATGGACTTTTAGATTATCTGCATCCTCCTCCTTTTAATATTGCTAAAAAAGGACGGAACATGACAGCTAAGTCACGAGGTTTGACAGCTCTAAATTAAATTAAAAACTGTCAAATTGTGTCTGTCCTTTTCATATTACATTAGTAAGAAGAGGATGCGAATACTCTAAGTTACGACAGAATCAGTGCCAATGGGGCTAATTCATTTGTATACAATTTCTAAACTTAGCTAAAAAACTATAGCTAGTGAAAAAAAACGGGCCAAGTGCGAGTCGGGCTTGCACGCGAAGGGTTCCGTAGGTACCATCGTACAAGAAAAAACACTTAATTTTCAGCGCTTACCAAGTGCGTATTGGCAGACTTCACACACCGTTGAGAATATTATGGAGAACTCTCAGGCATGCAGGTTTCCTCACGATGACCGTTCATTCATCACCGTTAAAGCAATTTATATAATTTAATATAAAAATATGTGTATAATTAGGTAGGTATAGTATATTTTGTTTTATCTCAAGCAAATCATTCTCCGGAGTAACCGGTCTTTATATTTTACTAGCTGATGCCCGCAGCTTCGCCCGCGTGGATTGGTCAGATCCCCTGCAGCATCAGGATTGAGGAGTTGGACTCCAAATTTTTTATGAAACAATGTCGCAAAGTTCCTCTATCGATTAAAAAAGAAATGACGCAAATCGGTTCAGAAATCTCGGAGATTTCGGTGTACATAGGTAGAAAAACACAACTCCCTTTTTGAAAGTCGGTTAAAAAAGTAGCCTATTTTACGCCCTGGTCAATCCTCTACTTGCCTGTGAAAGTCCCGTCAAAATCGGTTCAGCCGTTCCAAAGATTAGCCTTTTCAAACAGACAGACAGACAGACAGACAGACAGACAAAAATTTTAAAAACGTGTGATTCAGTTATGGTATCGTTCAAATAACCATATGAGCTTAATATGAGGTAGTTATTTCGAAATTACAGACAGACACTCCAATTTTATTTATTAGTATAGATTAGTAAGAAGAGGATGCGACTACTCTAAGTTACGACAGAATCAGTGCCAATGGGGCTAATTCATTTGTATACAATTTCTAAACTTAGCTAAAAAACTATAGTTAGTGAAAAAAAACGGGCCAAGTGCGAGTCGGGCTTGCACGCGAAGGGTTCCGTAGGTACCATCGTACAAGAAAAAACACTTAATTTTCAGTGCTTACCAAGTGCGTATTGGCAGACTTCACACACCGTTGAGAATATTATGGAGAACTCTCAGGCATGCAGGTTTCCTCACGATGATTTTCATCACCGTTAAAGCAATTTATATAATTTAATATAAAAATATGTGTATAATTAGGTAGGTATAGTATATTTTGTTTTATCTCAAGCAAATCATTCTCCGGAGTAACCGGTCTTTATATTTTATTACGTAGTCATTAACTCATTTGGTATGTTTAATATTTTAAAATAGTATGACTAAGTATTGTTTTGTGGTTTAATTTATTCTGTTATTTTTAAGTACAGTCTTTATCTATTATATTATAGTATTAAAATGAACAGCGCCCCTAACGGTCCATAAGAAAAACTACAACAGACAATATTATTAATGCTAATTTCTTACTACAGTTAAGGTCCTAATCCAAGAAGTCAACTATCGTTACTTTTTCATAGGATCAACTCTTAAATCCTAGAAAAAATATGACATTTTCTATAAAAAAATTATGTATTAGCTTTTATCCGCAACTTCGTCCAAAGTACACAATTACATAATTTATAGCCTGGTATATTAATCTGGTAGCTTTCTTATCGTGAAAGAATTATTAAAATCAGTTCAGTAGCGATTACAAACCAATAGATACTTGTTTCCATGCACAATGCACATATTATTGTGTGTGTCTGTTCAAACATGAAAACTGTGGAATCAACTCTCTTTCTGCGGTGTTCCCACTAGTGTTGCTTAATATTTTTTAACAAAAAGTCGATCGATTTACTAAATTACAACGCAGGTGGGTGGAAATATCGATAAATAATTTATCGACACTACACATGCCTAGGCCAATTTTAGATCGACGCGAGTCGAAGCCCTTTCAAAGGTCCGTAACCCCGAAGGGTTTGCCTTTGTTTTTATTTACCTACTAGCCGATGCCCGCGACTTCGCCCGCGTGGATTTAGGATTTATTCGAAATCCCGTGGGAACTCTTTGATTTTCCAGGATAAAAAGTAGCCTATTTGCTAATCCAGGATATTATCTATCTCCATTCCCAGTCAAATCCGTCTAGTAGTTTTTGCGTGAAGGAGTAACAAACATACACACGCACACACACACACACACACACACACACACACACACACACACACACACACACACACACACACACACACACACACACACATACAAACTTTCGCCTTTATAGTGTGATATTGATAGCTAGATGACTGATGCCCGCGACTTCGCGTGGATTTAGGTTTTATAGAAATCCGGAGTAATTCATTGATTTTCCGGGATAAAAAGTAGTATAATATGTTTATGTTAGTCTCCAGGATAAAAGCTATCCCTGTACCAAAATGATGCTGTGTGTGCACAGTGCACTTTTTATTAAACAGCCAAACTATACCTTTTTTACCAAGGTGTAGGGTTTGTAGAGTCAGAGCATAGGCAAGCGTTGGACCACAATCACACCTGATGGAAAGTGATGATGTGGTCTAAGTTTTATTTACATTTGTTTAACTTATATACTATCAGGATCACTTCGTTGTCTGTCAACAAAGTGATCCTATAAGGGTTCCGTTTTTCCTTCGAGGTACGGAACCTTAAAAAAACAAATTTTCCACGGGATTTTCAAAACCTACATCCACGCGGACGAAGTCGCAGCTACTGCTAGTGGAATAAAGAAACTCACACACATGAACTCTGAAAACATTACACTCCTTTTTTTTGGACGGTCGTGTAAAAACAAAAACATAATACCAACAGGTAGGTAGCCTAGGTCCGACCAGTCATTGACCCTGACATTGGCTGAGGTCGTTGGCTAGCGGTAAAAAACTGATTCGCTACTTTTTGTGCTCCTACTTGTTACTACCTACCTAGTACCTTGCTGCCTAGATATCAGTATAACTAGGTATAGTACCCGCCAAACAGCTTGAGCATTCAAGGAACCAAAGCTTAATTTGCTATAATCCGCTAAACCAAACAAATCTGTATGGTGCAACATGCAGCATGCGACTTGCACCGCCCGCCCTTCCACTGATAAACATGCAGGAAAAGCCAGCCACCAAGCAAGCTATACGCACCACCGCCATGCAGCACCACACTTTTAAAAAAAAAAAGATTTGCTTGGTGGCTGGCTTTTCCTGCATGTTTATCAGTGGGAGGGCGGGCGGTGCATGTCGCATGCTGCATGTTGCACCATACAGATTTGTCTGGATTATGGCAAATTAAGCTTTTGGTTCCTTGTATTATCATGGACTTCAAAATAACGCCTGCTTCTCAAACCAATCTAAGGATCAAACCGAAAGCTGCCTCATTCTAGTTCACTCTGGCACCGGTCATTAGATGTAACGACATGTGAAGGCCGCAGCCACACCAGGCTGTCTGCCAAGCAGAACTGATGGCGTCACCGCTGTCATTAACTAGACATACAACTATAGCTATGTCTAGATACCTATTGTATATCTATTACCTTAGGTTGAAATCTATAGAGTGCACTTTGACTTTGCTCTTACTCGTAAATGTACTAAAAAGCTGTGATAGCTTAGTGGTTAGAACGTCCGCCTCCTAATCGGAGGTCGAGGGTTCGATCCCGGGCACGCACCACTAACTTTTCAGTTATGAGCGTTTAAGCAATTAGATATCACTTGCTTTAACGGTGAAGGAAAACATCGTGAGGAAACCTGCATGCCTCATGTAGGAATTTTTACTTATTATTTTGTGACTTAGTAAATAAAAAGACTTTAGGTTAAAAATAAACTTGGAGTGTATTCACAATGAAAATACAATTTTTTTTTAAGATGACACTTGACACAATAGATTGACATTGACAGATCCCCAATAGACAATAGTCTTTTTAATCACTTGTCGTAGACAAGGTGCGTTCACTTTAGGCTCTGGCTTCCATCATCCTGTAAGAGTTCTCCATGTTCCCAAAGGTGTGTGAAGTCTGCCGATCCGCATTGGGCCAGCGTGGCAGACTATGGCCTAAACCCTTCTCATTCTGAGAGGAGACCCGTACTCAGTAGTGGGGTGGAAATGGGTTGATCAGACTTACTCGTAAGTTTCAGTTTTTTCCGCTTCCACTGGGGCAGACGTGTTCTGGAGTGGAGACCGCGTATCAGCAAGCGCAGTGTGGGGCGACCTCCGACCCGCTGGACTGACGACCTTAAGAGGATAGCGGGAAGTGGGTGGATGAGGAAGGCGGAGGATCGTGTGTGGGGGCACGCTCTTGGGAAGGCCTATGTCCAGCTGTGGACGCAAACAGGCTGATTGATTGAAGTTTGAAACGAGACAGATTTATTGCAGCGGTATCGCTGTCTCTTTTTAACAATGATTGAAGTTTCAGTTAAAACGAGACAGATTTATGCCAGCGGTATCGCTGTCTCGTTTTAACAATGTCTAAGTCCAAGTACGGTCTATAGATTTCAGCCTTAGTGTGTTGACACCTTGGCAACACAAATAAGATTTATGTATTCGTTTTTTGTTAGGTACTACATATAACAAAAAATAGATTATAATATGGTCAGTGAGGGTGGGTGGTAAAACTAGTTAAAATACATACATTATGTATTGAGTATCATGGTATTGAATATTATCAATCACTTTTTTAGGGTTCCGTACTGTTAGGGAAAAACGAAACTCGTATAGGGTCTTCAAGAAACTTATAGGGTACTTCCCCTTGTCCTAGAATCATGTTTGGAAGGTACAAAGTCAAAGTCAGAATCATTTAATCAAAGTAGGTACAATTGTACTCCTTTTGATGGTCGAAATCGTTAAATTTATACGATTTAAGTGGTGTTAATTAATTACGTAACTTAAAACTAAAGCTACGAGGGTTCCAAACGCGCCCAAGTCTGAGAAGAGCCCACGACAAACTCAGCCGGGTATTCCTTTTTTTTACATACATACATAGCGCCAAGTTATAGGTATAAGTAAGAAAGTAAGCACCCGGTCTCGAACCCCGGAGGCCTAAAATAATGAAGCGGACGTCTTAACCACTCGACTATCGGGTCTCCTCGCTTAATGGTTAAAAATAACCCCGTGTAAAGCGATACCCATAACCCGCTAGAACTCTAGAAGCCCCACACTCGCGGTTCGTGTTACGCAACTCGGTTAAATATAACCGCGATTTGCTTTAATTTGAACCACTTCGGCGCAGTGCGTATCATTGTTTTACTACAACACCATAGCTTCGATTTCTGTTTGAATTCATTTCAGTTATGGTTCTACACCTTCTGCTTAGAAAATTGGTTGTCTGTAAAGTCGGTTTACTGACGATAGTTGAACGTGACAACAAAGGCCGATTGTGCTTCTTTGTCGCTCGTTCCGCGCTCTCGCTTGCACTTCAAGCCTTACATGGAACGCCTCAGAGCGAGGTAACGCCGCATGAGTCATGTTTTTTCGTGCGTACAGCCGGCTCTATCGAAGCCTCTAACGAATTTAAGACGTTGTCACGTCAAAAACCGGCCAAGTGCGAGTCAGAGTCTTGCACCGAGGGTTCCGTACTCGGGTATTTTCCCCGACATTTTGCACGATAAATCAAAAACTATTTTGCATAAAAATAAATAAAAATTTGTTTTAAAATGTACAGATAAAGCCCTTTCATATAATACCCCACTTGGTACGAGTAGGTATAGTGATCTTACTTTGAAAATACTACAGTAGAGCCTCGATAATCCGTACTCTGAATAATCCGAACGCCGCTGTAATCCGAACTGCCGACTGCCCCTCTCTCTCCCTTACCGTGACCGCTGATCTTATATTTTGTTACTCAAGAGACTGACGAGTCTGGGAATGACGAGTCTTTTGTTGACAATACTTCAGCTTTAAACGTCAAGAAAATTCCTCATTCACAAGCTATATCAGCACTGAATACTTGTTTAGATTGGGCTGATGAAAATGACTTGTCTTTATCCGAAAAGATGATGCTGCGTAATTTGAGGGACAAAGCCTTTTTTTGGTCAATAAATAGAACCCGCCAAACTAAAATTGATGACTTTATGAATAAGTAACGTATTTTGTGGTTTAAATATGTGTTTTATAGTACCTGAATAAATATTTTTTGTCAAAATATATTTGCATTTTTTTTAACATACTGTAATCCGAACGCTCCGTGAGTCCGAACAGGGGTTATTTTTTGGTAGTTCGGATTATCGAGGCTCTACTGTAATTACTAAAGGATGCCCGCGACTTCGTTCGCGTGGATTTCGGTTTTTAAACATCCCATGGGAACTATTTGATTTACCGGGATAAAAAGTAGCCTATGTCCATCCTCGGGATATAAGCTAACTCGTCGAAATCGGTTAAATTGTTGGGCCGTGAAAAGGTAGCAGACAGACACACTTTCGCATTTATATTATTAGTATAGATTATTGGTTCATGAACAAAGATATTTTTTTGTGATGTAACCACAAATTCACTGTTTTCAGATTTATTCCTTTACTTGTGCTATAAGATCTACCTATCTGCCAAATTTTACGATTCTAGATCAACGGGAAGTATCCTATGGGTTTTCTTGACAGACGGACAGACAGACAACAAAGTGATCTTAGAAGGGTTCCTTTATTCCTTTTGAGGTACGTAACCCTAAAAACAGGAAGAAGTTTGAAACAATACACGTGGCTAGTCACCGACAAACAGCGGGTGACGAATACCTATTTATGTGTTTACTCATCAACGGAAATTGGGTCATTTACCCTACTTGGGTTTTCTTTGTAAAGCTGATGTGATCATCATCATTTTTAACCCCCGACCCAAAAAGAGGGGTGTTATAAGTTTGACGTGTGTATCTGTGTATGTCTGTGGCACCGTAGCGCCTAAAGTAATGAACCGATTTTAATTTAGTTTTTTTTTGTTTGAAAGGTGGCTTGATCGAGAGTGTTCTTAGCTATAATCCAAGAAAATCGGTTCAGCCGTTTGAAAGTTATCAGCTCTTTTCTAGTTACTGTAACCTTCACTTGTCGGGGGTGTTGAAAATTTTTAATTTACACTTGTCTTCTTTGTTAATTACAGTGCGCGACAGATTGAGATGGCAACTGGGGTGGGGACGCCCCGCAAACCTGCATAGCCCTGCACCACACACTGACCCGCTGCGGGTGTGAGCGGGTGTTAGGCGGGTGTGCCCCGCCTCGTACCTCGATTGCCATCTCAGCCTGTCGCGTACTATTTAGGTAGGCGTAGAAAAAGGAAGCACGTGTCAATTTGAGTTCATAAACCTGGCATTCAACCGCATCAGTACAAGGACGCGTTATTTTGGGATTCTGCGCGTCTTTTACGTTATACTTACAAACCCAATGCTTTCTTTCCTGTCGAGTGTTTGACCTTTAGACTGTTCGCACATTACACCAGCGAAAAGTTTTTTTTTTTAATTTTATTTGTACCAGAAAGCTGTAACAATAAAGATAAAAAGAAAAAAAAAATTAGAGAAATAAGAGACATGCTGATGTCCGCGACTTCGTCCGCGTCGATTTAAGTTTTCGAAAATCCCGTGGGAACTCTTTGATTTTCCGGGATAAAAAGTAGCTTATGTGCTAATCCAGGATAATAACTACCTCCATTCCAAATTTTAGCCAAATCCGTCCAATAGTTTTTGCGTGAATGAGTAACAAACATACACACAAGCTTCCGCCTTTATAATATTAGTGTTATTAGTCAAGTTATTAGTGTGATCTCTACCAATGATCTCTAATAATTTTAATTTTTTTGAGGGTCTTTTGTTTATAACAAATAAAACTTGAGGGTCTTTTCTTTATAACAGACCGACTACTACCCGCGAACTGCTGATAGATTCTGATAGATACAGTAAAATTGTTTTTCTGTCGCTCGGTGTATTTTAACATTGTACTACATTTATATTTATGAGCTCAAAATTTTTTCCTCTTTCATTTGATATCCGACTCGACACAATAGCAAAAAAAGACTTATGGAGATCCCCACTTTTTTAGATGTAACATCCGTCAGGTCGATTTATTTCGTACTAGCTGATGCCCGCAGCTTCGCCCGCGTGGATTGGTCAGATCCCCTGCAGCATCAGGATTGAGGAGTTGGACTCCAAATTTTTTATGAAACAATGTCGCAAAGTTCCTCTATCGATTAAAAAAGAAATGACGCAAATCGGTTCAGAAATCTCGGAGATTTCGGTGTACATAGGTAGAAAAACACAACTCCCTTTTTGAAAGTCGGTTAAAAAAGTAGCCTATTTTACGCCCTGGTCAATCCTCTACTTGCCTGTGAAAGTCCCGTCAAAATCGGTTCAGCCGTTCCAAAGATTAGCCTTTTCAAACAGACAGACAGACAGACAGACAGACAGACAAAAATTTTAAAAACGTGTGATTCAGTTATGGTATCGTTCAAATAACCATATGAGCTTAATATGAGGTAGTTATTTCGAAATTACAGACAGACACTCCAATTTTATTTATTAGTATAGACTAGAGGATGCCCGCAAATTCGTCCGCGTGGATCTAGTTTTTTAAAGATCCCGTGGGAACTGTTTGATGTTCCGGGATAAAATGCCTATGTCAATTACTGGGACGCAAGCTACTTCGGTACCTTTCATACAAATCGGTTAAGCGGGTGGGTTTATAGGAATCCCGTGGGAACTTTTTGATTTTCCGGGATAAAAAGTAGCCAATATTCGTCCCCTGGATATAAGCTAACCTTGTACCAAACGTCAGAAACGGTTAAACTGTTGGGCCGCGGTGAAAAGGTAGCAGACAGACAGACAGACAGACACACTTTCGCATTTATAATATTGTGTGGATAAAATATAGCCTATGTCACCCGGACAAAGCACGTGTTGAGTTCATAAACCTGGCATTCAACCGATTAGTATAAGAACGTGTTATTTTGGGAATTTGCGCGTCTTTTACGTTACACTTACAAATGAGCTCAATGCTTTCTTTCCTGTCGAGCTTTTGACCTTTAGACTATTCACACATTAGAGTATATTATGTTTATTCAAGTAAACTTTTACAAGTTCTATTGAATCGTCAAAAACCACTGGTTTGGGATGCCGTTCCTACCGAGAAGAATCAGCAAGAAACTCGGCGGTTGCTCTTTTCAATGATTTGATGTACAATATTATGCCATGTATAAAAGTAATTGAAGTCCCGCGCATTGTTGAAGCGTTTGCGCATTGATCATCGTGGATAGACATGACAGACGGACAGACAGACAACAAAGTGATCCGACCTATAAGGATTCCTTTTTAACCCACGACCCAAAAAGAGAGATGTTATAAGTTTGACGTGTGTATCTGTGTATCTGTCTGTGGCATCGTAGCTCCTAAACTAATGAACCGCTTTTAATTTAGTTTTTTTAGTTTGAAAGGTGGCTTGATCGAGAGTGTTCTTAGCTATAATCGAAGAAAATTGTTTCAGCCGTTTGAAAGTTATCAGCTCGTTTCTAGTTTTCTTATAGAGGTTTTTGTGTCGGGGGTTTTTTAATTTTTAAGTTATTCTATTTGAGGTACGGAACCCTTAAAAATGTTAAAATATCACGTAGGTACTTTAACAGAGAAGAAAAACATCTTGAGGAAACCTGCATGTCTGAGGCTGAGATCTACAGAGCGAACTTTGACTTTGCTCAGACTTAAGTCACTGTTAAAACGAGACAAAGTTATGCCGCTAGCATAAATCTATCTCGTTTTAACATAAACTTAAGTCTAAGCAAACTCAAAGTGCGCTCTATAGATTTCATCCTGAGAGTTCTTCATAATGTTCTCAGAGGCGTGTCAAGTCTGCCAATACGCACTTCGCAAGCGTGGTGGACTATGCCAAACCCTTCTCATTCAGAGAGCTTACCGTTCTCAGTAGTGAGCCAGCGATGATGATGACGCTGGGGCGAGTCTGCAATTTTATTAAGCGGAATTCACATTACGAAATTAGCGGCACGAAATTAGTTTCACGACATTAATGCATGCATTACGAAATTAGATGTTTACACGTGCAATCACGCTATCACACTAATCACACTTCACACTAATATTATAAAGGCAATAGTTTGTGTATATGTGTGTATGTGTGTCTGTGTGTGTGTGTGTGTTTGTTACTCCTTCACGCAAAAACTACTGGACGGATTTGGCTGAAATTTGGAATGGAGATAGACAATATCCTGGATTAGCGCATAGGCTACTTTTTATCCCGGAAAATCAAAGAGTTTCCACGGGATTTCGAAAAACCTAAATCCACGCGGACGAAGTCGCGGGCATCATCTAGTTGATAATGAAATTAATGACGCGAAGCTAAGGTCGTTCCACTAATTTCGTAATGTAAATTCCGCTTTATGATTGTATCGTGTGTTTTCTCAGTTGGAAATTGCATGACACTTATCCCCCCTCGCCCTGTCTAGACGAGTACGCACTCTGTAGTGGCAACAGTTGACTTCATTCGCTTCACATCTCCAGTTTCCCTTCCAATTTTGAATATTTAAGTTTACTATTTTAGTTAGTTTTTGTACAGCTCATGGTGCGGACGTGCGAACACATATACGTGAAAATATCATGTTTACTTTTACGGTCTGCAAAAAAAGAAAAAGTTTTAGAATTTAATTTTAACTGACATAATTTTCATTATCCCACTTCTGATTACAACAAATTAAAAAAAATGTTTAAGCAATTAAATATCACATACTTTAACAGTGAAGGAAAGCATCTCATGGAAACTTGCATACCTGAGAGTTCTTCTTAAACTCAGAGGTGTGTGAAGTCTGCCAACCCACACTTGGCCAAACCCTTCTCAGTCAGAGAGGTTTCCGTTCTCAGTAGTGTGCCAGCGATGGTTTGATCGTGATGATGAAGCTGGGGTGAATTTGCAAGTTTGTTATGATTGTATCCATAGTCTCTCGTGCATTTTGTCAGTTGGAAATTGCATGACACTCTTATCCCCCTCGCCCTGTCTAGACGAGTACGCACTCTGTAGTGGCAACAGTTGACTTCATTCGCTTCAGATCTCCAGTTTCCCTTCCAATTTTGAGTTTAGTTTGCTTTTGAACAGCGCACGGTGCGGGCGTGCGACGGTGTAGGAGTTTTTACACAATAAATGTTTTTTTAAACTTATTTTTATTGTTTTTTTTTTTTTAATTTTATTTGCATAATTAACATATTATACATATAATACTAGTTAAGAGTAGGGTAAAATTGGGAGTTGTAGCTCACGTCTCTAGATAAAGCGCGGCGCGTCTAGCGGTGTAGCTGCGCCGCGCCGCGCATCGTATAGACGTGAGCTACAACTTCCAATTTCACGATCGATGTTAAATATAATCAGTAACAAGAGAATGATCAGGTTGTCACAAACTCCTCGAAGATGATTCAATGGTGATATTATTCTTGGATAGCCTACTTATCACTATTGACATCTCATTTTAGAATTATTTGGATTTATATAAGTAATGGTTTTTTTAAATCGTTCAACAAATTACTTTTAATGTGTCAATTTCAGATAAATCCTAATGACTCAGCTTTATAAGGTTATTTATGAAAATCAGACGGTTTTAGTTACACATTAATCAGCTGATGGTATCAAGTCAACATACTTATTATTTATTCTTAATACGCGTGCGGAAACTTTAAGACCTTTATAATAAATGTTGGATTTCTTTGAGATCGTTGATATCAGAATACCATCGTATTCCTTATAGTTTAATATATGTACATGATGCAGCCCACACAAATTCCATTTTACAATAACAACGTCAACTAAATCATTAACTTTTAATATCATTTTTATTTGTTTATAATTATGATGATTACTTTGAGTTTTTGAAAAGGAATGACTTTCTTAGACCATGTACATGAATAAACTAAAGTCGTATTAATCAACAACTAATAAAAATATTGACTATACTTTGCTAGTCATACTTATATTACTAATCAACCCTTAACAAAAGGAAAGTAAATAAAAACTACTAGATATATATTTATTAGAAAATTTTATTATCGAGACACCATTTTCTTAAAACAAGCACGTTTTTTAATGCACATATTGAAGGATGGTATAAACAACTAAACACATCACTATTCGTTTCGTATTGTTCATACAAACTTAATAAGCTAGGGCAAGATTTATCTTCCAAATTATAAACACTATCGCTACCAAACATTTTCGATATCCACTGCACTTTTTCTACACCTTTAGCATAAACACGTTTATTATTTAAATAATTATTCATGTTTACATATCCTTTGTAGTTTAAGTATGAAATAAAACCTTCTTTCCAATGTATTCCTCTGTTTCTTTCTATCCAACAAACTTGTTTTCTTTCCGTTTTCGTTAAATTATAAAATGGGTATGGTGGCTTGATTAAATAAGTCTGGATATGGTTATTACATAATATAGCTATTTCTTTTACTATAAACTCATTGGAATCCGTCTTGAATCCTTGTACATCAATGATGACATTCATGACAACTTGCGGACAATATTACTTAAGGGTTTATATTCAAAGAGACGATCGTTTATTATAAGACAATATGCTGATGTTTTATCCGGGATTTCTTGCGAACTTTCAATTTCCAAACGTACGTCTACAGGTCCTGTCTTTAAATTCTCGTTTTGTCTTGAACAGTCAATTACAAACAGTGGTGCCTTTTCTTTAAATGTGATCAGATCAAACAACGGGTCAACAGGAAGATTATAATAAGACTGACGAAATTGAGTGTACATTTCGTATAATATACTGTATTTATTTTCATCAAATTTCAAATTAAGTGAATCGTATGGGTAATATTGTGAATTTAAAAACAGTGTTACATTTGTTAATTTGCAATGATCAAATATAGAACTATCATTAGTCTTACTGTTTTTCCTATTAGTTTGTAGACCAAAAATAACATATCGAGGCTTTTCAAGTTGAGAAGTAGTTTTAATTGACCACGAATGTTTTGTAGTTTTAGGAAGTAAAGGATATTCATATAAATCCCAATTTCTGAATGCTATTTGAATAGGTTTGTCTTTTTCTAAATACTTAAGTAGTGAGAGTCTTTCACGATCCGAAACTTTTATATGCGGCACACGCCACTGAATTGTTCGTACTTCTATATGTATATTATCATCCTTGTGAATTGTTACACTATTTAAATTACTATTACTTCTATTCAGAATAAGTTCATGTTTACAGTTTATAATAATTTTATTATAATCCTCGGCAAATCCCATTATTTTATTCAATGGTATAACAGCATTAAAATATCCCTCTGTCATTTTAAAACCATCCATTTGCCAACCCCACAATGCTGCGACTTTGCTATCCCCCTCATTCATCGATATGTATGATTTTAATGTTGTGGTTATTCCAGGGTTTCTTACGCGATCTATTTCAATACCGTTCATTTCATACCTAATGTCTTGAAATAGAAACATAACAGGGTTATTAGTAAAATTTACAGGTTTCTTTATTTCTTTCCCCGATTGATCTTTTCCAGTCACTGTGGCAAAGCCTTCAACATAAATTGAACTATTACATGGTAATATGTATATGTCTTGCTGATGTATTGGAATGCGAATTTCATCATTTTCTTTAAAGCTGTTATTGTATGGATTGTACGTGTGGATCTCATAACTTTCGATAGAATTATCGAATACTGGGGTGTTATTAATATTTAGAATATTCATACTTTGAATCCGAGTGATCGGAGAAAATCTTTGTTTCTTTTTGTTACAATATTACGATTTGCTTTAATACGTGTACGCGCTTTAGTAGCAGGCAAATGATTGATTCTTTTCACCTCATATCCAAGTGTTTTATTAAACACTATCATTTTGCTCTACGTAAATGAAGTCTCAGTTGGATATTTTCTTCTCTAAAATCAATATTGTTACCGTTTTCGTCAATGATTTTAACAGTTATGGATGATATATTACTCTTATTAACAGGAAGATAAATAATATTTTTTGGAATTTCTATATATCGATATCCTGGAGGAACGTTAGGAATAAATTCATGAATAATATGTGATGCAAACCCATTATTAAATGATCCGAATATAAGATCACATTCGATCCTGATGACAGACAAGGGAAGAATGTTAACTGGATTAACAGACTCATGCCATTTATTTGCTTCAAGTTTTACATTTGGGAAACCAAGTAAGCGTCCTAAACTGTTTTCTACGTCAAAATGTACAGTTTTGGAACAAAAAAGCGAGCATGTTAAAGTATTATTATTTGGTTTTATTTCAATTTCACAGTTGTCTAACTTACTCGCAAGATATTCTCTTATGTCATATAAATCATAAGTACCATATGGAATTTTTAAATATTTACATTCATCACCATATGCAAATATGTTATTGCTATGATTTATGTTTGGTATTGAGTTCAGAGCAGAAAAATATAATAAACCGCATTCATATTCACCATCGAGAATAAGAGGAGGTTGAAAAAATGATTCCAACACAGATTTGTGCCCGGTAATAGTGATTGTTACAGACATGATCGTAAACTAAAAATTTACTGATTTTACTGAACTATTTATACATTTTATTTTGTGTATTCCAAAAACTTCTTAAAAACTTTATACATAGATGACCGCAGTTATAAGGATGACTACCTTGAAAATTTTTGTAATTATAACTCATACCAGTTCCTAAATATTGAATTAACTCTTTAGGTGGTTTTAAATTTCCATAGCTGTCAAAGTATTGAATTTCATTATTTACTTTTGCATAGGCTACCCAATGAGAGCCAGGATTATTGGAGCTATCCAAATTAACTATACCACATTCTTTTCGAAAAGGATGTTTTGGCATCTCATCTCTCATAAACACCCCTCGAAAGTAAGGAATGTCTTGCGAATGGTTGATGATGTCGATATTGGTGAGCGCTCGTTTGGGTAGCCTTTCTCTTAGTTTTTTTCATTTGAAATGTAAATTCCTAAACTACCTCTATGCGGTTTGATATGTAAACCTTTGCCTATATGGAGGGTTTCCATTTTTTCATGATGCCTCTTTAATTCTGTAAAACGTTTTTTAGCGTCTTTCAAATCATTTATAACTTTAGCGATTCCTGCAGCACCACCAGCTAAGCTACCCGCAGCAGATAATCCGGCAAAAATAGGTATCAAAGGAAGTACTCCACCAGTTTTTGGAATTGGTATAATTCGAGGAAGTTTTATTGACGAGTCTTTAGTCAATTCTTTAGCCGCTGCTATGGCTAATTCTATAGCCATTTTCTTACATTTGGGTTTCATTTTTTGCACATGCTTTTTTGCATGAGCAACAACATGTTTAAAGTGTTTTTTCAAACCAGTGCCTGAAGCGGATTTTTTTGGCGACACTGTTTTAGAATTGTTGGCTTTACTAGTCAGTCCCGACCCGGTATACAATTTAGCTATCATAGCTTTATTAACTAAATTTGCTGCTATCTTTTCTCCCAAAGTTGCATCAGATGCTAAAGCACGTTGCTTAGCCCTTTTCATCAATATTTTATCAGCCTTATGACGATCACTTAATGAAGTTGACAAGTCGTATGCAATATCGTGTTGTTTACAATATTCATCCAATTTATTTACACCTTGATCTCCCCGTGCAAGCCTTTTATACAATTTTGTACCAGCACCACAGTAATTATATCCAGGTAGATGAAGTTCAAATGGTAAATGATTTATAAACCAATTGAGAATACTGCTCTCTTTCATTACTTTTATTACAATGAATGTAAAATAACTATACTATCACTTAAATAACAATAAATAAATTGGGAACTGGTTAGTTATAAAATATTCGTTCTATCTATCCAACTATTTTCACTCGATGGAAATCCTAACCACTTTACAAATATCTTGTTTCCTTTTCTTTTTAAAACTTTTTCAATAAGATAGACATTAGGATTTTCTGTTTTTTGAAGTTCTTCTGCATAAAATGAGCCCAAAATTGGCTGATGTTTAGCATCTTCTATAAGGTAAGTAACAGGATTCGTTTTCTGTACTTTTTTAATACGGAATATTTCGGTGGACCAATTAGGAGTGTAACCTTTTTCAAAAACACCTTTATACTTACTAATCCGCACAAAATCTCCAACTTTTAAATTTCTCTTCTTAAGGATTTTTAACTGTTTTCCTACATTAAATCTTTGAAGTATAAGTTTCTTATTATTTTCATTAACTTCATTAGGAGATAAACCGATCGTTCTGTGTTTAGAGGTGTTATAATTTTCAACTATTTCTTCTAGCACACCTTTAATCCAAGTGTAGTTTCCTTGGAAACTGAATTGTTTATACATTTTATTTTTTAAAGTTCTTATAAGTCTTTCAACTATAGAAGCTTTTTTAGTGGAATATGTAGAATAATGATTGATGTTAAATTTTTTGACTATCGTTTTAAAATTTTCGTTGTAAAACTCAGTTCCAAAATCAGTTTGAAGGTTTTTTGGAATACGTCCTTTCTTTAATATAGATTCAAACGCTTTAGAGACCTGATCTTTATTTTTAAACTTTAGTGGAAATGCCCAAGCATATTTTGAGAATGTATCAATTATAACTAAAATATATTTATAACCTGAATTTTGTTTCGAAAGAGATTTCATATCAATCAAGTCAGCTTGCCATAAATCGTCTATATCTCTCATGACAACATGTCGACGAGGAAAGTTTACTCTTGCATTTTTATGTATTTCATTTACGACGCTGTTTTTGCTCATGTTTTACTTTACTAGCCTCGGTGATTTCGATCAAATTACTTACTTTAATATTTATTTCTGTAATAAACTGATTAATTGATGATATTTTTTTTGAAAGATTGTCTGCCAAAACATCAACGTATTCTTTTGTAACACAATCGTTAGAATCTACCGGTTGCGCAAGATTTTTTACTCTTTTATGCTGAGCATCCAAATTATTGTTTGTACACTTCAAAGCGCATTCTAATAACACTCCTTTCATTCTTCGCATCTTATTAACATGATGTCCAAACTTATCAACTTTCATGTTCAACCTGCTTATCAATACTGAACACGCTCCATAAATGTGCTTTCTTTTATTCTTTTATTATACCCGCTTCTTTTAACTCTTCAATAATCGAAAGAATTTCATTATCATGATTAGTGTTGCCAGCGTCTCTGGACGCAATAATCAATCTTAATCTTTCAATTAACTCATTAGGATCATCCCAATAGATGAGATCAGTATCAGTTTTGTATTTCTTTAAAACTGGTAGCCTACCACCGTACTTTAATTTGTTTGTTTCACACATATCCTTTTCATAAAATAATGGTTTGATGATTTGAGAATATTTTTTTCCTTTGTCACCTTTAATTTGATTAGCAGGATTGTAATCTCTTTTATGAGCACTAGTACTAATTAAGATATCTTTATATGTGATTTTATCACTTTCAGTTACTTTATTCAAGTTTGGTTTATTTCTTAATAAAAGTTCTATTAAACCAGCAGTTAGTTCATAACTTTTATCATCAATAGTAATAAACGTTAATTTGTTTGAAGACATATCATCTACAGTTGAAAATTTGACGGGGGTATTTCCTATCATCAATTTTTTGTTAATGCGACGTATACCAAATGGTATAGATACATTGCTTTGCTCGCCAAACAGATCATTGTCTGCCAGTGTTTCGGAAATGTTGACTTCATCATTTAGAAATTCCAAAGGTTCAGACATTTCCTCTTGTTTTTTCGGATTTTCTTCAAAGTTATTATCGTTGTAAGTAATTTCAATATCACCATCTTGTTTTGAGTTTATATTTGGAATTTCAGGCGATTGATTATTTCCAACACTTGCGTTGTTACAATTAGTTTCGTGATAAGATTTGTTTGTAGCATATTTACTTAGTGTAACAATTGCTTTCAAAGGATCAGACAGTGGTTTAAATATTTTTTTCCGCCTCAGTTCTAACTCTTCATCTTCATCACGTAATCTTTTTACTTTACTTTTAATAGCCTTTACTGATTTAATTAACTCTTTTTTTAAACTTGTTTCCATTTCTTTTTTTAATTATTTTACACAACCATTGAACTATGTAGTAAAAATTAAAATGAAACTAATTTTAAATTACAATCTGTTTAAATAATTTCATTCAAAATTTTACAAAAACGTCGAAAGATTTTCTATATCTACCGTTGTTTAATTCACAATCTTTGTTAATTATTAAACATGTGTATGGATCTTTCCATATATCTGAACATAATTTTTTGAAGTCTGACCAAGTCATGTCAGAATTGACATGTTCGTTATAGATGTGTTTCAAATTTATATCGTCTTGTTTAAAAATTATTAAAAAATTTACGTTATCTCGAATTAATTGTTTTGGTATCTTAGAATATGTTTGAGTCAAATAAAAACAGTCGATGTTCTTATGTCTACCCATTGAAAAATAATCTCGGATATTTACTTGGTTCTCGCAAGTAACATCATCAAAAATAAATACAGAATTTTTCAAGGCTTCAGTAGGAGGAATAACCTCTTTATCATCTTTGAAGGTAAAGAGCTTAACAGCTGGAACCATGCTTAAAACTTTATTCAAAAAACAATATTTTGGTTGAAATGTTGTTTTAGAATATAGGTAAACATTTTGAAACTTGAGACCATTTTGATGTAGTAATAAGCTTAACATTGTGTTTGTTTTGCCACAATTTGACGGTCCACATATTATACAGCGAATCGTATCGGGCAACAGCAAACTATGCCTTTTTTGGATTGATGACGCTTCTATATTTAAATTGTTAATTTCCAATGTTACTGGTTGTTTGATCAACTTCATTGTGTTTTCTGTTAAAAAAGATAAAATCCTGTTATAAAGTTTTCACATTATATTCTATATAATTTTATAACTAAAATGTAACATAATGTTAATAACCAATTTAAAGAAATGACACCATACACGTGTAAACTCGGAATGCGTTGCTGTGTCACTAAAGATTTGTTTTCACTTTGCTCAAATTACCCATTTGAGAATACAAGATTATATAAGATTTTACTATCGATGCATGTTCATTCCTGTTACAGCTCTCGGGAAAAACTTGGAATGTGATGCTGTGTCACTAAAGCATTATGTTTTCGTTTTGCTCAAATTACATCGTTTTAGATCGCAAGACAGTATTAGATTAATTATTATTTATTAAAGCTTCATTCCTGCTACAGCTCCCGAAGAAAACAGTAGCCGCGCTCATAATTTTATCATAATAAATATCGAGTATTTTACTTGGTAAGTTATTATAATTATTTTATAACAATGTGCTGACTTTTAATAAAGCATGTATTTTTTTACCGTTATTTATTAATTATTTTTCTTTTTGTTTCAGAATTATGTCGACTCCTATCTTACCCAACGAAAATCTAACAAATCCTTTTTACTACGCACAAGATGTAAACGGGTTCGCGGAAACTGAATTTCAGAGACTTTGCGAGGATTTAGCTCAAAAACAAGCAGCAGAACCAGTTCAAGCATCTAGTAAGGAGATGAAAAAAAAGAAAAAATGCAGTTTATCACTATTGAAGCCTGTTTCACCCCCGACTTCTACATCAACATCCTATGTTATTCGCAAAGCAACTGGAAGACGGCTTCATTTAATAAAAATAAATATTTATGGACTAAATGGAGGAGAACAAGATGAAAATATAAATGGTGATACTCCTAGTGTTAGTGCACAGTATGTAGTCAAGGACAATTACGATGAAGTTATGGATGCTACAGAAAATTTGATAGGTAAAATAATGTCAAAAATTACTCACTCCATATAAATGTGAACTATTGTTGAAATGTAATTTGCTTATTTTTAAATATCATCATATTTTTTGTTTATAAAAATAGTGTTTTTTAGAGTAAGGAGCTGTAGCATGAATTCATTATTTATGAAATAAACGTGGTTTAAAGAATAAAATTGTTTTTTTAAATTTTAAATTATTAATTGAAAACATTATGATTTTACTAAGTACCTAATAATATTAACGTATTCCATGTAAATATTAGGTAGTACAATCAAGTTTTTTCAAATATTTCAAGGGTTCGATTCCCTTAAATGTAAAGGTTTTTTTAATTTTGCTTAATGTTTGCTTACTGCATTTTCATTTCTTGACCAAGGTGATAAGGATATAATGTTGAAATTGAAGGTCTATATAAACAAACGTAAAGATCAGTAAGCAAACATTATTACCTGCTATGATATCACTATAACTCAAGTTATTGATCTCGATAAATATAAAAATAAAAAACTGAAAGGTAAAATAATAAAATGTCAGTGATGATGAGTAGTAAATATTTATTTCAATATTTGCATGCATACATGAACAATCAAAATTGCACAGTAATGAATAACATAAAATCTAGTACAAATTAACAACTAAAAAATTGTACTGTAGTGCCCCCACGGCAACGTTTTAAATTGCTTCTTTAAAATTTGTCTTTTATCATCTTCACTATTTAAAACTAACTTATTAATTTTTTGGGTATATAAATTATGATTTTTAGATCTAATAACACACATATTCTTTCTGACTGATTGATTGTAGTATAACACATTTTTGTATTTATCTATATCCAACCTTTTGGTAACAGATGTTGTCACTCCTTTTGCCTTTTTAATAGACATTTTTTGTGATTCAATACAATACAATTTTGCTCGTAAGCCAACAAATTCAACAATAACATCTCCACCCATCTCATCTTTAAAAAACCCCGGAATTTTCATATTTGCTTGAGGGATATTGTAAACATTTTTATCGCTAAAATTGCTGGTATCGAAAAACTTAATATTCTTTTTCATGTCTGAATAAAAATCATCAGTATATATGCGATATAGTAAGCTATCAGTATCAGTATAACAAAGTTCAATATTTTCTTTATATAATGGTTTCATTATAGAATAGTGAAAGTTATATAAATGTGTTTTAGCTAACTCTAAAACAGTAAACCCCACATAAATTGGTCTATCCAAAATTAATTTCGTTTGTTCTAATTGGATTGCTACCAAATTATCTGTAAATATCGACAAACATTTAAAGTTAGGCGCACTTACATACTTTTCTGCTCCAATAATCCTGTTTGTCTTATTATTCTTATCTGTCCATGTATTAACAAGTTTTACATTTACTTGTTTTCTTTTATTTTCTATGGTTTTACCAAAAATAGCATTATTTTGTTTTTTGAAAAAGTCTTTTTCAAATTCAGACTCTGCTTTTTGCCTCAAAGAGGTATTCAATTCAATATATGGTTTCAAAAATTCTTTTTGTTCAAATGATAGAATTCTATGAATTTTTAACAATTTTAGACCGTTTTTAAGACATTCTTTTAAATGGATATAGTGAATAACATAGGAACATTTGTCGTATAAATTTGCAATAAGCTTGGCATTTCTATGACCAAAAGGTGTAAATTTTTCAGCAGCAAATGGTAAATCTGAGTGAGCGTCATGTATTTCAGATGGATAACTAAGATCTACTTCAAGTATATACCCAATGTTACTGTCAACAGTAATAGAATCAATTTCAAAAGTCTCAATTTGGTCTTTGTTCAAAAATTTAAAATTACTTGTAGGAAGTTTCATCATCATTGCATAACCATACAGGTTCACACAGTCTAAATATACCAAAAAGCTACTTGATTTGTTGATATCATAGTCAGACATATATTTATTGTTAGCTTTAGCATATCTTAATGAACACTGAGCTAGACCACCTCGTATACCTTTTTCAATCATTTGATACATCTCCACATCAGTTATAAGGTCTAATTTTACATTGGTATGCAAAAGCATTGCATCCCAACTTAAAGAAGGTGAAGAAACATAATAGCACGGATCTAAGCAATAGGTTGCTAAGCTAATTTTCCTGAATTTTTCAAAACTATCTGCTAGTAATAGTACATCACATTTTAAATATAAATCTGTATATTCGCCTAAATTTTTTATTTTAAAAGTTTTCCAAACTTTCAATGCATGTTTATAATCTTCTTCCGAAATAAGTTCTGAAGTAAGTTTATTAAAAAAATGTTTTCGTTTTGGTAACTCAGTTTCATCGTAACGTTTTAAAGAGTCTATATAATCATAGCAGTACACACCCTTTCTGCAAATCAAATCAAATAAATACTGATCACTGTAATACCTACGCAAGTTTACGAAGTCGTCTTGATGTAAAGATCTAGCTAATTTATCTAAGCTACAACTGAGAAAATTAAAAGAATCGATGAATTTCAGTTGAGCAGCAGTTTTTGAATCAACTGATATAAATTTTGTGAACGATATGTATTTTTCTTTATTTTTCGGAATAATATTTATACGACCGTTAATACTCGCTAACTCTTTAATAAAAAGATGGCAATCGTAATTACTTAAATTATGAAATATAATAGGTATAAAAGGACATTTCTTTGCACTCAACTTGCAAATGTTGTGAGCCGCGCCTCTATATTCCCCTGTAAAATGATCATGATCTGCCACAATTTTATCTGTGGATGTAAATTTTTGTTTACATATACAGCAAACTTTTGCATTATGAAAACATTTCTTTTCAGTTTCAGTAAGTAGTTTCATGGGATTATTTTCTAACAAAATTGCATGTAATCGTTTGACATCATTTGAAATTGTTTCTACAAATTTTTGAGCACAGTTAGCTCCTATGTATGAAACCAGTTCATTAAGTTCAGGTTTAGATTCACAACAAATATAGTACGCGAAAGATGTGGCTTCATGAACCTGTATGGTTTCAGTATGCCCAGATTTACTTTTCTCAGAATATTCTCTTAATAAACTTTCAAAATCACCATAAATCACAATTGGTATTCTTTGAGTTCTTTCATAATTATCAAAATATAATTTACTATTTTTCTCTGGAAGAACAGTTTTAATTCTAGCACAATTATGTTTGCATAATTTTTCTTCTGAATTGAAATAAATGAAGCACTCCTCACATAAAAAAATTTTAGACTTATTTTTAGTAAGTTGACTATGAACCAACCGTTCAAAGTTTCTTATCAAACAAAAATGTCTTTTATTGTTTTTAGTAATGTAAAGCAAATTAACATGAACAAGTTTACGCTTGCTGGTTTTGTACAGAGGTCCGTTAATATCACCATTTTTTTCTAAACTGTATATATTAACACTTATGTCAGAATTATTTTTTTCAAATAATGTGATATCCTCAAAAGATGGTGGAAACGACATACCATCTATTTTTAAAACTTTTGAATAATGAGGATATGAAGATACTCTATTAAAGTTTTTATTGGTGGGATACATATGTGCTAATATACTCCACAGAAAACACTTATCATCACTATTTTTAATATTTACACAAGATCTAGTTTTCAGAATTTTTATTGGTAGTGGAATATAGGAGCCTGTCCTTAAAGGATTGTATTTATTAATGTTTAATTCTAAATTATTCAAAGAGTCAAAAGACCAGCCTGATTCTGAATGTTCAAACTCTGATAATTTGTTAAGCAGGCTTTTTACACACTCTAAATATATATTTTTTATGTTTGTGGATTGAAAAATTTGTACATATTTAGTATTAAACGACTTCAAAGATTTTTCATTATTTTTTGGCAAAGTAAAAGTCGCAAATAATTCAAAATTTATTTTAAGAGCATTATGTTTCTCAAGACTTCTTTTTACTAAATTACATATCGTATTTACAACTTCAGATAAAAATTGCTCAGGTAACAAAAATTTTTTTGATGGACATACACGATAGCTTAGTATTCTGTTCTTAAAAGCAGTTCCAATTATTTGAACATTATCGAATTCTGTGCGAAGTAAACAATTAGACTTATGAATATAACTTTTCTTGTGTGAAAAGTATTTTGGCACTGTTATATTACAAATATCACAAAAAGTCATTATGAGATTATACTAAGTAAGAGTACTTATTATTTGAAGTTAGTAAAATGCAGTTAAAATTTTCATGCTGGGTATAGTGTAGGTTTAACCCCTTTAAAATCTTCCTTAGCAGCAGCGACCAAGCGATTCGTTGCCTGCCAAATTTCTGAGTTGGTATCCATACATGACTTATAAGTAAAAAGGGCGTGACGCCATCGATTACCCGGGCTTATCTTTGATGCTTCAGCAGCGTTATAGATGCGGACTTCTAAGTAATAATCGCCTTCCGTTATTAATTTCTCTGGTTTTCGCTGTGTAGAATACCCTGATGCTATTTTCTTGGTGATAAAATTTTTAAGTGGTTCAAGCTTTTGCACCACTTCTTCTTCGTACTGAAAAGACAAAAATAATATTTTTAGTTATTAAAAAATATTAACTCAGTTAATAAAATGTTTATTAATAAATTGTTTATAGGTTTCCATCAATAAATTCAACAACCCAGAGTTGAGTTGCGAAACCTTCCCTAAAGCTAACAATTTATTTGATCCAGCTCAAGAATCGAACTTGAGACCTTAGGCTCCATATTCAAACGTGCTAAGCTAATATTAACTAATAATTAAATAATTAAATATAATGATGTAAAAAAACATTAATATCTTCTTAAAGGGTTTAGTTGATGCTTATATTCAGTCAGAATTCTAATATTTCTTGAAAACAATTGTAATAATATTATATTTACAGTAAAAATAAAGTGTAATAACTCACCTCAGACTCCCATGAAGGACGTGCAGCCTTGACAGGCTTTTTTTGAAGCGCTTTCTTACGCTTTACAGGTGGTTCCGGTTCAGATTCTGAATCTGACTGCCGCTTTTTTGATTTCTTCAATTTATTGAGTGATTTACTCTTTGAAGTTGAATTTGAAGTTATAGGTAATTCGTCATCCGAATTAAAAGGATTATTACTAAAGTTCGAAGCCCTGTTATAGAAAAAACATTTTTTTAATGTTGTTACATCATACTATTATCTAGTTCTGAAACAATTAAAGATTTTTTGGTGAAATGAAATTTAAACATGTATGTACTTAATGTAACTTTTTAAAATACTATTAGGTAAGAAGTTAATATTAAAAAAAAAATATTATTTCTCTGTAGATGCAACAACTCTTTCATTAAAATATGTAAAAAATAAAAAAAAAATAAAAAAATACATACATACTGAAGCTAAACAACTGCTTTTTGAAATTTAAAAAATGATTCTTTAAGTGAATTAAGTAAACGTTTGCTCGTTGAAGTGCTCACAAAAGAAATGCGTAGTGAAAACAGTGCTTACAGAATTTAGGTTCTTCTAATAGTCAATCAATAAAGTCAAAAGTTCATAGTATTTGCATAGAATAATGACTCCTAAACATAAAAGTAATTAGAATGACATTCAAAGATCTCATTATTACACACATACATAAGATGCCGCATGCATGTTTAGTATTCCCTATTAGGAAGCAAACTGCAAATATGCAATCCTGCAATACGAGTCATTAGACACCGAAAAAGAATCACTTTTAGTAAACACATGATGTATCCCGACTATACCTACTTTGATATTATTTTTTAACACTCATGGCGTCTGTTCTGTATTTCTACATTAGATAAGTATGCATATTATGCACTATGTAGGTAATGTTTACAGCAGTTGAAATAGTGTAATGCCAAAATACAATATAATATTTCATTAGTTACTTACCAAAAGCGGATCGATTAATAATAATTTTATAAAAATTATCGCCCATTTAGAGAATAAAAAGTACTTATACTTACTTATATGAAATATGATTTTATCGGCAAAAATAGTTAGGTAGAAAGGTGTTAATGTAAGTATTTTATGGAATAGTAGGTCTATCAACCGAACTCGATCTACTCTATGAGTCATGATAGCATAGTGATTAAGACGTCCGCTGCCTCCGGTTATAAGTCGGGCAGGGGTTCGATCCCGGGCATGCACCTCTGACTCGGACACTTGCTTTAGTGGGATACCATAACACTAGAATGAATGAATGAATTGGATGAACCTTAATACTACAACACTTGAATTTTAACCTTCTATTATAAGAGTGTGGTTAGTAATTATTATTGATACTTATATACCGACATACTTACCTGTTCCGGCATAGCATGCTTTCCATCCTAAACTGACACACCACTTACCATGTTTTGAATACTTGAATAAATGAATGAATGAATGATTGAACGATCGTCTTTGAACCTTTATACCGCAACACTTGAATTTTCGATAAGGGAGTGTGGTTACTAATTATACTTATATTAATAAACTGACAAACGTACCTGTTCCGGTTTAGTATGCTTCCATCTTAAACTGACATACCACTTACCATGAGTTGAATACTCGAATAAATGAATGAATGAATGATTGAATGATTGATCGATTGTCTTTGAACCTTTATACCGCAACACTTGAATGTTCGGTAAGGGAGTGTGGTCACTAATTATACTTATATTAATAAACTGACAAACGTACCTGTTCTGGTTTAGTATGCTTCCATCTTAAACTGACACACCACTTACCATGAGTTGAATACTTGAATAAATGAATAAATGAATGATTGAATAATTGAACGATCGTGTTTGAACCTTTATACCACAACACTTGAATTTTTACTTTACGATAAAGGAGTGTGGTTACTAATTACTTATATTAATAAACTGACATACCTGTTCCGCTTTAACATGCTCCCATCTTAAACTGAACCTCCGCTTAACATAAATTTGAGATGAGTGCTACATTAATTGCATTAGGTAGGTTCTTAAGGGTTCCAGTACAAAATATAAATTATTCTAAATAATCTAATCGATGCTTAAGAATAGAATTTCTATAAAATATTCCAACTCAGTATCGTAACTAGTTGCATCACTTAAGAATGTGCTAAATCAACCATTGAATCATCTTTCTACATGAGTTAGTAACAATAACCTGATCATTCTCTTGTAACTGATATCTATTGTGAAAATATTGTGTGTTCTAGCTTAAGTCTTATAGATCCGGCGCGCGCTGGCGCGCCGCGTCATCTAGAGACTTGAGCTAGAACACACAATATTACCCTACTGTTAAGTGTAGCCAAATTCTAAATAAAAAGTGTTTAAATTTTACAATCTACCCTCATTATCATATCAATATCATATTTATTTTAGGTGTTTTTTTTTTGTATAAAGGCTGTGCTTCTGTGTAAAACTTTTTTGGTTGATTTTTAATTTTTAAATGGCATTTATTGTCACATAAAAATGATAAAAAAATTAAAATCGTGTTGAGAAACTTATTGCTAACGTTAATAAGGTAGAATGTTATTCAAATGTCATGTTATTCAATAAAAATTTGTCAAGTGTGAGTCGGACTCGCACACGCAGGGTTCCGTACTATCGTACCAAAAATATCACATTTTAATATTTTTTTATATTCATGGCGGCGATTTTGAAATTTATTATATGTTTTTATAGAAATACACATTCTATGATAATTTCAACTCTATCTATTACGGTTTACGAAATACAGCCCGCTGACAGACAGACGAACGGATATCGGAGGCTTAGAAATAGAGTTCCGTTGGCACCTTCCGCGTACGGAACCCTAAAAATGGCAAATTACGTACTTAATGGGTCTAGTTTAAAGTTTAGTAGTAGTTTGCAAAACTTGTTCCAAAAAAGCACTTTTTTACGAGCGTTTATGAATAAATTTTGCTCATAAGTGCTCATAAATAAGGTAAACGTGTAACTGACCTATAAATTGAGTGTCTGTTGCTCCATTTACACTTACCTAGGTCAAATGGCCGATATCGATTTTGCTTTAAAATTTAAAACAAAGAACTCTATGCCTATGTTTAAGTCCTTTTAGGAGCGAATCTAAGATATAAGGTTTTATGTAACGTAAAAACCGGCCAAGTGCGAGTCAGACTCGCGCACTGAGGGTTCCGTACTCGGGTATTTTTTTCCAACATTTTGCACGATAAATCAAAAACTATTATGCGCAAAAATAAATAAAAATCTGTTTTAGAATGTACAGGTAAAGCACTTTCATATGATACCCCACTCGGTATATACGTAGTTATCTTACTTTGAAAATTTAAACAAATTTTAATTTTCTTTTTAAATGATGTAACAACAAATTTGCGGTTTACAGTTTTATTCCTGTCATGTGCTACGAGTATATGACCTACCTACCTGCAAAATTTTTTATTTCCCTTTTTTTAGTGGCCATACTGTAGATACTAGTACTGTACTGTACTAGTGTGTGTACTATGTCCAGTTAAAATCCTGATCCCTGTTAAAACGCTATTTGATCGCGAGCAATTTACTCTTATCCATTTAGGAGTTCTGTTCTCCATCTCCGAAAGATATTCATCCAGGCGTCCTTGAGTAATCGGGGAACATACATCTATACTAATATTATAAAGAGGAAGCCTTTGTATTTTTGTATGTTTGTATTGAATAGGCTCAAAAACTACTGGACCGATTTCAAAATTTCTTTTACCATTACTTAGAGGGATTCTTCCGAATCCGTATAGGCTATATTTTATCCCGGAAAATAGATAGGATTTTTCGTGGTAGTGTCCACCCGTGCGAAGCCGGGGCGGGTCGCTAGTAAAAAATAAAATAAAAAGATTCCGGCAAATTGAGAACCTCCTCCTTTTTTGAAGTCGGTTAAAAATCCTTTGTTAGGTACTTGCATTATTTTATGCACTTTCATTGCATATTTACTACCAAATAGATTTCAGAGTTCAAAGCTTATATCATAGATTGCACCCCCTTTCCCCCTCACCCTGTCTAGACAGGTAGGTAGTCTGTAAAGCAACAGATGATTTCGAAATGCACTTTTCAAATTCAAAATCTTCAGTGTGGTGTTAGACGTCGCGCGGTTAAGACTTGCGCGCAGTGCTCCGTGATTTAATCGCTTAATAATAATTATTATGAATATACATTCAAATATTACTATTTATAAATAAATTAATTTATTTATCTAACTTATTGATAGACCTTTATTTTACTTTCTTCTTATTTTTAGTATATTTTTTATTCCTTTAAATATTTTTAAAATTTTATTTTCTCATGTTTACTAATTACTTACTTGAGACCTTTATAAACTCGACTTACGGAACTCGACCCCAAGCAAATGGTTGTTTTATATTTTTTTAATAATATTAGCTAAATGTATCATGATGACTAGTATTCCCTTTTCCTCTCCAACTAAGCGTGAAGCTTGTGCTAGGAGTAGTTACGACTATAGTCAATAGTGCAATGGGTGGGATTTGAACCGGCGACCTTTCGGATTTCAGTCCGCTCCTTTAACCGATGAACAATCGAGGCTCTAATGCTTGACCAAAATGTAAATTATTTTTTATTATTCAAATACAAGTTAGCCCTTGACTGCAATTTTAGCTGGTGGTAAGTGATGATGCAGTCTAAGATGGAACCGGGCTATCCTGGAAAGGGTATGGCAGTTTTTATTAAACCCATAACCCTTTGGTTTTCTACACCGGAACGCTAAATCGCTTGGCGGTACGGCTAGGGTGGTAAATAGCCACTGCCGAAGCCTCCCACCGGACTATTAGACGAATGGTACATTTCGGATGGTTGTTGAACCCCAGTGCAATGCCACTGGGTCAACAAACTTGCTGAACGAATACCTACTTCGTAGATAGATAGTAGGTACGTACTGGAATTGACGACCTATCTAACAGAGGGATATAAAAACTTTCGCAGTTACAGCTTGTAATACAGTAGAAGAAAGTTATTGAAGTAGCGACTCCTTTGTGGAATTAAAACGTTCCTTTGCGAAATAAAACGGCCACCTGCACAAAAAACTCAGAGTCAGACTCGCGCACTGAGGGTTCCGTGTTCGGGTATTTTTTCCAACATTTTGGACAATAAATCAAAATCTGTCATACATAAAAATAAATAAAAATCTGTTTTAGGATGTACAGGTAAAGCCCTTTCATATGATACCCCACTTGGTAAAGTTATCTTATTTTGAAAATTGAAACATTTTTTTAAAATAACGTAACCACAAATTCGCGGTTTTCAGATTTATTCCTGTACTTGTGCTATAAGACCTACCTACCTACCAAATTTTATGGTCCTAGGTCAACGGGAAGTACCGTACAGGTTTCTTGACAGACGGACAGACAGACAACAAAGTGATCCTATAAGGGTTCCGTTTTTCCTTTTGAGGTACGGTACCCTAAAAACCGATCAAACTATTTAATTATTTAGTTAGGATTACAACATGGATTTGGTTAGGATTACAACATTCAAGGTGCGGACCAACAAATTCCTGAAAGGCCGGCAACGCATTGGCGGTGCCTCTGGTACTGCAAATGTTCATGGGAGGCGGTAATCACTTAACATCAGGTGACTCGCCTGCTCGTTTTCTCGCTAATTTTATTTAAAAAAAAGTGCAATTCGGACTCGCTCATGAAGGGTTCCCTATCATCGTACAAGATATACCTAACTCTTTTATATTATAGAACACTGCAAGTTAATGACTGACTGCGCCATCTATAAGTGAATTAAGATAAGTAAGATAACTATACCAAGTGGGGTATCAATATATGAAATATCTTTACCTGTACATTCTCAAACAGATTTTTATTTATTTTTATGCATAATAGTTTTTGATTTATCCTGCAAAATTTCCGAAAAAATACCCGAGCACGGAACCGTCGGTGCGCGAGTTTGACTCGCCCTTGGCCGGGTTTTTTTTAAATGTTTTTTTTCTTTTCATTACAGTAGGTATTTACAGATAATAAGATGATATTAAATATGTATACCTACATACTAGTTATGTGCGACAGTGTGTTGAGAATCTGTGATACTGTATTATAATGTTAGTGTGGTAGTTTGTATATAATTATGGTGCTATTTTTGACATTTTGATGTTGTGAATGTGATCATCTGTCAAAAATGTTCTGTTTATTTGGATGGAGTAAGTATTTTTTCCGTATTATTTAATAAGTTAGTTAGAATCTACAAACACCTCTAATTATTGTGAGTGGTATTGCAAATTGCAATTTAATATAGAAATATGGTAATCTGAAAAATAATTTATGAGCTTATGATTGTAGGCTCTTTCCAAAATCCACGTAGCTTTTAAAGACCTATCTGTTTAACTAACTGATTTTGACAATTAGAACAAAGGTACCTTATAATATGTCCGGTACGCACGTAGGATCCTTTTTGTCAAGGTAAACCAAAGATTTAGGTTTTGAAAGTCCTGTGGGAGACTTTCCAAAACCTAAATCCACGTAGACAAAGTCACGGGCATCATCTTTTTGGTACAGTCATAGCTCTCATTCAGGAGACGGGCATAGGTTACTTGTTATCCCGAGTTCCACGGAATATTTAAAAAACTAAACCCACGCGGACAAAGTCGCAGGCATTATCTAGTTTTCCATAAAACCATTCTTTTCGATTGTATAGCAGTTTAGGTACAATTTCTTTTAGCTTTCTTTATTTATTTTTTGTCATACAATTTTACATGAACTATGAAGTATGTCATATGTATATAGCTAGATGCAGGAAACCTTTGTCGTCTGTCCGTTGACCTAGGTTCGGTCTAGACTAGATTTAGTCCCTGTGGGCCAGACGGTGTCTGCTTTCCTGTAATATGCAGGTGTGGCTGGGTTTGAAATTAAAAAAAAAAAGAATATTTAGCCATGTTTCATGCCAATTCCCCTTTCCCATCCAACTTAGCGTACTGCGAAAAAATGGCGCAAAAATGCGAAAAAATTCTTCACATATCGTGAAGAAAGTGATATCTCAAGGAAGCCACTATCCTCAAAATTGAGGGACGACACGAGAAGAGAAGAGTGCAACGCGTGGGGTTTGAACTGCCGACTTTTCGGATTCATTTCGCTATTACAAGCCTTTTTCCACCAGCCACTGTGTTTTATGCTGCCTTTTTAACCCCCGACCCAAAAAAAGGGGTGTTATAAGTTTGACGTGTGTATCTGTGTATCTGTCTGTGGCATCGTAGCGCCTAAACGAATGAACCGATTTTAATTTAGTTTTTTTTGTTTGAAAGGTGGCTTGATCGAGAGTGTTCTTAGCTAATCGGTTCAGCCGTTTGAAAGTTACCTATCAGCTCTTTTCTAGTTACTGTAACCTTCACTTGTCGGGGTGTTTTAAATTTTTAATTTACACTTGTCTCATTAGTACGTCAACAAAGCACTAGTAAAAAATCGAACTATATTACAGAACCAATGGTCTTGAACTCTTGAAATATGCAATAATTTTAGGTGGATTTTTTTAGATAGGTCAGTTTTGACAGTGTAATTTAAATCTTCTTTTGCCTTTTAATGCTTGTCAAAATTATCGTGCTATTTGAAACGGACTATACCTTAAACAATTTAATTTCAATTCAACTGTGTTTTACATAGCTTTACATTGAGTAGGTATCCTATCTAGCCAGATGCAGGAAACCTTTGTCGTCTGTCCGTTGACCTAGGTTCGGTCTAGACTAGCCCCTGTGGGCCAGACGGTGTCTGCTTCCCTACAAAATGCAGGTGGGGCGGTTTTTGAAAATATTTGTAGCTAACCTTTTTCTACCAGCCACTGAGTTTTGAAATAATGTACTTAGCTATCTATTAGTGAAAGAATCGGAGTATTAGTTGTGGAGATTACTCCCTTCATACAAATTCATAAACCAACAAATTTTATAGGTTTGTTATATTAGTAAAGATAATGTAGATGATAGACCAGTTAAAATTGGGAAACTATTTGAAGTGGTCTATATAATACTGGACACAAATTGAGTTTCTATGGAGTTGGATATCGCTCTACATTCACATAAGAGTGGTGATGTTTTACTGTATCTACTTAATGCAAAGATATGGATGGTGGATGGATTGCGTGAAAGAGGATATTATGTGTGTAAAAGGGGTGGAAAATGCGTTGGCGTATGACAGAAGTGAGTGGAAGAAAAAGACATGTGCCGACCCCACATAGATTGGGGTCAAGCACAAGAAGAAGAAGACTTAATGTAAAGATATGTATAGGAGTTCGTCTGTGGTGGCGTTAGCTGGCGCGCGTCCGGTGCCTTTTTGAAGTTTTTTTTTGTTAAAAATGGCCGGTTTTTGTGTTTCACTGGTGTTTTTTGGTGGTGAAACTGACTGGGAAGCGCTCTATAGGGGCGCCGCGCGTGTGTCGGCGAGCGCCGGCACAGTAGTCCATACTTACTTGTATAGTTTCCCTAACTTGACAAAATAACTACAAACTTGACATTGGCTAATCTTTGTAAAGCCAGAAGAGAGAAAAAAAAGATATGTATATCGTAGACCTGTTAAAAGTGAGTAACTATTTGAAGCGGACTATGTTAGACACAAAATAAGTTTTTATGGAGTTGCCATTCTACATTCACATGCTATAACTGCCTACTTTGTGTAAATGTGAAAGTGTGTAGCGTTCGCAGTTTCCGCGTCACGTGATCATCTCCGTGAAATTCGCACATAATGGCACGTTTGATTCACGCACTTCATTATGTAGGCGTCTGTAGACGCGCCGCCTTCATAGTAGTGCGCGATACGAGATGGCGATCGGGGTATGAGGCGGAGGGACACCCCGATTGCCATCTCGACCTGTCGGGTGCTATAGTTTTTTTTTTTTCTCTCGTCTGGCTTTATAAAGATTAGCCAATGTCAAGTTTGTAGTTATTTGTAACAAGTTAGTTAAACTATTCAAGTATGGACCCCGTCTGTGCCGGCGCTCGCTGACATACGCACGGCACCCCTTTAGAGCGCTTTCCAGTGAGTTTTAACAAAAAAAAAACACTCCAAAAAGGCAGAGCACGCCCGCCAGCTAACACCAACACCGACGAAGTCCATACTATAGTTATACCACGGGGTGATTTGCTATCTCAGTGATCATCACTGAAGAAAAGCATCATATCATGATCAACCGATTGACGTCCACGGCTATGGACATACTCGTAGGTCCCTTGTAGGAACTTCTACAATGGCTTTCGCAGACTCGTTTCAAAAGTCACAAGATAAAGTTGAATACGAAAACCCGACTGCGATCGTCTTAATAAACGCTGAAATATTATAGTAAAATTGTTTTTCTGTCGCTTGGTATATTTCAATCTTGTAGTACATTTATATTTATGAACTCAGAATTTTCTCCTCTTTCATTTAACATCCCACTCGAAACAATAGCAAAAAAATAAAATTTGGAGACCCCCACTTTCTTTCATGTAACATCCGTTAGGTCAATTTTTTTCGTATAAAATGTAGCCTATGTCACCCGGACCTTTACGACGAATCGATTGACACTCCATTCATCAAAATCGGCCCAGTAGTTTAGGCGCTACGGTGGAACACACAGAATCTGGATACAAACACACAGACACATACATACAAACATAGATAGCTAAAATCATAACCCTTCCTTTTGGCTTTGCCGCAGTGGGGTAAAAAGTAAAAAAAAATTACAAATCTGTCCTTCTCATTCTAAGAGGAGACCCGTTCTATGAAAGTGGTCTATGAGAAAAAAAATCTAGGAACCTCTGGTTTGGATGATGACATAGTAACTAGGCACTAGTGTCAAGGGCAGCAGCGGGCGCGCCCAGCGCGTTTCGTTTACATAGTATGCCCACGCAACGCCCTTTGTCCTACGCTACGGACTTCACTAATCTGATGTAACTAACACATGTCATTACTAAATATACACCTTTTTTTTTTGTTGACGCTGGGGAATGCCTTTACGTATCCCCCCCAGAAGCTAGCCAGCCAGCCGTGAGGCAGCCAGTCAGTTGAGGGAGGGTATGTGGGACTCGCCGGCCGAGAGGCGACCGGAATACCCACTAAACCCCAGCGGCGCTACTGCGCGTCGCCTGGCGACTGGGTCACGGGAACGCCGAAGCAAACAACCGCGACCCAGCCAGCGACGTCTGCCGAGGCAGACCCTCCACCGGGGACCTGCTCGGTCCCCACCACCGCACCTCCGGGACGCACCAACTAAGTGCGTCCCCCGACCTTGGGATGCGCTCGTCGCCCGCGTCCCATCCTCCGCTTCGTCCACTGTGCCCTTTGCTAGTCAGAGGGTCACGGGGAGAAACCTCCCCCCCTGCCAGGTCATTAGCCATAGCCAACAATATTTCCGAAGAGAAATTATTAGCCATGTTACCGGGGCGCACCGGCCCGAACACTGTTCCCCTCGGACGCATTCAAAAGGGACCAGCAGCATCCAGATTCCAGGCACACTGGGAGGTTACCTGGCTGGCGCCCCACTAAATACACCTTTGTACTTACTATACTTCGAGGGGTGTGGGGTGTAGTTGCCACAGCGTTATCAATCGATTGCGCTGGGCAAGCAACTTTTACACAAGTCCGTAACAGGATGGGTGACCGACTTTGGAGTTCCCTATGTAGCGGTTGTTCCTTTTCTTCACTTCGTGCTTTGGAGAGCACGCGCGGAAACCCAGATTCTGATGTAGCTTAATTAGATTAGATTAATCAGAACATAACATTATTCTAATTATGTTTTTTTTTTGTTTTCAGGTGAGTGCGACGGTCTTTTTGAGACCAATGAAAATACGAAAAAGGAAGATGAGGCAAGTAAAAAAAAATCTTTTCAAAAACCGAGTTCCCTAGTTCCGGAGATTACCCCCCCTTACATCCAAACTTACAAACTTTACCTGTTAGGTGCTGAATGACTTACGGCCTTTGACTGTATATAGAGCAAACATGGCTACTACTTTCTCAAAATGTATGCACTGTTGATTCTGATTTTGATTTTGATCTGACTTCCGTAATTCGAGATGATAGCTTGCAACGCAACGCCTGGGATTGATTATACACTATTAGCAAATTCTTACATTTACCGAATAACGGTAACGTAAAATTAAAAAAAAAAAAAAAATAAGCAGGGTGGTTCGCTAACTCAGTGTCCAACACTGAATGGTAGCCACTTAGTTCATTTGACATTGGTTGGTTCTACATTGCTGCTTCACTGAGCGATATCAAAATAATGTTTCATAGAGAACCTTCAATGGAATGAAAATGAGCTGGATGGCTATCATTCAGTGTTGTTCAATGAGTTAGCGAATCATTTTTTTTTAAGAGGATTTGCACAATTCTTTCGATGACGAACGGATAGCTATACCTACTGTACATGCAAAATGGCGTCTCATACCGTAATACTTTCACTAGCACACTTCGTTCGGCCCAGATTTACATGGAACACCACCGCTCAGGTTTTATGCAACCCTGCTAAATGTCTTGTTAATTTATTTACGAGACTGGCAATTTGCACGCGACTTTCACTGCCTTTTCTGGTTGACAGGCGCTACTTAACCCGTCTAGGAAGTTACGGGACCCAGTTTCGCCCGGTCCGGTTGGATTCATTAATCGTACACGGTTTGGTTCAGGATAGTTATGAAAGTAACAAAACCAACTTGTAAAAAAAACCGGCCAAGTGCGAGTCAGACTCGCACACCGAGGGTTCCGTATTCGGGTATTTTTTTTGACATTGTGATTTGTGCACGATAATAATCCTATAAGGGTTCCATTTTTCCTTTTGAGGTACGAAATCCTAAAAAGGTCGAAGCGTTGACGTCATTGGCTGGCGTCAAATGTTGGTACATTTGACGGAGGTAGCCCTAAAGTAGCCCTATTTTATTTTGATTTTTAACCCCCGACCCAAAAAGAGGGGTGTTATAAATTTTACGTGTGTATCTGTCTGTCTGGCATCGTACCTAGCTCCTAAATGAATGAACCGATTTTAATTTAGTTTTTTTTTGTTTGAAAGGTGGCTTGATCGAGAGTGCTCTTAGACAACAACAATCGAAGAAAATCGGTTCAGCCTTTTGAAAGTTATCAGCTCTTTTCTAGTTTTCTTATAGAGGTTTTTGTGTCGCGGTTTTTTCAAATTTTGAGTTATTCCTTTTGAGGTACTGAATCTTAAAAAGGTCGAAGCATTGAAGTCATTGGAAGGCCTCAAATGTTACTTGTCAATCTTATTTTGATTTTACGTAATCATAGCCTATAATATTTGACATTATCGTCGATTCTCGATCAAACCGAGAGTTCTCTCACTCTAGTTCACTCTGACACAAGTGTAAATAAAAAATTTATAACACCCCCGACAAGTGAAGGTTACAGTAACTAGAAAAGAACTGATAACTTTCAAACGGCTGAACCGATTTTCTTGGATTAAGCTAAGAACACTCTCGATCAATCCACCTTCCAAACAAAAAAAAAACTAAATTAAAATCGGTTCATTAGTTTAGGAGCTACGGTGCCGCAGACAGATACACAGATACACACGTCAAACTTATAACACTCCTCTTTTTGGGTCGCGGGTTAAAAACGTCGAGGCTTCAAATGTACTGGCGTCTGGAAGGCGTCAAATGTTACCTAAGACGCTAGGACCTAGGTAGACTATGAAACGACTAGGTAATAGGTATCTTTGATTTCACGTCACCCCTAGCCTAATATTTCGCTCACCACTGTGACAGGAAGGGTAAGTGGTCAAAATTTTGAGTTATCAATATTAAAAGGAAGTAGAAAATAGAAATAAACACTGGTTAACATTTTATCGCTAGAGTAGGTAGGTAGGTACGTTATCATAGCGGTTATACTGCGAGTACCTATTTGAAATATTTTCATGAATCACACGGTACAAATAATACAAGTGTAAATTAAAAATTTATGACACCCCCGACAAGTGAAGGTTACTTACTGTAACTAGAAAAGACCGAAAAGACCTGATAACTTCCAAACGGCTGAACTGATTTTCTTGGACTATTTCGCGCCTACGATCTAAAGTACCTGAGTTTTCCAAAACATCATTTTCAAATAAATAATTATGTATTTAGGCAACGTCCATCTTGACAGCTTGACATTTGTCAATTGACATAATATTATGAACCTAACGGTTATCTAACCTTCTTTTCTACAAGAAAACTAGAAAAGAGCTGATAACTCTTAAACGGCTGAACTAATTTTTTTGGATTATAGCTAAGAACTAAATTAAATAAAAAGAAAAAACTTTTAAATCGGTTCATTAGTTTAGGAGCTACGATACCACATACAGATACACAGATACATAGATACACACAGCAAACTTATAACACCCCTCTTTTTGGGTCGCATGCCCGAGAGCTCTCTCTAATGTTCTCAAGGGTTGTATGAAGATTGAAGACTGCCAAACAGCTTTTGGCAGGCGTGATGGCAAAACCTTTCTCATACTGAGAGGAGATTCGTTCTTAGTAGTGAGCCGGCGATCTGTTGATAATGATGATGATGAATGAATGAATCTTTACTCTTTCTATGGTTCCGTACCTCAAAAGGAAAAACGGAATCCTTATAGGATCACTTTGTTGTCTGTCTGCCTGTCTGTCTGTCTGTCAAGAAACCTATAGGGTACTTCTCGTTGACCTAGAATCATGTTTGGCAGGTAGGTAGGTCTTATAGCACAAGTGAAGGAATAAATCTGAAAACCGCGAATTTGTGGTCACATCATTTAAAAAAAAATGGGTTTCAATTTTCAAAATAAGATAACTGTACCAAGTGGGGTATCATATGAAAGGGCTTTACCTGTACATCCTAAAACAGATTTTTATTTATTTTTGTTTAGGTATAATAGTTTTTGATTTATCGTGCAAAATGTCGGAAAATTACCCGAGTACGGAACCCTCAGTGCGCGAGTCTGACTCGCACTTGGCCGGTTTTTTTTAAATAGATGCGGAAACGCCTAAAGTCATAGTAATTCCTACTAAGAAGTACAAGGAACGCATGAGTGTTAGGAGGTTGACGTCACCCGCTAATGGAATGAAGAAGCTTTTATTTGGCCTACTGCGCAGCGGACTAATGTCACAATTGACAATAATTTATTCTGTGGCAATAGTTTGAACTTAGAATTCACCGTTGCTGCCAAATTGTTATTATACCCCTAGTATTTTATACTAAAAGCCGTGGTGGTCTAATCTTTTTCGGATTTTTCCTTTAATTGTGCTAGATATAAGACCTTCCTACCTTTCATGATTCTAGGTCAACTGGAAGTAGTACCTTTTAGGTTTTCTTGACAGACGGACAGACAGACAGACAAACAAAAAAGTGATCCTATAAGGGTTCCGTTTTTCCTTTTGAGGTACGGTACCCTAAAAAACATTTATATTAATCAAAAAATGTTTTTCCAACCCTGACAAATGCACAGGTAGACAGACACACCCCCTCTATTGTCATTCTAGTTACCTAAGTTTATTTATTGCATTTTTAACCCTTGACCTGAAAGGAGGGGTGTTATAAGTTTGACGTGTGTATCTGTGTATCTGCGTATCTATGTATCTGTCTGTGGCATCGTAGCTCCTAAACTAATGAACCGATTTTAATTTAGTTTTTTTTTTGTTTGAAAGGTGGGCTTGATTGAGTTCTTAGCTATACCTAATCAAAGAAAATCGGTTCAGCCGTTTGAAAGTTATCAGCTCTTTTCTAGTTATTGTAACCTTCACTTGTCGGGGGTGTGATAAATTTTTAATTTACACTTGTTGTATTTTTGTGCCGATATCATATCGGTAATGAATTTATAACATGTCCAAGTATAAAATTGTATTTTATATAATGTATAGGTACCCTAGGCAGTAACTGTATAGCTATCTTATTAATCTTGCTTTCAAACTTTAAAATCGGATTTAGCGAAATTAGTGCCAAGGTTTAGAGCTGTTGCGTCAAACGGATCATAGACAAACCTGTCTAGACCACACGACGCCAAGCTACTACATTGATTTATTTAAAACACTATTATTAGACGCACGTTCGCTTTACAACGCTGCAGCGCTGCATTGTTCAACACGTTAATGTTAATGAGTGTCTCTTTAAGCCATTTAAGCGCTTGCTATCCGACTCGAGGGAAATTTACTGAAGGAAATATAAAGCCGCTTTAAAATACGGTCTATTTTCAGCATAGCGACAGCGTATCTATGTCAGAAGGGCGAGGGGAGTTCGTGACGTAAAGTGCATTCGAATTTTCGCTTAATTCCAAAACGTATTATGTACCTCGTATTTAATCAAACAAATTCAATCCTTATTTGTATTGGACTTGAGTTTAAAATTAATTGGTGTAAAGAACAATAGTTTACCTTGACTATCTCAATATCGAAAGGTGATAACTGCAGGAAATTGCGTTCCATTTTGAAATTAATGGCTTATGTAATAAAGTTTTTAATTGAATGGTTAAATTATTGCGTTGTATTGGCACGAGTAAGATTTCCATACAAAGGTAGTTCCGAATTCTCTTCTCTATCGACACAGTGTTTGAACACGGTATTTTAAATAAGGTCTCATGGACAAAGAAGCGTATTGTGTTGCGTAGTTGGAAAACAACATTGAGTTGACAAGCATTCGGTTTTACATTGAACTTGAACTTTACGTAATAGGAAATAGAGTTGGTTGTTGTATTGTTTCGGTTTGTGAAGGGCGTTTTTCAATTAACCTCCTTGTTAGTTATGTTGTCCTAGTACTTTTGCGCGATTATTGTGTAACATTTTGCTCCTCCACAGAAAAAAAAAACAAAATTAAGCAAGTTATTAAAAAAAAATTGTACAACGAAAGAATTTCTTAGAATGTCTACTCAGATACCAAAAACAAGTGTAAATCAAAAATTTATAACACCCCCGACAAGTGAAGGTTACAGTAACTAGAAAAGACCGAAAAGACCTGATAACTTTCAAACGGCTGAACTGATTTTCTTGGACTATTCCGCGCCTACTATCTAAAGTATCTGAGTTTTCCAAAACATCATTTTCAAAAAGATTTTCAAATAAATAATTATGTATTTAGGCCACATCCATCTTGACAGCTTGACATTTGTCAATTGACATAATATTATGAACCTAACGGTTATCTAACCTTCTTTTCTACAAGAAAACTAGAAAAGAGCTGATAACTCTTAAACGGCTGAACCAATTTTTTTGGATTATAGCTAAGAACACTCTCGATCAAGCCACCTTTCAAACAAAAAAAAGTAAATTAAAATCGGTTCATTCGTTTAGGCGCTACGATGCCACAGACAGATACACAGATACACAGACACACAGATACACAGATACACACGTCAAACTTATAACACCCCTCTTTTTGGGTCGGGGGTTAATAAAAAGATAACTGAACGCTGATCAATTTAGTTTTTTTACGGACTACGGCAAAGCCGAAAAGGGTTATGATTTTTTAGAGTTCCGTACCTCAAAAGGAAAAACGGAACCCTTATAGGATCACTTTGTTGTCTGTCTGTCTGTCCGTTCGTCAGACACGATGGAAGACCTATAGGGTACTTCCCGTTGACCTAGAAGGTAGAATCATGAAATTTGCAAGTAGGTAAGTAGGTATTATAGCACAAGTAAAGGAATAAATCCGAAAACCGTGAATTTGTGGTTACGTTATTAAAAAAAATTAAAATGTGTATCAATTTTCAAAGTAAGCTATATACCAAGCGGGGTATCATATGAAAGGGCTTTTTTACCTGTATATTCTAAAACAGATGTTTATTATTTTTTATGCAAAACAGTTTTTGATTTACCATGCAAAATGTCAGAAAAATTACCCGAGTACGGAACCCTCGGTGCGCGAGTCTGACTCGCACTTGACCGGTGTTTAAAGTTGAAAGGTGAATGCCCTTCTGGCTTCTACTGAAGCTAATCTTCTTGATTAGGGGAAACTCCTAAAGTAGGTATTTTCAAAAATTTCAAATCGATTTTTCAATAGATCCATTTTTATTTTTAACCCCCGACCCAAAAAGAGGGGTGTTATAAGTTTGACGTGTGTATCTGTGTGTCTGTGTATCTGTCTGTGGCATCGTACCTCCTAAACTAATGAACCGATTTTAATTTAGTTTTTTTTTTTGTTTGAAAGGTGGCTTGATCGAGAGTGTTCTTAGCTATAATCCAAGAAAATCGGTTCAGCCGTTTGAAAGTTATCAGCTCTTTTCTAGTTACTGTAACCTTCACTTGTCGGGGGTGTTGTAAATTTTTAATTTACACTTGTTTAGTAAATAAATACAAACCTTTATCAAAATAACATAGTATTTGAAATAGGTATGAAATATTAGTATAGTAACAGACATGATAAATAAAATGTGTATTGTAAAATAGTATCTATTTGCTATATTCATAAAGTCGAGATTTGTATGAAATATAGAATAATATTTATTCATTGGATCACCGTATTTAGATGATACACGCGATCAAAAAGCTACGCGGTCTTTCCGGGAGGAAGCTACGTTCTCTTATGAATAAAGTATAGGATCACGGGGTCTAAAAAAATGGAGGTGTTCCTTAATACTTGTTTGTTGTGTAAGACTGATTGACTGTGTAAGCATACTTTGACGAGTTGTAACAAAGTCAAAGTCAAAGTCATTTATTCAAAGTAGGTACAATTGTACTCCTTTTGATGGTCCAAATTGTTAATTTAACGGACATACCTATGCCTGTACGTATCTGGTCTCGTTTAAAATCGGCCTAAGAGTTGAATGACGAGTGCAAATGACTAATCGATGAAGGAATCATCTGGAGCAGATGGTATGTGGATAATTTATTTATATTAAAATGTACAAACCTTCCGTGATGATGTTTTTTTATATTCGAGTTTCAGTTTTTATAAAAAAGTTTTATTAAAAGCGTATTTCTCTGTGTCTTCTCCTCGGCGTGTGTCTTGGTGCGTGCAATCATCTGGGTCGTGCGGCCATGTTGGTTTGTTAGAGCAGGACAGGTGTACCCGATATCGATATATCAGAGCGAGATAAAGCACTGTTTGTCAACATTACGCGCAATTTTAAATTTAGAACTCCTTCACTTCCGTATATTTTTTTTTAACCCCCGACCCAAAAAGAGGGGTGTTATAAGTTTGACGTGTGTATCTGTGTATCTGTGTGTCTGTGTACCTGTGTATCTGTGTATCTGTCTGTGGCATCGTAGCGCCTAAACGAATGAACCGATTTTAATTTAGTTTTTTTTGTTTGAAAGGTGGCTAGATCGAGAGTGTTCTTAGCTATAATCCAAAAAAATTGGTGCAGCCGTTTAAGAGTTATCAGCTCTTTTCTAGTTTTCTTGTAGAAAAGAAGGTTACATAACCGTTAGGTTCATAATATTATGTCAATTGACAAATGTCAAGCTGTCAAGATGGACGTTGCCTTGATACATAATTATTTATTTGAAAATGATGTTTTGGAAAACTCTGATACTTTGGATCGTAGGCGCGGAATAGTCCAAGAAAATCTGTTCAGCCGTTTGAAAGTTATCAGGTCTTTTCGGTCTTTTCTATTTACTGTAACTTCACTTGTCGGGGGTGTTATAAATTTTTAATTTACACTTGTTAATTCAGTCGTATTCACATTCGAGGATTTCTAGTTTTCATGTTTGTTATATGTTTAATTTTTTACGTAATTTATTGCATAAAATAAGTCTGATGGTTTGATTATGTAACTTTTGCACGTGTTTGTCAATGTTAATCTGTTAGGTACATTCATTTCTCTAAAAGTATCAATACACATGATATCTGTTACTAGGAAAACAATACTGAGTTTTATTAGTTTACTAGAGGATGCCCGCGACTTTGTCCGCGTGGATTTAGGTTTTTAAAGATCCCGTGGGAACTGTTTGGTTTTCCGGGATAAAAAGTTGCCTATGTCAATTACAGAGACGCAAGCTACTTCGGTACCTTTCATACAAATCGGTTAAGCGGATGGGTTTTTAGACACACTTTGGTATTCCTAATATTAAGTATGGATTTTAATATATTCACTCATTCAGACCAGATCAGAGAAAGTTTAGAAATCATAAATTTCCGGATTTCCCCTGCCAGTAATCGAACCGGGAACCTCCCACTAATAAGACCATAGCGCTCTCCACTGCACCAGGGGGTTGTCAAATCAAAGTCAAAGTCAAAATCATTTATTCGAAGTAGGTACAATTGTACTCCTTTTGATGGTCGAAATTGTTTTTGTACGATATAGTGGTGATAATTAATTACGTAATTTAAAACTAAAGCTACGAGGGTTCCAAACGCGCCCAAGTCTGAGAAGAGTCCTCCTGCCTAGTCATCCCGGAAACCAAAAACCTATGCCCTATATAGTAGAAAGAAATAAAACAATAACTTTGATAACATGTTATCAGCTGACTTGTAATCTAATCTGTTATCACAAGGGCGTTTAGTTTTTAAACGCTAGATAACCGATATTTCTTTTTTTAGTTTATTGCCATGGCATTTATAGTCTGGGTCACGAATTGTGATAATTTTCTGTCAAAATCAATTCAGAAGTTTTGAAGATTGGAGCCTACTACACCTTTTGCTGACGCGGCAATAAAATTCTTAATTTTTAGGGTTCCGTACCTCAAAAGGAAAACGGGACCCTTATAGGATCACTTTGTTGTCTGTCTGTCTGTCTGTCAAGAAAACCTATAGGGTATTTCCCGTTGACCTAGAATCATGAAATTTGCAAGTAGGCAAGTAGGTATTATAATTTATAGCACAAGTACAGGAATAAATCTGAAAACCGCGAATTTGTGGTAACATCATTAAAAAAAAAATTAATATGTGTTTCAATTTTCAAAGTAAGATAATTATACCAAGTGGGGTATCATATGAAAGGGCTAAATTCTAAGGGTACATTCTAAAACAGATTTTTATTTATTTTTATGCAAAATAGTTTTTGATTTATCGTCCAAAATGTCGGAAAAAATACTCGAGTACGGAGCCCTCGGTGCGCGTCGAGTCTGACTCGCACTTGGCGGGTTTTTTTTTGTACTTTTACATACAAACATACAAGATACTAGTAACGACCGCGCCAGTGTGAGTGAATGTCATTAACGAAATATAATAGTGAGTGACCTTCCTTCCGCTCGAACGGTGGTTGCGAAATGCGTAGCTATTTGACCTACTTCCGAAATAATGAGTCGTGTGTTTAATAAGTAGTTTCGGACCTTTTACTAATCTATAATAATAAGCCTTTATTTCCCAATAAAACACAATTTTTCTTATACATAGTTCTTAATTTAGTACTTAATTCTATTTTATTTGATATGCTTGACTTAATTAAATGAACTTTTCACATTTCACCCTTGATTTCACCATGATGCTATTATGTTGTGAGGATAAAAATATAGCTCTTACCATAACACATAGTTACTTAATATTAATTATTTACGAAGGTTAAAAATATAATATAACATATTATATTTAATCATAATGTTAAGTGATCTTAGGTTAACTATTATATAGGTTTTATTTTTATTTTTATTATTAAAACAACCGGCCAAATGCGAGTCAGACTCGCGCACCGAGGGTTCCGTACTCAGGTATTTTTTCCAACATTTCGCACGATAATCAAATGCTTAAAAATATATAAAAGTATGTTTTAGAATGTACAGGTAAAGCCCTTTCATATGATATCCCACTTGATATATCTTACTTACATAATTGGTAGGTACTAGGTACAAAGTTTTTGACCTATCTCTGTTATACATACATACATACATACATACATACATACATACATACATACATACATGTGTTGTTATTGTATTATCAGTAAAGGTACATACATACATACATACCCATAATATGTGTGCTTAGGTCTGTACCAGGTACATGCAAGTCAATCTATGACACACAATAATGCAATTACAGACTGAGTAATCGAAAAAAAAAAAATGGAAAATGCAACATTACGTAAACATACCAGTGGAAATTCTCTTTGTTTCCGAGTACCGTAGGGCGGGGCACATACAGCCTTGCCCGATAAAGCGCTGTACACACAGAACTTTGCGGTTCCAGGGACTTAACAGGGCTCTCTCCCTCACTTACTCCATACAATCGTAGTTCCAATTTCATTTGAATATTAAGCAACCAAAGTCCATGAAATTTTGCAGACATATTCTAGAAACTAATATCTGTGTCTGTGGTGTTTTAGATTTTTCTAAAAATATGTAGTTTTAAAATTACAGGGGCTCAAAGATTTGTATGAAAATTTTTAAGACCGCATAACTTTGAAACCGAATATTTTAACAGAAATCTGGAAAACCACAGACATAGATATTAGTTTCTAGAATATGTCTGCAAAATTTCATGGACTTTGGTTGCTTAGTATTCAAATGAAATTGTAACTACGTTTGTATGGAGCGAGTGACGGAGAGCCTCTTAACGGATGGACTTCTAGATCACTCCTTTTGATGGTCAGAATTGTTAGTCCTATCTGTCTTGATATTTAATAAATGATTCTATATCGATCTAAAATAAAATAAATAAAAAACCGTCCAAGTGCGAGTCAGATTTGCGGACCGAGGGTTCCGTACCGTACCGTTACTTAGGGTTTATCCGGGTCAAAAAGGATGGGTAAATTCGAGAATCAGTCTAGCATTTTAAAAACCATTTCTCTTTGTCTGGGATTTCGAAGGGGTTTGAACCCCCCCAATCCCCCCCCCCCCCCCCCCCCCCCCCCCTGGCTACGGCCATGATTACATGTGACAACATACAGCGCGAGTTAACATGGACCTGCTTTTCCAGTTTATAGGTCAAGGTTGTGACAAGCCCCTCCCTACCACGTTCTGATGCTAACAAATAATTTTCATAGGTTTTACTACTTCTATTGTACTTGTAGTACGTTTATGACTTATTTTTATTAAATATTTATAGGTTTTTTTAGTTCATGCTAGCGACTGGACCCCGTAGTTAAAGGTTTATAAAAATCCCGCGGGAACTCTATACAACGTAGCCTTTGCGGTAATTAAATGACTTAACTCCTTAACTCTTAAGTTATTAAGTATTCTAAAAGTAGTTCTTAGTACCTACTTCTTTTATAACTTCTTTTTAACCCCCGACCCAAAAAGAGGGGTGTTATAAGTTTGACATGTGTATCTATGTATATGTGCATCTGTCTGTGGCATCGTAGCTCCTAAACTAATGAACCGATTTCCATCTCCGATGAAGTTATCAGCTCTTTACTAGTTACTGTAACCTTCACTTGTCGGGCGTGTTATAAATTTTAATTTACACTTGTTATAAGGAGTTATAATTAATAACTCTAGAAACGTCAGCTAAATTGAACAATTGGGGTTTTTTGCCAAGAAAAGTCATTAGGAATAGAAGTTGTACCTACTCAATAAAAAGCAGTGGAAATTCTTTGTTAGCAACAGAACGTGGTAGGGCGGGGCGTGCAACAGCCTTGACCTATAAACTGGAAAAGCGGGCCCGCACTGTGATAACGACGCGCTCTTATGCAGTTTCCATACCTACCTGCTATAGTTACTAGTAGTTCCCTTGGTAACAAACAGCCTGCATAAGGTTTCGAACACACAACGGTTTACAGTCTAGGCAGGTATTCTAGCTTAAGGGGCAAGCGACGGGCCTGCCCGCGAAATTCAAATTTTATTTGGTTTCTCGAAATCCCGTAGGAACTCTTTGAGTTTCCGGGATAAAAAGTAGCCTATGTGGTATTCCAGGATATTATCTATCTCCATTCCAAATTTCAGCCAAATCCGTCCTGTAGTTTTTGCGTGAAGGAGTAATAAACATACACACACACACATACACACAAACTTTTGCCTTTATAATATTAGTGTGATCTATCGCTACCTGACGGCAGTTCGCGGGTAGTATTCGGGTTTTGGTGCTGTTCAACTTTATTGGGCGTTCATGTTAAAAGCAGTGGAAAATTCTTTGTTAGCAACAGAACGTGGTGGGGCGGGGCGTGCAACAGCCTTGACCTATAAACTGGAAAAGCGGGCTTGCACTGTGTGCCTGTGTGATAACGACTCGTTGTTGTGCAATTGCCATACCTACCTGCTGTAGTTACTAGTAGGTCCCTTGGTAACAGCCTGAATCCACCCAACCTAAAGCTTGAAACCTAAATCCACGTGGACAAAGTCGGGGGAATGAGCATAAAAGAATATATCTGAATTTTAAAAAAATCGACTTGCATCAGCGTTGCGTCACACTCAACTTTACAAGATGTATAAACAAGTGTAAATTAAAAATTTATAACACCCCCGACAAGTGAAGAGTACAGTAACTAGAAAAGAGCTGATAACTTTCAAACGGCTGAACCGATTTTCTTGGATTATAGCTAAGAACACTCTCGATCAAGCCACCTATCAAACAAAAAAAACTAAATTAAAATCGGTTCATTAATTTTGGAGCTACGATGCCACAGACAGATACACAGATACACACGTCAAACTTCTAACACCCCTCTTTTTGGGTCGGGGGTTAAAAATACTTATATTCTATTCTGCATCATCACTTACCACCAGGTGAGATTGCAGTCTTGCAAGGGCTAACTTGTATCTGAATTAAAAAGAAAATCGACTTGCATCAGCGTTGCGCCACAACTTTACAAGATGTATAAAAGAGAATAGTGAAAATGCATGGAAAAAGCAACAAAAATGTAAAAATGCAGCCATGCCCCAATTTATAGCGTTGTTACCAACCGCACGAGTTCGAAAATAGAACGCCCACTCACAATCAAGCGCTGCAGCGACCCACATACAGCCCTTTCACTGTTCGTGAAGCGCTTCCAGCGAAACTAGGCTGTATAAGGGCCCGTAATGTAGGTCAAAGTCATATTGGCTTTTTATACAACTACTAGATAATGCCTGCAGTGTCGCCCGCGTGGATTGGTCAGGTCCACTGCAGTATCAGGTTTGAGGAGTTGGAATCCTATGGAACAATGTCGCAAAGCTCTCGATAAAAAAAAATTTACGTAATTCGGTTCAGAAATCTCGGAGATATCGGTGTACATAGGTAAAACACAACTCCTCCATTTTTGAAAGTCGGTTAAAAAAGTAGCCTAAACAAACAGGTCCGAAGAACCCGTTCAAACAGACAGACAGACAAAAATTTTAAAAATCTGTGGTTTAGACAGTCAGCCACTCATCTTTCATTTTATATATTTAGGTTAGTTCATATAATGTAGTTGTTAGTTTCAGCTAGGATATCGATATTGCACAATGTTTTAGTAATTTTAGTAATTTAGTAATAGAGTTGGTACAATCTTATCTTTTATTACGTGTAACTGTAAACTAATTAAATTGCATTAGCTTATATAGAATGAAAGGCTAGTTATCTTTTACATGCCTTTCTTTATCTTTAAATTGCTTTTACATCATATTGGGGTCAAGGGTGCTGCAATAACTTTAGGGTGAGGGCAGAGAGAACTAGAGTGAGGTAGCTCTCGGTTTGGTTCTGAACGAAAATGAAAAATTTTTACTAACCAAATACAACTTATGCAATTTTTCTCTGGCCGACGATATGTTAAATATTGGGCTATGGTGACGTAAAATAAAAAAAATAGGGGTACTTTAGGGTTATCTCGGTCAAATTTACCAACATTTGTTGTTGGTAAATTGAGTTTTGTGTGCTTTAGATCGGTTGGCATTCATACCAAGACACTTCCACTGCCTATCCATTGACACTTCAGCTTCGCAACCCGTTAAGCTTAGTCGATTCCTCTGGTTCTCCTGTAGATGCAAGCTACCTCTGTACCAGATTTCATATAAATCGGTTAAACGGATGCACCTTTACGACTCCCGTGGCAACTCTTTGCTTTTCCGGGATAAAATACGTTTTATCCCGGAAAAGCAAAGAGGTCTATGTCCTTCCCCGGGATGTAAGCTAACTCTGTACCAAACATCGGTTAAGCTGTTGGGCCGTGAAAAGCTAGATAGACAGACAGATACACTTTCGCATTTATAATATTAAGTATGGAAGTATGGATTTAAGTGTATTGTTGTCCCCAGATGCACAGTAACGAGCCGCCGCCGCCGCCCCCGGCGACGGGCACGGGGCTGCTGCTACAGCTGGGGCGCCTCATAGTGCGCGCGCGCAGCTCCAGCCCCTCCGTCCGCAGGGCAGACGCGCGCCCCAGCGGCAGCCAACAGGTACTACTGGAACATGCCATCTCTTAGCTGCCTATGTAGCTCTGGCACCTGGTAAGTCACAACGAGTGACGATAGCGACTCCTATCCATCCCGCACAGTAAGGAGGCGATGGGCACGGGACTGCTACTACAGCTAGGGCGCCTGATAGTGCGCGCGCGTAGTTTCAGCACCTCCCCCCGCAGGGGAGACGGGGAGACGCACGCCCCAGCGGCAGCCAACAGGTACTTCTGGAACATGCCATCTCTTAGCTGCCTATGTAGCTCTGGCACCTGGTAAGTCACAACGAGTGACGATAGCGACTCCTATCCATCACGCACAGTAAGGAGGCGATGGGCACGGGACTGCTACTACAGCTAGGGCGCCTGATAGTGCGCGCGCGTAGTTTCAGCACCTCCGCCCGCAGGGGAGACGGGGAGACGCACGCCCCAGCGGCAGCCAACAGGTACTACTGGAACATGCCATCTCTTAGCTGCCTATGTAGCTCTGGCACCTGGTAAGTCACAACGAGTGACGATAGCGACTCCTATCCATCACGCACAGTAAGGAGGCGATGGGCACGGGACTGCTACTACAGCTAGGGCGCCTGATAGTGCGCGCGCGTAGTTTCAGCACCTCCCCCCGCAGGGGAGACGGGGAGACGCACGCCCCAGCGGCAGCCAACAGGTACTACTGGAACATGCCATCTCTTAGCTGCCTATGTAGCTCTGGCACCTGGTAAGTCACAACGAGTGACGATAGCGACTCCTATCCATCACGCACAGTAAGGAGGCGATGGGCACGGGACTGCTACTACAGCTAGGGCGCCTGATAGTGCGCGCGCGTAGTTTCAGCACCTCCCCCCGCAGGGGAGACGGGGAGACGCACGCCCCAGCGGCAGCCAACAGGTACTACTGGAACATGCCATCTCTTAGCTGCCTATGTAGCTCTGGCACCTGGTAAGTCACAACGAGTGACGATAGCGACTCCTATCCATCACGCACAGTAAGGAGGCGATGGGCACGGGACTGCTACTACAGCTAGGGCGCCTGATAGTGCGCGCGCGTAGTTTCAGCACCTCCCCCCGCAGGGGAGACGGGGAGACGCACGCCCCAGCGGCAGCCAACAGGTACTACTGGAACATGCCATCTCTTAGCTGCCTATGTAGCTCTGGCACCTGGTAAGTCACAACGAGTGACGATAGCGACTCCTATCCATCACGCACAGTAAGGAGGCGATGGGCACGGGACTGCTACTACAGCTAGGGCGCCTGATAGTGCGCGCGCGTAGTTTCAGCACCTCCCCCCGCAGGGGAGACGGGGAGACGCACGCCCCAGCGGCAGCCAACAGGTACTACTGGAACATGCCATCTCTTAGCTGCCTATGTAGCTCTGGCACCTGGTAAGTCACAACGAGTGACGATAGCGACTCCTATCCATCACGCACAGTAAGGAGGCGATGGGCACGGGACTGCTACTACAGCTAGGGCGCCTGATAGTGCGCGCGCGTAGTTTCAGCACCTCCCCCCGCAGGGGAGACGGGGAGACGCACGCCCCAGCGGCAGCCAACAGGTACTACTGGAACATGCCATCTCTTAGCTGCCTATGTAGCTCTGGCACCTGGTAAGTCACAACGAGTGACGATAGCGACTCCTATCCATCACGCACAGTAAGGAGGCGATGGGCACGGGACTGCTACTACAGCTAGGGCGCCTGATAGTGCGCGCGCGTAGTTTCAGCACCTCCCCCCGCAGGGGAGACGGGGAGACGCACGCCCCAGCGGCAGCCAACAGGTACTACTGGAACATGCCATCTCTTAGCTGCCTATGTAGCTCTGGCACCTGGTAAGTCACAACGAGTGACGATAGCGACTCCTATCCATCACGCACAGTAAGGAGGCGATGGGCACGGGACTGCTACTACTAGACTACAGGCCCATGTTTAAAAATGGGTGGGTCATATGAACCACCAGGTGACGTATACAGGACGATATAAGAGCATAAAATAATAAGTTTCAGCACTATGCCGTCACTTGTAAGCTGTCCAACAGAGTGCTGGTGAGAATTGAAAAGTGCAGGTAGAGTGAGTACATTTTGGTCATATATTTTTGTACGGCATTTTTACCATCGATAGATCCATGAAAAATAATAAGAAAGCGCGCAGTGCCGTAAAAAAATGGTGCGCCACAAAGTCAGTAAATGTTTTGATTTTCTGACAATTTCCGGGGTAAATTTGGTCATTTAATTCTGTACGGCACTAGTTTCATACTGTTTCAATACAGCCTCTAATCCATTATTCCGCAACGCCGTACAAAAATCATGCGACAAGGGGAAAAAATTGAGGGTAGCAACCCCCTCTCTTTCCGTGGTCCGGGGGGTGATTTGAAACAACATAAAATTAATTTATTTTGAAAGTGTTTTATGCATAGATAATATTTTTTTACATGCCGTACATTTTCGTTGGTCCAAAGGTTTGTAGGGGATGTGGATATTATATACACACCCGTTCACTTCAGTTAGACGGCTTAGTGATTTTATCATATTATCAATTGTTCTCTTCAAAAATATGTTAATGCCGTACAGTATCAGATGGCCATAAAGTACTACCCTTAAAATGGTAGCGTCATTTTCATCAGCCTAAAAGATATGGTCTGCATTAAAATGTACGGCATAATTTTTTCCTAATTTATTTATCTTAATACTATTTAAAACAAGGGAAAAGCGTAGAAAATTGCTATATTTTATTAATCTATGAATATTTAAACTTTTGCAATAATTTGAAAAATTTCAGTTTTTGTATTTATCTATAATTTTTTTTAGAACAGTTTCTTTTGAACGGCAATACTATATAACAATAGTATTTTACACTATCATGTTAAAAAAAAAGTTGCCGTACAGAGTCAAATGATTTTACAGCTTTAAAAATTAAGTATACCATGAAATTAAGATAATTATTGATACACATTCAAATGAACACTAATTTTTTTACGGCATTATTTTTAATAGTACTTTTGAGTGCTAGATAATGTTTTGGAACCAAAGCCGTACTTTCTCAAATCACCCCCCGGACCACGGAAAGAGAGGGGGTTGCTACCCTCAATTTTTTCCCCTTGTCGCATGATTTTTGTACGGCGTTGCGGAATAATGGATTAGAGGCTGTATTGAAACAGTATGAAACTAGTGCCGTACAGAATTAAATGACCAAATTTACCCCGGAAATTGTCAGAAAATCAAAACATTTACTGACTTTGTGGCGCACCATTTTTTTACGGCACTGCGCGCTTTCTTATTATTTTTCATGGATCTATCGATGGTAAAAATGCCGTACAAAAATATATGACCAAAATGTACTCACTCTACCTGCACTTTTGAATTCTCACCAGCACTCTGTTGGACAGCTTACAAGTGACGGCATAGTGCTGAAACTTATTATTTTATGCTCTTATATCGTCCTGTATACGTCACCTGGTGGTTCATATGACCCACCCATTTTTAAACATGGGCCTGTAGTCTATACAGCTAGGGCGCCTGATAGTGCGCGCGCGTAGTTTCAGCACCTCCCCCCGCAGGGGAGACGGGGAGACGCACGCCCCAGCGGCAGCCAACAGGTACTACTGGAACATGCCATCTCTTAGCTGCCTATGTAGCTCTGGCACCTGGTAAGTCACAACGAGTGACGATAGCGACTCCTATCCATCACGCACAGTAAGGAGGCGATGGGCACGGGACTGCTACTACAGCTAGGGCGCCTGATAGTGCGCGCGCGTAGTTTCAGCACCTCCCCCCGCAGGGGAGACGGGGAGACGCACGCCCCAGCGGCAGCCAACAGGTACTACTGGAACATGCCATCTCTTAGCTGCCTATGTAGCTCTGGCACCTGGTAAGTCACAACGAGTGACGATAGCGACTCCTATCCATCACGCACAGTAAGGAGGCGATGGGCACGGGACTGCTACTACAGCTAGGGCGCCTGATAGTGCGCGCGCGTAGTTTCAGCACCTCCCCCCGCAGGGGAGACGGGGAGACGCACGCCCCAGCGGCAGCCAACAGGTACTACTGGAACATGCCATCTCTTAGCTGCCTATGTAGCTCTGGCACCTGGTAAGTCACAACGAGTGACGATAGCGACTCCTATCCATCACGCACAGTAAGGAGGCGATGGGCACGGGACTGCTACTACAGCTAGGGCGCCTGATAGTGCGCGCGCGTAGTTTCAGCACCTCCCCCCGCAGGGGAGACGGGGAGACGCACGCCCCAGCGGCAGCCAACAGGTACTACTGGAACATGCCATCTCTTAGCTGCCTATGTAGCTCTGGCACCTGGTAAGTCACAACGAGTGACGATAGCGACTCCTATCCATCACGCACAGTAAGGAGGCGATGGGCACGGGACTGCTACTACAGCTAGGGCGCCTGATAGTGCGCGCGCGTAGTTTCAGCACCTCCCCCCGCAGGGGAGACGGGGAGACGCACGCCCCAGCGGCAGCCAACAGGTACTACTGGAACATGCCATCTCTTAGCTGCCTATGTAGCTCTGGCACCTGGTAAGTCACAACGAGTGACGATAGCGACTCCTATCCATCACGCACAGTAAGGAGGCGATGGGCACGGGACTGCTACTACAGCTAGGGCGCCTGATAGTGCGCGCGCGTAGTTTCAGCACCTCCCCCCGCAGGGGAGACGGGGAGACGCACGCCCCAGCGGCAGCCAACAGGTACTACTGGAACATGCCATCTCTTAGCTGCCTATGTAGCTCTGGCACCTGGTAAGTCACAACGAGTGACGATAGCGACTCCTATCCATCACGCACAGTAAGGAGGCGATGGGCACGGGACTGCTACTACAGCTAGGGCGCCTGATAGTGCGCGCGCGTAGTTTCAGCACCTCCCCCCGCAGGGGAGACGGGGAGACGCACGCCCCAGCGGCAGCCAACAGGTACTACTGGAACATGCCATCTCTTAGCTGCCTATGTAGCTCTGGCACCTGGTAAGTCACAACGAGTGACGATAGCGACTCCTATCCATCACGCACAGTAAGGAGGCGATGGGCACGGGACTGCTACTACAGCTAGGGCGCCTGATAGTGCGCGCGCGTAGTTTCAGCACCTCCCCCCGCAGGGGAGACGGGGAGACGCACGCCCCAGCGGCAGCCAACAGGTACTACTGGAACATGCCATCTCTTAGCTGCCTATGTAGCTCTGGCACCTGGTAAGTCACAACGAGTGACGATAGCGACTCCTATCCATCACGCACAGTAAGGAGGCGATGGGCACGGGACTGCTACTACAGCTAGGGCGCCTGATAGTGCGCGCGCGTAGTTTCAGCACCTCCCCCCGCAGGGGAGACGGGGAGACGCACGCCCCAGCGGCAGCCAACAGGTACTACTGGAACATGCCATCTCTTAGCTGCCTATGTAGCTCTGGCACCTGGTAAGTCACAACGAGTGACGATAGCGACTCCTATCCATCACGCACAGTAAGGAGGCGATGGGCACGGGACTGCTACTACAGCTAGGGCGCCTGATAGTGCGCGCGCGTAGTTTCAGCACCTCCCCCCGCAGGGGAGACGGGGAGACGCACGCCCCAGCGGCAGCCAACAGGTACTACTGGAACATGCCATCTCTTAGCTGCCTATGTAGCTCTGGCACCTGGTAAGTCACAACGAGTGACGATAGCGACTCCTATCCATCACGCACAGTAAGGAGGCGATGGGCACGGGACTGCTACTACAGCTAGGGCGCCTGATAGTGCGCGCGCGTAGTTTCAGCACCTCCCCCCGCAGGGGAGACGGGGAGACGCACGCCCCAGCGGCAGCCAACAGGTACTACTGGAACATGCCATCTCTTAGCTGCCTATGTAGCTCTGGCACCTGGTAAGTCACAACGAGTGACGATAGCGACTCCTATCCATCACGCACAGTAAGGAGGCGATGGGCACGGGACTGCTACTACAGCTAGGGCGCCTGATAGTGCGCGCGCGTAGTTTCAGCACCTCCCCCCGCAGGGGAGACGGGGAGACGCACGCCCCAGCGGCAGCCAACAGGTACTACTGGAACATGCCATCTCTTAGCTGCCTATGTAGCTCTGGCACCTGGTAAGTCACAACGAGTGACGATAGCGACTCCTATCCATCACGCACAGTAAGGAGGCGATGGGCACGGGACTGCTACTACAGCTAGGGCGCCTGATAGTGCGCGCGCGTAGTTTCAGCACCTCCCCCCGCAGGGGAGACGGGGAGACGCACGCCCCAGCGGCAGCCAACAGGTACTACTGGAACATGCCATCTCTTAGCTGCCTATGTAGCTCTGGCACCTGGTAAGTCACAACGAGTGACGATAGCGACTCCTATCCATCACGCACAGTAAGGAGGCGATGGGCACGGGACTGCTACTACAGCTAGGGCGCCTGATAGTGCGCGCGCGTAGTTTCAGCACCTCCCCCCGCAGGGGAGACGGGGAGACGCACGCCCCAGCGGCAGCCAACAGGTACTACTGGAACATGCCATCTCTTAGCTGCCTATGTAGCTCTGGCACCTGGTAAGTCACAACGAGTGACGATAGCGACTCCTATCCATCACGCACAGTAAGGAGGCGATGGGCACGGGACTGCTACTACAGCTAGGGCGCCTGATAGTGCGCGCGCGTAGTTTCAGCACCTCCCCCCGCAGGGGAGACGGGGAGACGCACGCCCCAGCGGCAGCCAACAGGTACTACTGGAACATGCCATCTCTTAGCTGCCTATGTAGCTCTGGCACCTGGTAAGTCACAACGAGTGACGATAGCGACTCCTATCCATCACGCACAGTAAGGAGGCGATGGGCACGGGACTGCTACTACAGCTAGGGCGCCTGATAGTGCGCGCGCGTAGTTTCAGCACCTCCCCCCGCAGGGGAGACGGGGAGACGCACGCCCCAGCGGCAGCCAACAGGTACTACTGGAACATGCCATCTCTTAGCTGCCTATGTAGCTCTGGCACCTGGTAAGTCACAACGAGTGACGATAGCGACTCCTATCCATCACGCACAGTAAGGAGGCGATGGGCACGGGACTGCTACTACAGCTAGGGCGCCTGATAGTGCGCGCGCGTAGTTTCAGCACCTCCCCCCGCAGGGGAGACGGGGAGACGCACGCCCCAGCGGCAGCCAACAGGTACTACTGGAACATGCCATCTCTTAGCTGCCTATGTAGCTCTGGCACCTGGTAAGTCACAACGAGTGACGATAGCGACTCCTATCCATCACGCACAGTAAGGAGGCGATGGGCACGGGACTGCTACTACAGCTAGGGCGCCTGATAGTGCGCGCGCGTAGTTTCAGAACCTCCCCCCGCAGGGGAGACGGGGAGACGCACGCCCCAGCGGCAGCCAACAGGTACTACTGGAACATGCCATCTCTTAGCTGCCTATGTAGCTCTGGCACCTGGTAAGTCACAACGAGTGACGATAGCGACTCCTATCCATCACGCACAGTAAGGAGGCGATGGGCACGGGACTGCTACTACAGCTAGGGCGCCTGATAGTGCGCGCGCATAGTTTCAGCACCTCCCCCCGCAGGGGAGACGGGGAGACGCACGCCCCAGCGGCAGCCAACAGGTACTACTGGAACATGCCATCTCTTAGCTGCCTATGTAGCTCTGGCACCTGGTAAGTCACAACGAGTGACGATAGCGACTCCTATCCATCACGCACAGTAAGGAGGCGATGGGCACGGGACTGCTACTACAGCTAGGGCGCCTGATAGTGCGCGCGCGTAGTTTCAGCACCTCCCCCTGCAGGGGAGACGGGGAGACGCGCGCCTCAGCGGCAGCCAACAGGTAATACTGGAACATGTCATCTCTTAGCGGCCTATGTAACTCTGGCACCTGGTAAGATAGAACAAGCGGCAAGTGACTCCAAATCACAGCCTATATACCTCAGCAATCAACATCATCTCTCTTCACCAGTACCTGGAAAGACACCGATCGATGGAAGTGTCTTTATAGATCAGTCTCTCCCTACACCAGCGCTGCCTGGTCACACACTCTTCCGCCAGCAGTAGCTAGTATTCCCGCCCAGCAAGTCAATAGTTCTACATACTATTATCATCATCTATCTTCAGGCTATGAAGGTCTGGTAAGGCACAACAAGCCATGGCAGAGAGTCCCTTAAGCTAAGCCATCCAGTAGCAACCAAAAGTTGCGTGTATAGCTCAAATATATCTTTTATCATCGTCTCTCTTCAGACTATGGAACTCTGGTACTTACCCTGGTACCTGGTGAATAGGAGATGAAAGCCATGAGCAGCAAACAACCTCCTGCTTGGATCAAATCTTGAAACCTCACAAGGCCAAAATCCCACAGAATGTTAATTTTGGAAATTATTAAATTCCAGGTCATCAGCCAACCCAAGTCAGTGACAGAAGAGCCGAAGCCAGGAGTAGAAGCGCAGTTGAACAGCCATGTGCAGGCCTTGTGGAAGGAACAGATACCCATTTGTATTGAGGTTCGTAAAGTATTCTTCCTTTAATTTGTTTTTGGTTCCATCATAATATCGGTCTAATGGCTTGCCGTGTTCTATATAAAATGTTAGTTATACTTTTTAGGATGACACGGAACCCTTCTTGTGCGAATCCGACTCTCACTTGGCCGGATTTTTCATGATACCACCGAATATTCATCTAAAATCTTGTAGTCTGGATATTTTAAATTACTTTAAAGTTACTATTAGTAGTTTAAAATTACTAATTACTTTGATTTTCAACCCGCCTTATTTCGTGACATGCAGGTCCTCCTAGCGCCAGATTGCCAAGAGTGCTACGCCTCCCTCAGCCGGGTGGAGGAGGAAGCCATGTATGACAAGCTTCACTCGCAACAGAAGGCCCTCCTGCTCGAACGATGGACCATGCGGACTATTACTAACAAGTGAGTACTGAGTAGGGTCAGTCGCTCAGTGCGCTATGGAGTGAGTCGTGCTGAGTATCACTCTCAGGGAAACATCCAGAACGAGGAAATTCGCAGAAGGTAAAAAGCGACTGACATAGCAAGCTGAAGTGGGGATTGGCCGGTCATGTTTGTCGTAGAACCGACGGCCGATGGGGCAGACGTGTTCTGGAGTGGAGACCGCATACCGGTAAGTGGAGTGTAGGATGACCTCCAGCCCGCTGGACCGATGACCTGATAAAGGTGGTGGTGAGCGGGTGGATCAGGAAGACGGAGCACCGTGTTGGCGGGCTATATCCAGGAGTGGATGCTTACAGGCTGTTTGAATGGAATGAAGTAGGAACAACCATCTACCTCTCATGGCCCCACCAACCTCTCCTCTATCGAATTTTCAAGCTATGTACCCTGCCTGTTGCCACTTGAGCTTCGCAACTCGTTGAGCTATTTAGTTAAAAAAAAGAAGATAATCGAGTAACAAGTGTAAAGTAAAAATTTATAACACCCCCGACAAGTGAAGGTTACAGTAACTAGAAAAGAGCTGATAACTTTCAAACGGCTGAACCGATTTTCTTGGATAATAGCTAAGAACACTCTCGATCAAGCCACCTTTCGAACAAAAAAAAACTAAATTAAAATCGGTTCATTAGTTTAGGAGCTACGATGCCACACAGATACACAGATAAACACGTCAAACTTATAACACCCCTCTTTTTGGGTTTTTGGGTCAGGGGTTAAAAACATGGGAACCCGCCATCCCTTCGACGTTGTATGAACTCTGCTGATTTTTTTTTTATGGTGCTGTTTCTAGAAACCACGACTCCCCAGCTGCGATAACTGCCCACTGGCTGCTTAACGCGGTGCGCTCACAACTCCACTTCTCCCAGCTGTCGGCCTGGCGCGCTACCATCAAGACAAATGACGACAAACCAGCTGAAAGAAGGTATGTGTTTCTCTAAAAATTTTTTGGTCCCAGGTATAGAGTTCAACAGGGATTTCGTCTGTGTTGGCGTTTGATGGCGAGCGTGCGGTGCCTTTTTGCGATGCCAAGCCTTCCATATCTTCAAGGTTATTTGTATGAATTGAATTGATATTTTCCGTTCGAACCTACAAAAAACGTTAAAATACATTCAATTATATTTGATTTGAAAAACCAGAAAGATATTCAGTCAAACCAAACCTTTAATTAAGAGTTTAAGAGTTTCTTTAAAAGGGAATTAAGAGTTTCTTCTCAAAATATTTATATATGTAGTACTTCAAATCTATGGTTGACCGACTGTTTCCCTGTCTTTGGTTTTCATATAGTGATTTATCTAAGTTTATTTTTCTGTATATTTTGTTAGGAGAAAGCTGAGCCGCGAAACGTGCAACTTTAAGAAAATAGAAGCGAACTGCGACGATACGGACCTCGACGAGCGCAAACTGAACATCGTCTACTCCATCAAGATCCCCGGAGAGAGCTATAAGATGGCGGACTTCCCGCGACCTCCCACCGACCACCAGTTCCCCGTCACAGATATAGGGGACAACGTGTACCTTAAGGTGGTCCTGCAGGCTCTGCCGAGGTATGTACCCTGACATCCCAGTGGTCCATCAAGATGGAGGACTTCCCCCATCCCCTCCACACCGACCACCAGTTCTCCGTCACAGATATAGGGGACAACGTGTACCTTAAGGTGGTCCTGCAGGCTCTGCCGAGGTATGTACCCTGACATCCCAGTGGTCCATCAAGATGGAGGACTTCCCCCATCCCCTCCACACCGACCACCAGTTCTCCGTCACAGATATAGGGGACAATGTGTACCTTAAGGTGGTCCTGCAGGCTCTGCCGAGGTATGTACCCTGACATCCCAGTGGTCCATCAAGATGGAGGACTTCCCCCATCCCCTCCACACCGATAACCAGTTCTCCGTCACAGATATAGGGGACAACGTGTACCTTAAGGTGGTCCTGCAGGCTCTGCCGAGGTATGTACCCTGACATCCCAGTGGTCCATCAAGATGGAGGACTTCCCCCATCCCCTCCACACCGACCACCAGTTCTCCGTCACAGATATAGGGGACAACGTGTACCTTAAGGTGGTCCTGCAGGCTCTGCCGAGGTATGTACCCTGACATCCCAGTGGTCCATCAAGATGGAGGACTTCCCCCATCCCCTCCACACCGACCACCAGTTCTCCGTCACAGATATAGGGGACAACGTGTACCTTAAGGTGGTCCTGCAGGCTCTGCCGAGGTATGTACCCTGACATCCCAGTGGTCCATCAAGATGGAGGACTTCCCCCATCCCCTCCACACCGACCACCAGTTCTCCGTCACAGATATAGGGGACAACGTGTACCTTAAGGTGGTCCTGCAGGCTCTGCCGAGGTATGTACCCTGACATCCCAGTGGTCCATCAAGATGGAGGACTTCCCCCATCCCCTCCACACCGACCACCAGTTCTCCGTCACAGATATAGGGGACAACGTGTACCTTAAGGTGGTCCTGCAGGCTCTGCCGAGGTATGTACCCTGACATCCCAGTGGTCCATCAAGATGGAGGACTTCCCCCATCCCCTCCACACCGACCACCAGTTCTCCGTCACAGATATAGGGGACAACGTGTACCTTAAGGTGGTCCTGCAGGCTCTGCCGAGGTATGTACCCTGACATCCCAGTGGTCCATCAAGATGGAGGACTTCCCCCATCCCCTCCACACCGACCACCAGTTCTCCGTCACAGATATAGGGGACAACGTGTACCTTAAGGTGGTCCTGCAGGCTCTGCCGAGGTATGTACCCTGACATCCCAGTGGTCCATCAAGATGGAGGACTTCCCCCATCCCCTCCACACCGACCACCAGTTCTCCGTCACAGATATAGGGGACAACGTGTACCTTAAGGTGGTCCTGCAGGCTCTGCCGAGGTATGTACCCTGACATCCCAGTGGTCCATCAAGAAGGAGGACTTCCCCCATCCCCTCCACACCGACCACCAGTTCTCCGTCACAGATATAGGGGACAACGTGTACCTTAAGGTGGTCCTGCAGGCTCTGCCGAGGTATGTACCCTGACATCCCAGTGGTCCATCAAGATGGAGGACTTCCCCCATCCCCTCCACACCGACCACCAGTTCTCCGTCACAGATATAGGGGACAACGTGTACCTTAAGGTGGTCCTGCAGGCTCTGCCGAGGTATGTACCCTGACATCCCAGTGGTCTATCAAGATGGAGGACTTCCCCCATCCCCTCCACACCGACCACCAGTTCTCCGTCACAGATATAGGGGACAACGTGTACCTTAAGGTGGTCCTGCAGGCTCTGCCGAGGTATGTACCCTGACATCCCAGTGGTCTATCAAGATGGAGGACTTCCCCCATCCCCTCCACACCGACCACCAGTTCTCCGTCACAGATATAGGGGACAACGTGTACCTTAAGGTGGTCCTGCAGGCTCTGCCGAGGTATGTACCCTGACATCCCAGTGGTCTATCAAGATGGAGGACTTCCCCCATCCCCTCCACACCGACCACCAGTTCTCCGTCACAGATATAGGGGACAACGTGTACCTTAAGGTGGTCCTGCAGGCTCTGCCGAGGTATGTACCCTGACATCCCAGTGGTCTATCAAGATGGAGGACTTCCCCCATCCCCTCCACACCGACCACCAGTTCTCCGTCACAGATATAGGGGACAACGTGTACCTTAAGGTGGTCCTGCAGGCTCTGCCGAGGTATGTACCCTGACATCCCAGAGGTCCATCAAGATGGTGGACTTCCCCCATCCCCTCCACACCGACCACCAGTTCTCCGTCACAGATATAGGGGACAACGTGTACCTTAAGGTGGTCCTGCAGGCTCTGCCGAGGTATGTACCCTGACATCCCAGAGGTCCATCAAGATGGTGGACTTCCCTAGCTTCCGCACTGACCACCAGTTCCCCGTCACCATTATAGGGGATAACATGTATCTCAAGGTGGTTCAGCCGAGAGATACAGGCTCAGCCGAGGTAAGTACCCCCTCCCCCATATATTTTAACAGTTCTGTCCCAGAGATCCATCAAAATGGCGGCAAGAGTACAAGATGGCAGACTTCCGACTGACTACCAGTACTTTGTCGAGGTGTGTCCCCCACATTCATTTAAATCGCTCAGTTTTAACCCAGTGATCTATTTAAAACTGTGGTGTTTTACAAGATGGCGAAATTCTCGCTCCCCTCCACCATATCCAGTTCCCCGTTCAGCCCCATAATAAAATTCTTCTTGAGTAACTGTAGGTTCAACATATCATTGGCCACTTTTGCTTGAAAATGAAAGCCATTCAAAAGCTAAAGCAAGCAAAGTTTGCAACTAAGTTTCCTTTTTTTCCAGGCTGGACGATATCCCCATAGTCAAATGTACCTGCAAACGACGCGCCAGTAAGGAGATGCCGCCCAGCGCCGACGAGGAGCTGGTCGGCAAGCTGAATGATCTCACTCTGGGCCCACGGACCGCCAAGTACCCAGCCGACGCTATCAACTCCAATATAGGTGAGTTGTATTGGAGCAGAGGACGTGAGCTCAACCATAACACTAGGAAAATCTTCCTCCAGGTGTTATACCCCAGGACCCAGCTGGTCTAACATTTCAGAAGTTGTATGTAGTGGCTACATAATGAAATCTTCGTTTCGCGATCCAGGCTTCATAGTGGGTGAAGATACCTGTGGCGCCATCTAGTCTCTTCTTTGTAAGTTACTACGACACAACTGCGATCGTTTAGTGTCTCTATACGGAGAATGTCCGCATAGCTTCAGATGATGTCTCCATAGTCAAATGTATCTGCAAATGATGAGCCAATAAAAAGACAGTTCTAAATCTAGTTCCATGGTTTTCCACTGGGAGTATTATGGAAGTAATAGCGATGAATGACATTAAGACATGTCATTCTAGTTGAATTTAGAGATCTTAATAAAGCCACAAATCACTGCCAAACCTTGCTTTGCAAAAGTTTTGGAAGTACAAATAAAATATGATTGAAGAGGTGTTAAAATTAAAAAAAATATCTTTTTTTCAGGACCGAGCAACCGAAGACTATCAATCATATCGAACACAGGCACGACCGAATACGTTTATTCAATGGACAAAGAAAAGAAGATTCTCGACGACCGAATGCTAACCCCTTGCAGTGAAAGTGGAAAACATAAATGCAGTTGCGATGACGAATCCGACGACCGATCTCACAAACCCGACGAAAGATCTCACAAGCCAATCGACGCCAAGAAGTTAGACGATCGACGGATGAAAGAAATAGCCAAATACAAACGTCGTTTGCGGAAAGAGAGCAAGTTAAAAAAGCTATGTGACAGCACATCTTCAGAAGGCGACGGTTTGAAGGCAAAAGAAACGCATACTTCCATACCAATCTTACAAGCAGCTAGATTTGATAGATTTAGAGCCATAGGATGCTTCAGGAATCAAACGTACCTAACTTTACCGGCAAGTCGAATAGAAAGTAAATCACCGTTCACTGAAACTTTAACTTTACAACCAACAGAATTCAGAAGGACGAACACAGTTGCAACACAGACTGATGACATGGCTTGCAATTGTGGCAGTAGTATTGAATTGAAATGTTGGACGTGCAAAGAAAGGGGTATGGTTCGATCCGAAGGCAATTATAACCTCGCTTCTATTGAAAAGGGGAAAATAGAAAATAATGTAAAAGTCGTATTGGAAAATAAAGGAAATTCTTCGAGACTGCCAATGGGAAGTGGAGAGAATGCGATGAGAATAGATAATGGAGAGAATGGGACGAGAGTAGAAAATGGAGTCAACGCGACGCGACGGTGTGAAAGTGGGGAAAATCTGGTGAGAAGAGAAATGGAAAATGGGGAGAGTATAAAAAATAGGGAAAAAGATCAGAGACCGAGCGAAGGAATTATTGAAAATCAAGCGGGAATTGCAATGAAAAATATAGAAAACGGACCGAGTATAGAAAACGGGAAAGTTGCAATCGAGAATGGGGCGAGGAGGAAATGCGAGGACGACAGCAAACAGTTGAAAAAGCTAAAATGTGATAATAGCGTTAAAAAGTGTGATAATATAAGTTTAGATAATTCTAATAGTGATAAGTGTGAAATAATCAAGCGGCCCAAATTGAGACGTTTTCCGATTACCGACCGTATTGAGAAGGTGATAAGTGATAGATTCGCGCAAAACAACGACATCGAGCAGCTGAACTTACGGGACGATGATACGGTGTTCTCGACGCCCAAAATTGAAGTCAAAAGGCAGAAAACTTACTCCGTAGGAGAAGATTATGTGTTGTTTGAGAAATGTGATTATGGCACGTTCGATAAGTATGAGGTAGAGTCTCCAAGAGAGGATGTGGATGAAAAAGGGTTCAAGTTTCCGGACCAGAAGAAGGTGGGACTGGATAATCAAGTGCCTTCACCTACGGAAATGGATAGGTAAGTCTGGTTTTTAACATGTTTTATTGAAAATACTAGAAGATGCCCGCGGCTTCGCCCGCGTGGATTTCGGTTTTTTAAAATCCCGTGGGAACTCTTTGATTTTCCGGGATAAAAAGTAGCCTATGTGCTAATCCAGGATATTATCTATCTCCATTCCAAATGTAAGGCAAATCCATTCAGTAGTTATTCCGTGAAAGAGTAACAAACACACACACACACCCACACACACACCCACACACACACCCACCCACACAAACACACCCAAACACAAACTTTCGCCTTTATAATATTAGTGTGATTACAATAAAACTTAAATCTACTCTTATCTAATTACTATGGAAATCATGCCCGCGTGGAATACTGCCAAGAATACTGGCTGCATTTCCGCGCTGGACAGCTAGGCTGATCCGTTGCGCAAAAAATGAACCAGCCCACGTTTTTTTAATTGAAAACTTCTTTAGGCCCTTTGGGTGATTTTGCAATTGGTTAAAACGTCAAGGTCGCGTCACCGACATGCGAGTGCTAAAGTGATGTTTTTTATTTTTGTTTTTATTCAGATACATGTTGCCCTTGACTGCAATGAGCAATTTCATTTGGTGGTAAGTGATGATGCAGTCTAAGATGGAAGCGGGCTAACCTGGAAGGTGTATGGCAGTTTTTAATAAACACGTTTCCCCTTGGTTTTTACACGGCACAGCACTGGGACGCTAAATTGCTTGGCGGTACGGCTTTGCCGTCAGGGTGGTAATTAGCCACGGCCGAAGCCTCCCACCAGGGCGTTTATTTAGTTTAAAAAAAAGTTTAAAACCAACAATTAATTTGAAAATTCTCTGACAACTGACAGTTTTTTTAAGTAGGTCGCTTTTTTGTGTGATCTTTTTGTTTAATTTATCGACAGATTACAGATAGATTGATTATTATTAATCTAGGGCGTGAATCCCCAGATTTCGCTGGAGGTTCGATTCAGCCGCATCAATGGTGTTCCACAACAAGACCGGTCTGCCGCTGACTTCGAGCCCGGCTCCACTGCGCAGGGGAAACAACTGTTTCGATTTTGATGATTCTATTAACGGAGTTTCCGGCATTAAAAGGTGAGTGGTCTTCTTTCTTCTCTCTGGGCTGGTTTCCGCACTTAAAAGTTGCCGTCTGTTGTGCGCGCGTTGCCCCTTCCCGCCGAAGTGTTCACTCCAGCCATCCAAGCTCGCTCCAGAAGCCGAGTAGACCGCCCAGGTTGTCGAGGGCTTCATGGAGTGAGGTCGGGGATCCCAAATGGTGCTCTCGTAGTTCTGCCACGCTCGTGCACTCCAGGAGCACGTGCGTCGGTGTTTCATCGATCTCAATGCACGCCCTGCACAGAAGACTGTCGATGACACCTATAACGAAACGGTGTTTACATACATACAGTAACATATAGTATGGACTATGTTTTTTTCAGTGCATTATTCCACCCCATCTCCCCCCCGTCGCCGGTGCCCGCGTCCCCAGTCTCCCCCGCGAGACAAACTCCGCCGCCCAAGAAGTCCACACCTCACAACAAACTGCGTATCGGACCTAGCACTGGACTACTTGGTAAGATTTACTAAATCACATATAGATGGCGCTGTTGTCATTAACTTGCCATAAATATGTTAAAACTAGCCGATGCCCGCGACTTCGCCCGCGTGGATTTAGGTTTTTCGAAATCCCGTGGGAACTCTTTGATTTTCCGGGATAAAAAGTAGCCTATGTGCTAATCCAGGATATTATCTATCTCCATTCCAAATTTCAGCCAAATCCGTCCAGTAGTTTTTGCGTGAAGGAGTAACAAACATACACACACACACACACACACACATACACATACAAACTTTCGCCTTTATAATATTAGTGTGATATCTTGTACGACGGAACGGAACCCTTCATATGCAAGTCCAACTCGCACTTGACCGGTTTTTTCTATAACTATTCTTCTATCAATCTTACAGGTAGTTTTGAAGAGTCAGCTCTCAAGGGTCGTTTGGAACCCGTGGCGACTGTACACGGGTTCGCGGCGGAACTGGGCGCGTCGGGCGCTTTCTGCCCCCCGCATAGACGGCTACCCGTCACTGTGTTCTTCTACGCGCCGGGCGGTACCAATGCACCTTACATGGTGAGTGTCACCGCTAGGGGATGATGATCATGATGGTTTGACATTTTTCCTGTAAAAAACTGTCAAAATGTCAAAGAGTCGGCTCTTAAGGGTCGTTTGGAACCCGTTACGGGGCTGTGTAGACGGCTACCTGTCACTGTGTTCTTCTACGCGCCCGGCGTCACCAATGCACCTTACATGGTGAGGTTCATAGCCATAGAACCCTACTCGGGGTGCTCCACTGCTTGGGGTGCTGGAGCAGCCCATATATTTGAGTTTTCTCAATATCTCCGTTTTAAGGGTTGCGTATCTTAAAAGAAAGAAAGGATTCGTTATAGGATCACTTTTTTGTCTGTCTGTCTATCTGTCCGTCTGTCAAGAAAACCTATAGGGCACTTCCCGTTGACTTACAATCATGAAATTTACAGTTTCCTGAACGCTCCGTTATTGTGATTCAGATTTGCGTGTACTTTAACTTCCGATTAAGTTACCCGTGCTGCCATCTAGTGCGTGCGTCTTGCGTAATCAGGCTTGGGCATCCAATGATTGTTGATTGATTTCGTCATATGAGTTAGAAGCGACATCTGCTTGCGAATGTGGCGTCCGCCACTACGAAAGTCGGATCTAGTGCGTAAGCTACCATACAAATAGTTCCGAAAGTGTTTTCGCGACTCGGATCGGATGAGTGCGCAACCACCCTTACTGTCAGTATGTGTGCACTAGGTATGCACTATATAGGTCACTGTGCACTAGGCATGCACTATATAGGTAACTGTTACTGCGTGCACTAGGTATGCAGTATATAGGTCACTGCCACTAGGTATGCAGTATATAGATCACTGTCACTGTGTGCACTATGTGTGCACTAGGTAGGTCACTGTCTATATGAGTGCACTAGGTAGGTCACTGTCACTATGTGTGCACTAGGTATGCAGTACGCAGTATATAGGCGTTTGTCACCCGCAGGGGCACATCAACCTGGGCCCGCACGGGTACCGCGTGTCGCGCTCGGGCACCGTGCAGGTGTCGCTGTTCAACCCGCACGGCACGCTCGTCAAGATGTTCGTGGTGCTGTACGACCTCACCAGCATGCCGCCCGCCGCGCGCACCTTCCTGCGCCAGCGCACGCTGTACATGCCGGCGCGCGCCGAGCCCCCGCAGCCGCACCACATGCACAAGTGGCTCCGGTATCTCATACATTTGAGGTGAGTCATACAGATGTTCACACGCTCGCTTCGCTCGTGCCGGTGAGTGAGGTGACATCACATCAACATGGTGCTGTCTGTCATCAACTTGCAAATTTTGTTATTCATAATCAACCCACTACTGAGCACGGGTCTCTTCTCAGAATGAGAAGGGTTTAGGCCGTAGTCTGCCACGCTGGCCCAATGCGGATTGGCAGACTTCACACACCTTTGAGTACATGGTGAACTCTCAGACATGCAAGTTTCTTCACGATGTTTTCCTTCACGTTAAAGCAAGTGATATTTAATGGGTTAAAAACGCACATAACTGTAAAGTTAGGGTGCGTGCCCGGGATCGAACCCCCGACTTTTAACCACTAGGCTATCACAGCTTTATACTGGGTTGAAACTTCTCGTTCGATGGTGTGGAACCCTTAGTGTGCTAGTCCGACTCGCACTTGGCAGGTTTTTAATAGATTTCTTCTCTCATTACAGGTTTATGACCTCAAAGTCCGGAAAACTGTACCTGCACACTGACATTCGAATACTAGTATCCCGAAAGGCCGATCTAGACACCGCTACCGCACATTCCGCATTATTCCGCCCTATTCCGCCCAATCAGAGCAAAGATGACGCCACCGCGACATCATCCACCAATCAGGAGACAGAAAGGAAACCAGCCAATCAGAAGCCCGGGATTTCGACCAATCGCACGCCGAACCGAGTTTTCGGTGGATGTAGCGACTTTGACACGGAAATGAAGAATGAAATGCGCGAATTCGGTTATGAGAACCAAAATGGCGTCTCGTATGAACTGAGGAGTTTTACGTATGCGCCAGAGAACCCCAAATACTCCCCGCGATAGTATAGGAGAGGAGGGTGCGCGGTTTTAGTGCCTGGAGGTGTATGTCTTGATTTTACTTTGCGTTGAAAATATATGTATGTACTAATGAAAAGAATATATTTTTGGTTTTTTATATATCACTGTGTCTCATTTCTACCCAGACAGTTCTAAAATGAAAAAAGGTTGTATGTCCTTTTCCTTATTACATTGGTAAGATAGAGATGAGAATACTCAGTATAATGCATTTAAAAACCGGCCAAGTGTGAGTCAGACTCGTGCACTGAGTGTTCCGTATTCAGGTATATTTCCGACATTTTGCACGATAAATCAAAAACTATTATGCATAAAAATAAATAAAAATCTGTTTTGGAATGTACAGGAGAAGCCCTTTCATATGGTACAGTTATCTTTCTTTTAAAAATACTAATTATAATTATTTGTTCATGAACTCATTTTAATTTTTTTTAGGGTTCCATACCTCAAAAGGAAAAACGGAACCCTTATAGGATCACTTTGTTGTCTGTCTGTCCGTTCGGGAAAACCTATAGAGTACTTCCCGTTGACCTAGAATCATATTTGGCAGGTAATTAGATCTTATAGCACAAGTAAAGGAAAAAATTCGACAACCGTGAATTTGATGATTTGACGAATTTCATGATTCTAGGTCAACGGGAAGTACCCTGTAGGTTTTCTTGACAAACACGACAGACAGACAGTCTTAGAAGAAGACAAGAAGTAATTATGGACAAAGGAAACATCTGAAATATTAATAAACCATTTTATTTTCCAATGTAGGTATTCTATACATCCATTCACTCAGAATAAATACATTTATGGCTTCCACTTACAACTAGGAATAAATTAAATAAGTAATAAGTACTACTTAATAATTTAATTTACAATTTATCTTACAAATAAATACTTATGTATATAACACTTTTATAAGTTACATAATACCTAATAGCGACTAAAACCGAATGTACACCAATGAAATATAGACCTTATTGCTTGGAATTAAGGTTTTAAATACAAGAACAACAGATTCGTGCTGTCTCGCTCATACTTCGCGCGTACAAATCATGGCGCTTAGACGAAACCAATAGCGGACGGACGCGCGCTGTGATTGGCTGTGGTACTTTCGCGCCATTCAAAAATAAGTTTTCTGCGCAGGTACATTGGCGTTACTTATAAAAGTGGTAGTAAATAATTTTAAACTTTGTTGACAACGCAATAAGTGTAACAATATGGTATAGGTGGTATTTACAATTTTTGAAAAGCATCTATTTCATTTAGAAAATATAAAATAGATTTATCTAACAGTAATTATTATACTTTTTTATCATACAAAAAGATAAAATGAAAGGACTGATTGACTGATAAATATCAATAACCGTATACGATTTGTATATCATTCACCCAAGTTAAGTATACCTACCTACTCTAAAGAACGTTGGGTCTACAATTTGCATTTGAGTTTTTTTTAAAATCTTGATTGTAGACCTGTTTTCGGAAATTCTACACGATTAATGGTGGAGCGCTTTAGCTAGGTAATATATAAACACACTAGACGATGCCCGCGACTTCGTCCGCGTGGATTCAGGTTTTAAAGATCCCGTGGGAACTGTTTGATTTTCCGGGATAAAATGCCTATGTCGATTACAGGGACGCAAGCTACCTCGGTACCAAATTTCATACAAATCGGTTAAGTGGATGGGTCTTTAGGATTCCCGCGGGAACTCTTTGATTTTCCGGGATAAAAAGTAGCCTATGTCCGTCCCCGGGATATAAGCTAGCTCTGTACCAAATTTCGTCAGAATCGGTTACACTGTTGGGCCGTGAAAAGGTAGCAGACAGATAGACAGACAGACACACTTTCGCATTTATATTATTAGTATTAGTATGGATTGTAGACCCGTAAGTATTTTCGGAAATTCTACCCGACTAAAGGTGGAGCGCGTTAGCTAGGTAATATATAAACAGATTTTAACTGACATAACATTTTTCAGTTTCTAAAATTTTTTGTAGGTAGTTACAGAAAAATGCTATGCCTTCTAAGAAAGCTCAGAGCACATTATTGGGTCAGAGTCACTCAGCGAGCGGGATAGGGTTCCGTACCTACCCTAAGGGTAAAAACAGAGCCATATTAATGTCACTCTGCTGTCTGTCTGTCTGTCCGTTCTAAACAACTAAATGAGTATCAAACCTGAGATTTTGACGTTGAAATTTTAGAAAGTGATTAATTTCAAGTTTAAACTACTGTTAAGTTAACCTACAGTTATGATAAAGTTAGAAGCGGTCTGGTGGGATAGACTTGTGCGATTTTCTGGTGCCCCCTGTACGGTGAGTTGATGTGTTCCTCCAGTTCCGCCTCAACTTCCTGTGAACATATAAATATCATTTTCATTTGACCACCAGCCACTTGGATATGATAAAATTCAAAATATTTTTATTCAATTAGACTTACAAGTTCTTTTGAATCGTCAAAAGCATCTACCACTGGTTCGGAATGCCTTTCCTACCGAGAAGAACCAGCAAGAAACTCGGACTCCTACCGAGAAGAACTTGTAAAAGTATAATTGAATAAAAATATTTTGAATTTGAATTTGATATTGTAGGAGCTCGAACTAGGCATTCGCCTAGGATCCTACCTATAGGTAGGTATATCACCTACCTATAGTAAAATCTATATCAAGTCTATTAAGCCTTTAGGCTTAAAGTCTATTAAGTCTATATGGTTGATATTTATTACAAGCTGATGCCCACGACTTCGATTGCGTGGATAAGTTTTTTAAAAATTCCGTAGGAACTCTTTGATTTTCCGGGATAAAAAACCGGCCAAGTGCGAGTCAGACTCGCACGCTGAGGGATCCGTACTCGAGTATTTTTTTCCAACATTTTGCACGATAAATCAAAAACTATTATACATAAAAATAAATAAAAATCTCTTTTAGGATGTACAGGTAAAGCCCTTTCATAATATGATAAGATACCCCACTTGGTATAGTTATGATACTTTGACAATTGATACACATTTTTTTTAAATGATGTAACCATAAATTCGCAGTTTTCAGATTTATTCCTTTACTTGTGCTATAAGACCTACCTCTACCTGCCAAATTTCATGATTCAACGGGATTCTACGGGATTTTTTACGGGGGATTTCTGTCAACGGGAAGTACCCTATAGGTTTCTTGACAGACAGACAGACAACGAAGCAATCCTATAAGGGTTCCGTTTTTCCTTTAGGTACGGAAGCCTAAAAAAAACTTATAACATTATCTTTTGGGCCAGGGGTTAAAAAGTGGCGGATTTAGATAGAGAAACTTTTCGGATGATGATCGCTAAACTTGGTTACGAAGAATGCTGATGATGAAGGTAGGTTACCTCAGGCTCGATGCTCCTGGACCAGGGTCCCCAGCCGTGCTCTTCATCCTCATGATCGTAGTGGTGCTGATGCTGCGCGTGCTCGTAGTATATCACCTGGAACAATTAAGTCGTAGTAAGTGGAAATAAGTAATAAATAGTGGGATCCTTATCTAGATTTAATAGTGATTACCTACGCAAACAAATAATTACACAATAATAATATATGTATATAGCAATAGATATAAATGTAGACCTGTATATACTAAGTAGTTAGTTTTAAACATTTGTAAACTAACGATTTTATTATCTAACTAACACTGTACAAAACATAACATATGAACACACACACATGCAAAACACAATTGTGCTTACTAACAGAACTAACATAAAATAAATGTAAAAATTGTAGAATAAATAGCTAGATAGTTAACCTATTGTATAGATAGAAAACCTATTGTACATAAAGATAAGGAGTAAATAAAGGCTTAATAATAATAATAATAATAAGTGGAAATAAGTGGAAAAGTCGTAGCAAAAAGCTGTGATAGCCTAGTGGTTAGAACGTCCGCCTCCGAATCGGAGGTCGGGGGTTCGATTCCGGGCACGCACCACTAACTTTTCAGTTATGTGCGTTTTAAGCAATTAAATATCACTTGCTTTAACGGAGAAGGAAAACATCGTGAGGAAACCTGCATGCCTGAGAGTTCTCCATGTTCTCAAAGGTGTGTGAAGTCTGCCAATCCGCATTGGGCCAGCGTGGCAGACTACGGCCTTCTCACTCTGAGAAGAGACCCGTACTCAGTAGTGGGCCGGCAATGAGTTGATCATGATGAAATAGAAATACTTAGTCGTATATCTAGCGTTGGTATCTACTGTGTAATAACTGAGCTGTGGTAATATAGTGTTACTATTACGCTAAAATCATAACCCTTCCTTTTGGCTTTGTCGTAGTCGGGTAAAAAAACCGGCCAAGTGCGAGTCGGACTCGCGCACCGAGGGTTCCGTACTCGGGTATTTTTTTCGACATTATGCACGATAAATCAAAAACTATTATGCATAAAAATAAATGAAAATCTGTTTTAGAATGTACAGGCAAAGCCCACTTGGCATAGTTATCTTACTTTGAAAATTTAAACACATTTTTTTTTTTTTTAATGATCTAACCACAAATTCACGGTTTTCGGATTTATTGCTTTACTTGTGCTATAAGACCTACCTGCCTGCCAAATTTCATGATTCTTGGTCAACGGGAAGTACCCTACAGGTTTCTTGACAGACACGACGTACGGACGGACGGACGGACAGACAACAAAGTGATCCTATAAGGGTTCCGGTTTTTCCTTTTGAGGTACGGAACCTTAAAAACATTACAGACCTACAAATTATGGCAGATTTTAAACAACAAAAGTCAGAAGCGCATTGTACGAGTAACTTGCAAGTTAAATCGTGTTATTAAGGCCGACGTACACGTAAGGTCACCAGTGAAAGTGACCCGCGCGTCGCGGCCGGATTCTTTTACATTTACATCTTTGGATGGCACCTGACGATTATAGCTACTTTTTATTATAAAACTGCTATGAAAATTAATCATACTTAGCATTTATTTTTTTAACCGACTTTCAAAAAAGCTTTCGATTTGGCCTATTTTATATCCGTACCTCAAAAAGAAAAACGGAACCCTTATAGGATTACTTTGTTGTCTGTCTGTCCGTCTGTCCGTCTGTCCGTCCGCGGCTGTCCGTTTGTCGTGTAGGTGTATCAAGAAAACCTATAGGGTACTTCCCGTTGACCTAGAATCATTAAATTAGGCAGATAAGTTGCTCTTAGGCATATATAGCACGAGGAAAGAAAAAAAACGAAAACCGTGAATTTGTGGTTATTTATTGAGAATTTTATGTGCAATGTTTTACTAACGAATTTCCGCAATCAATTTTAGACTTGCCTTTTACACAAGTTTCAAAAAAACCATTGCAGAAAATTTAACTCATACTGGAGTAGGATGACTGTAGGGTTTATTTATTATAATACTAGCTGATGCTCGCGACTTCGTCCGCGTGGATTTAGTTTTTTTTTTTTAAAATCCCGTAGGAAGTCTTTGCTTTTCTGGGATAAAAAGTTGTCGAGGCGTAAGCTACCTCTGTACCAAATTTCATATAAATCGGTTAAACTGATAGACGCTTAAGAATCCCGTAGGAACTCTTTGATTTTCCGGGATAAAAAGTAGCTTATGCCCGTCCCCAGGATGTAAGCTGTACTAAATTTCATTAAAGTGAGAACGTAGCAGACAGACAGACAGACAGACATACAGATACACTTTCGTATAATACTAGGCGATGCTCGCGACTTCGTCCGCGTGGATTTAGGTCACTCAAAATCCCGATCGAGTGGGATGTCAAAATTAGCTTATTATACAATCGAAGATTATGTAAATTTCAAAAAAGCTTGGATTTGACTCGCTCCAGCAATACACGGCTGCAATTGCTTGTATTCAGTATGGCATATTATTGTAAATTGAATACTTGAAAAAAGAGTAACTGCCGAGTTTCTTGCTGGTTCTTCTCGGTAGGAACGGCATTCCGAACCAGTGGTAGATTATTTTGACGATTCAAAAGCACTTGTAAAAGTTTAATTGAATAAAAATATTTTGCATTTTGAATTTTTTGAATTTTTACTTTTAACTTTAATTCAAGAGTGCATGCGGTTCCATGTCACAGAATTTTGCAAGAAAAATCGCGCGGTGAAAATCCGCAGTGCGTGCTTACCCTATCAGTGTTAGGTAATACCTACTTTCTTTAGCAGTTAAACACTAAAGCTACCATAGGTCAAGGACCAAGCATAGACATGCCAATCAATCTGTAAAATACTTGTTATCGAATAAGTAGGCAAATGTTTAATGTATGAGCTACATTATATATGTATGACGCTTTCTCCCCATTCATACGAGCGTATATTCCGTGTCGTACAGACAGACAAAGTGACATGGTTCCCTTGAGACATGCCCGTGACCCGACACCTTACGCACATAATACTTAGTACTTGGTTCTACCTCGTTGATCTGTAGCTGTAGCATCTAAATCTATTTTACCTCCACTTGGTCGTAAAATGTTACTTTACAAAAGAAAGGATTTCATTGTAGAGGACTGTAATCGGGCCTTTACTGGCCGCATTTCCACGAGGACTGTAATGGAAATTGCTGGACAGTTTCGTACCCACTTTCATACTAACTTTTTTGATATTTTTAGGGTTCCGTACCTCAAGAGGAAAACGGAACCCTTATAGGATCACTTGGTTGGCCGTCTGTCTGTCTGTCTGTCTGTCCATTCCTCCGTCCGTCCGTCATGGCTGTCAAGAACCCCTGTGCAAAGTTTCAGCTTTTCTAAATTCCTAAGACCAAGGGTTTGCGCTAGGCGTTGTTGAATCAGTCAGTCAGTAATTTTCTTTTTAACCCCCGACCCAAAAAGAGGCGTGTTATAAGTTTGACGTGTGTATCTGAGTATCTGTCTGTGGCATCGTAGCTCCTAAACTAATGAACCGATTTTAATTTAGTTTTTTTTTGTTTGAAAGGTAGCTTGATCGAGAGTGTTCTTAGCTATAATCCAAGAAAATCGGTTCAGTCGTTTGAAAGTTATCAGCTCTTTTCTAGTTATTGTAACCTTCACTTGTCGGGGGTGTTGTAAATTTTTAATTTACGTTTATTATTGTGTCTATCTGTGATATAACCAAACTTTGACTTCGACGTTGGTCCTCAAACGAGGTTGAGCAGGAAGACTTATCAGATATCTAGGTAGATTTCACCCAGGCCGACACTTTAGCATAACTTAAGTATAAATCGCCATGTACGAGTAGCTAGGTATATCAAACCGGTAACATAAAGAAAGCTGTTCGACCCGTTCGCAATAATTACTTTTACGGAAATTGTTGTCAAAACTATTGGAATCGGAGTTTGTGTAAAACACAATACGTAACTTTTTAACCCCCCACCCAAAAAGAGGGGTGTTATAAGTTTGACGTGTGTATCTGTCTGTGGCATCGTAGCTCCGAAACTAATGAACCGATTTTAATTTAGTTTTTTTTGTTTGAAAGGTGGCTTGATCGAGAGTGTTCTTAGCTATAATCCAAGAAAATCGGTTCGGCCGTTTGAAAGTTCAGCTTCTTTGCTCTTTTCTAGTTACTGTAACCTTGACTTGTCGGGGGTGTTATACATTTTTAATTTACACTTGTAACCAACACATGTTACATTCGTATTATATGGCGTATGAAATTTTGACGGCTTCCCAGGCGCAGTGGCGTTGTGGTCTTATTTGTTGGAGGTCCCAGGTTCGATTTCCGGCAGGAGTTTGGAACTTTATAGTTTCTAAATTTGTGGTCTGGTCTGGTGGGAGGCTTCGGCCGTGACTAGTTACCACCCTACTGACAAAGCCGTACGATACCGCGTGGAAACTAAAGGATGTATGGGTTTAATACTCATAACAGCCCACTGGCTGGGGCTATGCCCACTAAAGAAACACCTTTTCGTTATAGGTGTCACCGACAGTCCTCTGTGCAGGGCCTGCGTGGAGGTCGAAGAAACACCGACGCACGTGCTCCTAGAGTGCGCGCGCGTGGCAGAACAACGAGAGCGCCATTTGGGATCCCCAACCTCACTTCATGAAGCCCTCGGCAACCTGGGCGGTCTACTCAGCTTCTGGAGCGAGCTTGGATGGCTGGAGTGAAGACTTCGGCGGGGAGGGGCAACGCACGCACAACAGACGGAAACGTTTAAGTGCGGAAACCAGCGCAGAGAGAAGAAAGTAAAGAAGCACTCCAATATATAGTCTCAATAGCTCAACCGGTAAAGGAGTGGACTGAAAACCGAAAGGTCGGCGGTTCAATCCCCGCCCGTTGCACTATTGTCGTACCTACTCCTAGCACAAGCCTGACGCTTAGTTGGAGAGGAAAGGGGAGTATTAGTCATTTAACATGGCTAATATTCTTTTAAAAAAAAATGTTGTAATCAGAATCAGTGGGTTCTTACCATTCTGTGTTGTGTTCCTTTTTTTTCTCTTTCGTCTGGCTTTACACTGATTAGCCAATGTCAAGTTTGTAGTTAATTATAAATTAGTGAAACTATGTGTATAAGTATGGACTTCGTCTGTACCGGCGCCCGCCGACATACACGCGGCGCCCCTCTAGAGCGCTTCCCAGTCAGTTCCACCACCAATAAACACCAGCAGAACACAAAAACCGACCACTTCTAACAAAAAAACACTCCAAAAAGGCACAACACGCGCGCCAGCAAACGCCACCACAGACGAAGTCGTTGTGTTCCTTTACATGTGTTTTTTGTGTGCAATAAAGTCTTTCTATCTATCTATTGTTTAAATAGGTATACTTAACTCAGAAATTACTTAGCAATTATAACTGGGTGACACTGACACCCTGATCAAATGAGCGCATTCGCTCTCGTCAAATAGAAATCAGCGCGAAACAAACACTCTTATGTTTGTATATCTATAGGAATTACTGCAGAATGAGGTTAAGAGGGGTCTCTCCGTCACTCGCTCCATACAAACGTAGTTCGTCTCTCGTTGGAATACTAACCAATCATACTCAATGGAATTTTGTAGAAACGTTCCGGGAACTAATATCTATGCCTGTGGTTTTCCAGAATCCAAATCTCCGTTAAAATATTCGGTTTCAAAGTTACACGGTCTTAAAAATTCACATACTAATCTTTGAGCCCCTGTCTTTTTAAAACTACATATTTTTAGAAGAAACTAAAACACCACTGGCACAAATATTAGTTTCTAGAAATGTCTGCAAAATTTCATGGACTTTGGTTGCTTAATATTCAAATGAAATTGGGACTACGATTGTATGGAGTAAGTGACGGAGAGAGCCCTGTTAACGTACTTGTGAATACATTCGACACTTAGGTGTTTATCTTTGAATTATGGATGCTGTAAAATCTGAAAGTAGGATTATTAAATGTTGACTGTTGTACCTACGAGTATTTAGGTAAATATAATATGTATTATACAAAAGGAAAATCATCAGCTTTTTCCATTTACCCGACTGCGGCAAAGTCATAAGGAAGGATGATGATTTTAGCAGTCTATGTATGTATGTATGTATGTTTGTATCCAAATTCCGTGTGTTCCACCGTAGCGTCTAAACTACTGGGCCGATTTTGATGAATGAGGTGTCAATCGATTCGTCGTAAAGGTCCGGGTGGCATAGGCTACATTTTATACGAAATAATTGACCTAACGGATGTTACATCAAAAAAAGTGCGGTTCTCCAAAAATGTTTTTTTGCTATTGTATCGAGTGGGATGTCAAATGAAAGAGGAGAAAATTCTGAGTTCATAAACATAAATATACAACATTAAAGCGACAGAAAAACAATTTTAGTATAATATTTCAGCGTTTATTAAGACGATCGCAGTCGGGTTTTAGTTTTCAACTTTCTTTTGTATAATAAGAGTCAATCATGACTATCAACGCACAGTTCAAAATATTGGACGGATAGATATATGTCTTAAAAATCCACTAAAAATAATTTTTGACCTCTGTACTTTTAATATAAATCGGTTAAACCCTTAACAATCCCGTAGGAACTCTTTGATTTTCCGGGATAAAAAGTAACCTATGCCCATTCCCGAGATGTAAGCTAACCTTGTTCCCATTAAAATCGGTTCAGCGGTTGAGCCGTGAGAACGTAGCAGACAGACAGACAGACACTTAAAACAAGTATAAAGAGTTCATTCAACTGTCAAAGACCGAACTAAAGCACTACTTAAGATGTATGAGAACACTTTCGTTTTGATTTAATGCGAACAAAACAATAATCCGGTGAAAATGAAATTAGGTATGCGTGTGAACACGCTCTATACTTGGTGTGGTGATTATAAAGCTCAGCGCACACTGGCAGATGGGTTCAAAACCATAGCATGGGTTTTAAAAAAGTTAATAAAGGATAAAACGATTGACCGACATATTATTATTAGGTATATATTTATTATCGATATATATGATATCGATCTTGAATAGATTTTATTTATTACAGATTTTTTTTCTTTATTTAAACTATAAAAAATCTTGCTATCGTATCATATTTATAGGATACTAGGGGATGCCCGCGGCTTCGCCCGCGTGGATTTCGAATTTTTTAAATCCCGTAGAAACTCATTGATTTTCCGGGATAAAAAGTAGCCTATGTCCTTTCCCGGGATATGTCCCAAGTCTGTACCAAATTTCATTAAAATCGGTCCAGTGGTTGGGCCGTGAAAACGTAGCAGACTGACAGACAGACAGACAGACACACTTTCGCATTTATAATACCTATTAAGTATGGATTTAGATGTCCAATTATCATGCTAACATTTAGGTGCTAATTATTGGTACAAACTAGCATACTTTAACACGTATTTTATGGTAACATACAAGGTTGTAAACTATCCATACTTATCTATACTATATACTATTATACTATATACTTTAATATTATAAATGTGAAAGTGTGTCTGTCTGTCTGTCTGCTACGTTTTCACGGCCCAACCACTGAACCGATTTTAATGAAATTTTATACAGACTTGGGATACATCCTGGGGAAGGACATAGGCTACTTTTATCCCGGAAAATCAAAGAGTATCCTACGGGATTTTAAAAACCAAAATCCACGCGGGCGAAGCCGCGGGCATCCCCTGGAAATATTATAAATGCGAAAGTGTGTCTGTCTGTCTGTCTGCTACCTTTTCATGGCCCAACAGTTTAACCGATTCTGACGAAATTTGGCACAGAGTTAGCTTATATCCCGGGGACGGACATAGGCTACTTTTTATCCCAGAAAATCAAAGAGTTCCTACGGGATTGTTAAGGGTCCCTTTAACCGATTTATATTAAAAGTACAGAGGTCAAAAATTATTTTTAGTAGATGTTTACGACATATATCTATCCGTCCAATATTTTGAACTGTGCGTTGATAGTCATGATTGACTCTTATTCAACAGTTCCCACGGGGTCTTTACAAACCTAAATCCACGTGAACGAAGTCGCGGGCATCCTCTAGTGAGCAATATGTATTACATTTCTGATTATCGACTGACAGAATTTTTTTTAGCTATTTTACTAAATATTGTTACAAAAATATTTTGTTTGTTCTATATTAGGTTATGTTACAAAAGAGAACATTTTTTCTTACTATTGAATACAGTAATTAAGGGTACTTCTCTGATTTGGCGCAAATCGGAGAAAATAAGAGAATTTTTTAAATTGTGAAAATTGCTGAACTAAACTAAAATATAGGTGAAATCAAAAAGAATGACCAAGTCATATCAAATTGCACCCATGAATTTCAGAGATATATGCATTTGAAGTTTTCAGTTACTGAAGGTAATGAGTTCTAGTGTGCTGGTAATGATTTTGGTGGAGAAGGCGTTGATGTTTATGTGATGGTAATGAAGCAATATTTCATTTTCAAAAAAGAACGTATTTCTTCATCGCATTAATCAAGTAAATAGAATTAATAACGGAAATATTGCAAACTTTAACAAAAATATTATTCCAGACATATCATCACCTATAATTTTTACTTGAAATGTATAAAATCATCGTGCTGCGAGAGCATATTATCACGAAAACAAATGTTTGGTGATAGAACAGTATGAGCGAAAACATGATTATTTTAATTTGCATAGAAATGGTAGACCTGCGAAGGGTGTCGTATATAAACACTTTAGTTGATGATACTTTTAAACAACACTTTACTTGATGATAAAGTTAAATCAATTTTGGACACTGAAGTCAAAAAGAATTTGTAAAACTATATATAGAAAACAATATGTTCGCAGACACATGTCAAGGAATCATTGCAACATCTTGGGAATGTTAAGAAATGCAATGAATATCGCACTATCAGCCTCATGAGTCATGTTCCAAAGATGTTTCTACTTATCAGCTCTCAAGGGATTAGAAATAAATGTGACAACTACTTCAATGAGAGTCAGTTTGGATTTAGATTTGGCGTTGGAACCTGCGAAGCATTATTTGCTATAAACATACTAGTCCAAAAATATAGAGACATGCAAATGTATGAATTTCCTTCATTGATTATGAGAAAGTCTTTGACCGTGCGCAACAAGTGGTACTTATTCGTCGTTTGCAGGATGTTGAATACGTTGGCAAAAAAGGTTCTTTATATAATCCCATCCTCGTCGCCACTGAAATATACAAGAAGTAATAAATAACCATGGTCATTTCGATACGCCATTTTATTCGAAGACTCGTCAAACCGTCGAAACAAAAGCCTAATATAATTATTGGCATACACCATCGACAATATATATTATACAAAGCTAGCCCTTTGGTTTTTCGCAATTTGTAAACTAATACGACAACGTAGGCTTATGGTATTTTAATTGTGACAACAGCAGTAACATCCTCACAGGTTTATATAAAAATCTTTACGAAAATAATTCTATTATCGACTATTCTCACTAATTTGTGAGAACAGTCGATACTAGAATTAATTGTCGTATTAGTTTACAAATTGCGAAAAACCAAATTAAATTTGAATTTCGCGGGCAGTCCCGTCGCTTCCACCTTAAGTCCAAACCAAAATACCTACAAGACACAGTAGTCCTTAAGTAGTCTGCCGATTACCACAAAGAAAACAGTGAAGATGAGGATAAGTTCTACTGCTTCAGAACCGTTTTATTTAGAATACAAACCAATTAACCGGGTGGAGGAGTTCTGTAACCTCAGTAGCATCATTTCTCCTAGCGGCGGTGCCGAGGCTGATGTCGATAACTGGATTATAAAAGCTAAAGCTCTCTCTGTTGAATCGTTTGTAAATTCAGTCTTCTTATACAGGTGTGAAACGTGGATATAACTATATCGCTTATCCACAGAATTCCCCGCATTTTCTGGGCTAACACGATCAGAAATGAGGACTTGTGGTACAAATGCCAGCAACTCCCATTTAATAAGGAAATAGCTTTGAGGCGATTGCGATTGGTCGGGCATATTTTGCGAAGAGAGGAAGAAAACGCTGCTCAAGCGGCGCTTATTGAAACCTGCCTGCCTGACAGCCTGGCGGTCGAATGAGACCTGGTCGACCAACCAACTCCTAGAGGAGGCCCATTGTAGCAGACCTTAAAAGAGTGGAATTCTCGTGGAACCATGACAAAGCAGCAACCAAAGGTAGGGAGACATAGAAAACAACTGCTGCAGCCCTAATATTCAAGAAGGAATGAAAGGACTCCATACTTCTTTACTTTTCGCATATTTTTCTGGATCTTTCTTTAGTTCTTCGTTTTTTGTGTTTTAAGCCTGAGCTAAATTTTTTTCTTCTTTCGTAGTTTCTAAAATCGATATATGATGGTTATTTTTAATGTTGAAATACCACGAGGTGCAACAATTTTGTATAGTTATTTCTAAATTGCTTGGAACAATATGGGCTACTAATTCAACTGATTAGTTAAAGAATTACTGAAGATTAATATTTTGTCAAGTTATTTAATGTCAAAGGATATGAAGAAAATTACACAATTTTGGTATAGCATTATTTCCTGAAAAAATCATCACCTCCTTCAATTCAACATCATTACCTTCAATTTTAAAACGGAAGGTAAATTACGGTAATGATAGTAACGGTAGCGAGGTTTTGGCAGTTTTAATTTTATAACGTCGTATTTTAAAATGCAATATATATGAACATCAAACTAGATACTTATGTTGTTATTAGTACATGAAAGAAAATAAAATTATTAAGAAAAACTAATTATTTGTCCTAAAATGATGTTGAAGGCAAAGAGTGAAAAGTCGTGCCAAACACCAGTTTTGGCACCAAAAGCGTAAATATTTTTTTTTCTACAAGTGCACGGCCACTTTCCGCACCATGCCTAGATAGACTGATTAGGGCTTAGTACGGGTCAGGGGAGAACGGGGGGGCAACACGAATACTAGAAGGATATTTTGGAGGTGCCATCTCAGTTGCAGGTAATGACTTTTTTTCTGTGCCAAACATTTGTTATTTTTTTATGACGTAATTAAATGATTCGTACGTGTGAAAATGCATTTTAATTGCTTCTCAGGATGTATATAATAATATGTGAAAAACTCGAGCTCGTTTAAAACCGTCTTCTTTGAAAATCATAGCGATTTTTCCTGAGACTCCTGTTTTACCCGCAGAAGGAGGTGAGTTTTTAATATCAAAAATATTATTTCTGAAGTAACCTTTGTAGTTACAATTTTGAATTTTGGGGCACCCGTAGCTGAATATACAAGAGTTCTTTTGTAATGCAATTCTCATCTGTAACTTCATTCATTATTTTTTTAATTGACCTGATATGTGATTTGCGCCAAATCTGAGAATCACCGTTAAAAAGGTTTACTATAAGGCAGCCTTCAAATTAGAGGCGCGTCTATAATTTAAAGGCAGCCTTACCTATACCAATTTTGAAGAAAGTTGCAAAAGTTCATAAAGCCTTTCGCATATTATCATGATGCCGGAAATATTTCATTTTGAACACGAAATCTATGCTCACCTTTATTCCTCAACTAAATTTTGAAAAAGAGAGTTAAAATGAAAGTAAGACTGTATTCAAGTTCCAGACAATTAAATACATAAATAAATAAATTATATGAGTTAGCACAAATTATGTAAATAAATGTATATTGTATGCCTGTAACTGATTAATATTATGAAGTAAGTATTTTCACATAAGAAGAAAATAGTAATTATAATAATTTTGATGGTATCTTAACAGAGCTCTCGCCGTCATTTACTCCATACAATCGTAGTTCCAATTTCATTTGAATATTAGGCAACCAAAGTCCATGAAATTTTGCTGACATATTCTAGAAACTAATAACTGTGCCTGTGATGTTTTAGATTTTTCTAAAAATATGTAGTTTTAAAATTACAGGGGCTCAAAGATTTGTATGTGATTTTTTAAGACCGCGTAACTTTGAAACCGAATATTTTAACAGAAATCTGGAAAACCACAGGCATAGATGTTAGTTTCTAGGATAATATGTCTGCAAAATTTCATGGACTTTGGTTGCTTAATATTCAAATGAAATTGAAACTACGTTTGTATGGAGCGAGTGACGGAGAGGCCCCTTTTAAATAAGTGAAAGACCCCATGTACGAGTAACACTATCTAATGGTTTTCTACGCGGCATCGTACCGAAACGCTAAATTGCTTCGCGGTACGTTATGCCAGTAAGGTGGTAAGAGAGAAGAGAGCACAATAACTTTTTCACCTGGATCCTCTTTCACCTACCAGCGTATCGCAAGGCATCATCAAGGCCTGCATCCGAACGTAGTTAAAATTCCTCCACCCAATCCAATACCAATAACTTTATAAGTATTTGTGGTTTTAGTGATTTAGTCTCTTTCAACCCCGTAATGTATAGCATGTAACTCGCTTAACGCACAACAGACGGAAACGTTTAAGTGCGGAGACCAGCCCAGAGAGAAGAAAGAAAGCGGGTAACTCGGGCTCACCTATTCACGCAATGTTCGTTGACCTCTAGCGTCAGTCACATATTTTATTTGCAATACATTGCGAACATATATGATTGCGAACTTTTAAAAGTTTTGTTTACAATTTTTTTTTGCGTTTCTTTTGTGTTATTTTATCAGTAATCATCAGTACTATCACCTATCTTCGTTTTTGCCAGCATTTTTTTTATTCAGATACAAGTTAGCCCTTGACTGCAATCTCACCTGGTGGTAAGTGATGATGCAGTCTAAAATGGAAGCGGGCTAACCTGGAAGGGATATAGCAGTTTTTCACTAAACCCATTACCCTTTGGTTTCTACACGGCATCATACTGGAACGCTAATTCGCTTGGCGGCGCGGCTTTGGCAGGAAGGTAACTAGCCACGGCCGAAGCCTTCTACCAGACAAATACAACTTAAACTTATAGTTAAAAAAAATTGCTTACCTTCTGTGGCTGCTGGTGGTGGTGCTTGTTCTTCAGCTCGATCAAGAACCTGGCCAGGTTGATACCAAGACCTATCAGCGCGATTATGAAGAATTTCACCTGGAAAACAAAATCGAGAATATTATATTTCGAAGATTTTTTTTGCTGTGGAGACCCTGCCGTTGAGATCTATAGAGCGCACTTTGACTTTGCTCAGACTTTTTTTTAATTAAAATAGTGAGCAAACGAGCAGGCCGGTCACCTGATATTAAGTGATTACCATGAAATGACTTTTAAGGAATTTCAGGAATTTCGAATATCTCTGCATCTTTTTCTTTTTAATATTGCAAAAAAAGATGAAAAATGAATTTTAAATTAAAGACTATAAGTGCTACTCTACCTAAAGACTCACGACGTTTGACAGTTCTAAATTAAATTAACTTTGTCTGTCCCTTTCATATAACATTGGCAAGAAAAAGATGCGAATATTCTAACATTTAAAAGTTTTACCTGTAATTTAAACGAAAGGATTTGCAGCAATGTCCCAATCTTAGCTTTAAGTACGGCTCCTAAGATCAACAGCTTCAGAATTGCCTTCTTTTTCTTCTTCTTTTTGCCTCTTTGTTCTAGAATTATAGAGAATTTTTCAGTACTTTTAAGTTTTTTATTTGTATCTAATACATAAAAAGAACTGACTGACACTGGTTGATCTATCAACGCGGTCAGTACTGGACGGATCGGTCTGAAATTTGGCATGCAGATAGCTATTATGATGTAGACATCCGGTAAGAAAGGATTTTTGAAAATTCAACCCCTAACTGGGTAAAATAGGGGTTTGAAGTTTGTGTAATCCATGCGGACGAAGTCGCTGGTATTATCTTGTAAATTATAAATGAAAAGTAATAGTCAATACAAAGTTTATAAAATTCTACTATCATATTATACTAAGTGCAATAATTTGTTCTTTCTACTATACTTACCTACAAATAAAATCTAGACTAAAATAAAGTTGTAACTAAATATAAGGTAAGTGTATGCAAGAAGAGAAAAAAGTAAAAACTGATATAATAACTTATACTACAAGAAGATTTTTTGCCTTATTATTTTACTACAAACGATTCCAATAGAGGCAAGCTCTTTAAGAGGGGTCTCTCCGTCACTCGCTTCATACAAACGTAGTTCCAATTTCATTTGAATATTAAGCAACCAAAGTCCATGAGACATATTCTAGAAACTAATATCTATGTCTGTGGTTTCCAGATTTCTGTTAAAATATTCGGTTTCAAAGTTACGCGGTCTTAAAAATTTACATACAAATCTTTGAGCCCCTGTAATTTTAAAACTACATATTTTTAGAAAAATCTAAAACACCACACACACAGATATTAGTTTCTAGAATATGTCTGCAAAATTTCATAGACTTTGGTTGCTTAATATTCAAATGAAATTGGAACTACGATTGTATGAAGTGAGTGATGGAGCCCTGTTAATAGAATTAAAAAAGAATTGAAATAAGTTTATGCTCCTATAAGACTGTGTTTTCTACTGTACTAAATAATTATGAGTTTTTATTTCATTGTATAATTTGATATAATTCTCCTGATCCATACTAATATCTAGTGCGTCCGTCTGACTGTCTGTTACCTTTTTATGGCCCATTGGTTTGACAGACAGACAGACAACAAAGTGATCCTATAAGCCATAAGGGTTCCTTTTTCCTTTTGAGGTACGGAATTCTAAAAATCAAAGAGTTCTCACGGGATTTTTAAAAAACTTAAATCTACACATCTTGTCGATTGTAAAATAAAATTAATATAAAGCGTGTATTTTTTTTACAATGAACTAAAAACTCTTAATTTCAACATAACTAAAAATACATCTCGATCTAACATAGTTCTACTTGCAACGTTTCTAAGATTGCATGCCACATACATACACGCATGCCAGAATAAATGAATAAATAGGTATTTTTTACCATTCCTTAACACTTTTTAAGTCTTTTTGCCTGTAAATCAAATATACTAATTATTAAGTAATTATTCTTGAGGTAATTTGTCATAATGTGTTAAGTATTAAACATAATATCAATGTAAAAAGAATTAATTAGTCTTCAACACACGCAATGACCATTGTCAGCAAATCTTAAAGGGCATGAGACGGACCTGCCGCGAAATTAAAATTTAATTTGGTTTTTCGCAATTTGTATACTAATACGACAACGTAGGCTATGGTTATTTTATTTGTGACATGACAGTGGCAATATCATCCTCACAGGTTTATATAAAAATCTTTACTTGAAAGGGTCCAGTTTAAGAAATTAGCCCTAGTATCGACTATAACTCACAAATTAGTCGATTAGCCGATAGAAATTAGCTCTAGTATCGACTATAACTCACAAATTAGTCGATTCCTTAAACTGGACCCTTTCAAGTAAAGATTTTTATATAAACCTGTGAGCATGATACTACCATTGGCGCAATTGAAATGCCATAAGCCTACGTTGTCGTATTAGTTTACAAATAGCTAAAAACCAAATTAAATTTGAATTTTGCGGGCAGACCCGTCGCATCCACCGTAACACTTGGCTAATCTTTGGTCTATAGTGATAAAGAGGTCGTAGGTTCGAATCCCGGGCTGGATTTTTCTGTTAAGAAATTCTCAGTACTAGCGCGGAGTTAGGAAACTAGGTGTTTTTCACCCCGTGCCTCGGAGAGCACGTAAATGTCCTCGGTATTGCGTCTGATCTCGCTCTGGTGTGTTGGACTGTCGTCCCATTGGACTATGAGAGTGAGGGAATAGAGAGTGAATTATTTGTGCATTAAAATATCTCCTGCGTTGGCTTCTCACCGTTGAAATAGACTGCTGGGTTGAAATATCCGAATTTCGATAGAATAGAATAGATTTTTATTCAAATAGACTTTTACAAGTGCTATTGAACCGTCAAATAATTTACCACTGGTTCGGAATGCTGTCCTACCGAGAAGAACCAGCAAGAAACTCGGCGGTTGCTCTTTTTAATTTAAGATTAAAAACTAAACTAAATACTTATACACGGTGTAATCAGAACGCTAGCAAACTTAGCGATACCTTAATCCGATGCCAATAACTGTTTTACGCCTATTCAGAACGCTCGTTGACCTCTAGCGTCAGTCAGATGTTTTATTTCCAATATATTGTGAACTTTTAAAATATAGAGGATTTAAAAAAACATAGTTTCTTCATGGCATCTTATCAGTAATTACTTATCAGTACCTGTCTCCGTTTTTCTTAGCGTTCTGGTTTCACCATGTATGTATTAAACTAATAAGAAATTAAACTAAACATGCACCAAAACCAACCTGCAATAGAACTCCGGTCAACTAGACCATTTTCAGCATTCTCACTTTCTAACGCATGCTCTGCCACCGCATCCAGTGCTTTCTCCCCTATACCCCACATTTGGGTCAAAATACCCCTCCCCTTTCTACCCTTTTCCCCAGTAACCCCATTATATCCCTTCAGTTCTGATATATGACTACTTGTATCATTTTCATCCTTTACGACACCACTAATAGATTTTTCTGTGACCTCTGTACTTCTATACTCCTTTTGACCCCTAATACGACTACTGTCTCCTTCTAAATCCCCAATAACCCACGATTGGACCCTTGTAGGACCTTTCTCCTCCATCTTGTTTACTGGCATCATGACTGGCTGAATAAGTTGGATCTTTGCCGGCTTTTGTTTTTTTTTCTTCATCTTTTTTTTCTTGCCTCCGTCCGATGTCGAGATCGTTATGGTGTCTATGCCACCGCTGTCACTATCTTTCTTTCTTGCCATTGCTCTGTGGACAAGGGAAAAATAAAAATTAAACCAATCTTTTTTCTTTCCTTCTAATAGTCTATTTGTTAATACTTCGGGTTCCTATTTTTTTAGAGTTCCGTACCTCAAAAGGAAAAATGGTACCCTTATAGGATCACTTTGTTATGTCTGTCTGTCCGTCTGTCCGTCCGTCGTGTCTGTCAAGAAAACCTTTAGGGTACTTCCCGTTGACCTAGAATCATGAAATTGGGCAGTTAGGTAGGTCTTATAGCACAAGTAAAGGAATAAATCCAAAAACTGAATTTGTGGTTACATCATTAAAAAAAATTAAAAATGTATTTAAATTTTCAATGTAAGATAACTATACGAAGTGGGGTATCATAATATGAAAGCGCTTTACCTGTACATTGTAAAACAGATTTTTATTTATTTTTATGCATAATGGATTTTGATTTATCGAGCAAAATGTCAAAAAAATACCCGAGTACGAAACCCTCGGTGCGCGAGTCCGACTCGCACTTGGCCGGTTTTTTATTCAGATACAAGTTAGCCCTTGACTGCAGTCTCAAATGGTGGTAAGTGATGATACAGTCTGAGATGGAAACGGACCTGGAAGCGGTACGGCAGTTTTTATTAAACACATACCCGTTTGGTTTTACACGGTATCGTACCAAAACGCTAAACTGCTTGGCGGCAGGCTTTGCCGGTAGGGTGGCAACTAGCCACGGCCGAAGCCACCCATCAGGCAAAAATTCACCCGTACAAAGTGGGGACAAGTCATTTTAGTATGGCTACAAGCCCTTTAAGTATTTAAGTAAATAGAGTAAATGGGAAAGTAGGTAAAGGCATACAAACTCAAATATTGACTGCGATGTGTCAAATTTCACTGAACTTTCTTTGTTTGATGGTGAATCTAATTTGCAACCATTTTGCAGCTTAGTATGTGAACTAAACTTTCATCCAAAATCCCTCTGCCCGAAGACTCTTAGGCTGAAATCTATAAAGCGCACTTTGACTTTGCTCTGACTTAAGATTGAGTTAAAACGAGGCAGATTTATGTGAGAGATATAGCTCTGTCTCGTTTTAACTCTGTCTTAAGTCTAAGCAAAGGCAGAGCGCGCTCTATAGATCTCACCCTTACTCTATTTACTATTATACTACTATACTATTATACCATCTATTTATCTACTATTGTATAATTATAACACTTCACACTAATATTATAAAGGCGGAAGTTTGTGTGTGTGTGTATGTTTGTTACTCCTTCACGAAAAACTACTGGACGGATTTGGCTGGGAATGGAGACAGATAATATCCTGGATTAGCACATAGGCTACTTTTTATCCCGGAAAATCAAAGAGTTCCCACGCGATTTCGAATAACCTAAATCCACGCGGGCGAAGTCGCGGGCATCGGCTAGTTATACTATGAATCAACATACATATTTTAAAATTTAATTCCAACCCTCACAGTGGGTGTATGGGGAAATACGAATTCCCTTTGCACCCACTAGTGGAAGAAACCGGTGGGTGCATGAGTAACTCACTAAAATTACACATAGGTAATAGGTATAGCATTTGTTTATCATTTAAGGGGCATGAGACGGGTCTGCCCGCGAAATTCAAATTTAATTTGAGTTGGTTTTTTTAAGAAACTAGCTCTAGTATCGACCAAAGTCGATATACAGCTAATTTCTTAAACTGGACCCTTTCAAGTAAAGATTTTTATATAAACCTGTGAGGATGATACTGCCATTGTCGCAATTGAAAATGCCATAAGCCTACGTTGTCGTATTAGTTAAAAAAATGCGAAAAACCAAATTAAATTTGAATTTCGCGGGCAGACCCGTCTCATGCCCCTTAAGTCAGATAATAGTCCAGTCATTTCGTGCTCAAAAAGGGGCTTATCTGGTAATTTTTCCGGGAGTTTTGCAAATTTTAATTTAAATCTATAAAACCACCAATTTGCAAAACTCCCGAAAAACTTGTCATCTAAAATTACCAAATAACTGGGTTTATAAGGAAAACTAAAGTATAAATAATATTAGATGTTAAAATTAGATACTTACCGTCAAGCTTCCGTAACAGCTTAAAAAATTAACGAATATACAATAAAATTTGAACCGTCAATTTGACCGTTTTAGATTACGTCGATACGTTATATTGCATCATATTACGTTCAGTTATTGTACGGATAAACAATTTAATTATAATATATATACTAAAGTCCTTGAGTGGAGACCGCGTTTAAGCAAACGTAGTGTGGGACGCCCTCCAGCACGATGGACCGATGATATAAAGCGGCTGGCGGGAAGTGGCTGGATGAGGAAGGCTGAGGACCGGGTGTGGTGGCGCTCTTTAGGGAAGGCCTATGTCCAGCAGTGGATGTCCACAGGCTGATGATGATGATGATGATGATATATACTAAAATGAATGCAAATATTACTAACAACTAATCAAGTACAAATTATCAAGTAGTATGTTAGAATAACAATATTAACGGGAAATAGATTTTACTGAGAAGATTTAACAAGGAAATATTTATCTATAAGTGTAAATTAAAAATTTAACACCTCTGACAAGTGAAGGTTACAGTAACTAGAAAAGAGCTGATAGCTGTCAAACGGCTGAACCGATTTTTTTGGATTATAGCTAAGAACACTCTCGATCAAGCCACCTTTCAAACAAAAAAAAACTAAATTAAAATCGGTTCATTAGTTTAGGAGCTACGATGCAACAGACAGATACACAGATACACACGTGAAACTTATAACATCCTTCTTTTTGGGTCTTTCCTTTCCTTCTTTTGGGTTAAAAAAATTTTTTTTTTTATTTATAGTAATTTTTTTTCGTGAACACATTTTAATTTTTTTTTGTGATGTAATGTAAAGATTCACGGTTTTCGGACTTTTTCCTTTACTTGTGCTATAAGAAGAGTCTTTTTCCTAAATCTGTGTATAAGACCTACCTAGTAAGTAGTACCTATATGCTAAGTTTCATGATTCTAGGTCAATCGGAAGTAGTGAAGTACCCTATTGGATGTCTTGAGTCTTAACATACACGACAGACAGACGAACAGACAGACAGACAAAGAAGTGATTCTTTAAGGGTTCCTTTTTAAAAGAGGGGCGTTATAAGTTTGACTTGTGTATCTGTGTATCTGTCTGTGGCATCGTAGCTCCTAAACTAATGAACCGATTTTAATTTAGTTTTTTTTTTGTTTGAAAGGTGGCTTGATCGAAAGTGTTCTTAGCTATAATCCATTAAAATCGGTTCAGCCGTTTGAAAGTTATCAGCTTTTTTGTAGTTACTGTAACCTTCACTGGTTTTCTTTTGACGTACGGAATCCTAAAAATACGAACCTTTTACCGTTCAAGATTTTCCCGTATGTATTTTAGTTTCTAGTTCAAATTTGATTTATATAAATACTCAGACTATTTTAATATACATAGTTAGCTGTCATAAATTATGTAAAGAATTATACTTAAATATAATTAACTAGCTGACGCCCGCGACTTCGTCCGCGTTGATTTAGGTTTTTCAAAATCCCGTGAAAACTCTTTGGTTTTCCGGGATAAAAAGTAGCCTATGTGCTAATCCAGGATATTATCTATCTCCATTCCAAATTTCAGCCAAATCCGTCCAGTAGTTTTTGCGTGAAGGAGTAACAAACATACACACACACACACACACACACACACATACAAACTTTCGCCTTTATAATATTAGTGTGATTAGTTCCGATTTTTGATTAAAAATAGTTTTTTTGTATGTAAATGTAATTTTTGTATGTTGACTTTGAATTTTAGGTTGGTCTCCGTCATGCTTATGAATATGACCTTCCATTGGATGTATATTATTAAATTAAACTAATATTAGGGTTCCGTACCTCAAAAGGAAAAAAATAACTGTTAAAGTATCAAAGCTTTGCCCGTCTGTCCTGTCTAATACCTATTTTCTAAGGAGCGCGTGGAGGTCTCAAAAAATATGGCCATTTAGGCTGCATATTTTGACACTTGCCTCTGTTGGACCTATTTTGTCCTAACTAGATTTTACTAAATTCGACCTACTTCCCGTTGACCTAGACACTAGAAATTTAGTAAGAAGTAATACAGCACAAATGAAGGAAAAACTCCGAAAATCATTATTTTTCAGTTATAATAATATTGTCACATCCATACTTAATATTATAATGACCGACCTCCAAAAGGTCAAGAAAAGATTTTTATATAAACCTGTGAGGATGATAATGCCACTGTCGGAATATAAGAATGCCATAAGCCTACGTTGTCGTATTCAAAATTCAAAATTCAAAATTCAAAATGTTTTTATTCAATTAGACTTTTACAAGTTCTTTCGAATCGTCAAAAGCATCTACCACTGGTTCGGAATGCCTTTCCTACCGAGAAGAACCAGCAAGAAACTCGGCGGTTGCTCTTTTCAAAGATTTGATATACAATATTATGCCATGTATAAAAGCAATTGAAGTCCTGCGCATTGCTGGAGCGAATCGAAGTTCAAATCCACGCTTTTTTATCATTTACATAATCTTCGATAGTATAATATGCTTTTCTCAAGAGCATATTTTTAATAGATTTTTTGAACCTGTGTAAAGGCAAGTCCAAAATTGACTGAGGAATTTTGTTATAGAAGATTATACCCATTCCCACAAATGACTTTTGGACCTTCCTGAGACGGAGCGTAGGAGTCGCAAGCCTGTTACGGTGTCTAGTCAGCCTGTTGTGTAGATCACCAACCCTCTTGTAACTAAGAATATTTTGTCTTACAAAAATTATGTTGTTGTAAATATATTGAGAGGCTACGGTAAGGATACCTATTTCCTTAAATTTTTCTCGAAGTGAATCGCGTGGTTTTAAGTTATAAATTGCGCGTATTGCCCTTTTTTGTAATACAAAAATTCTCCCAATATCTGCCGCTCTACCCCATATTAAGATTCCATAAGACATAATACTATGAAAATAAGCAAAATATACTATCTTTGCGGTCTCCACGTCAGTTAATTGTCGAATCTTTCTAACCGCGTAAGCAGCAGAGCTTAGTTTGCCAGCAAGAGTTGATATATGGGTGCCCCATTGCAGCTTCGCATCTAAGGTTATCCCCAAAAATGTAGTAGTCTCTTCTATTTTCAAAATATCATTATTTATCATTAAATTAATGTTACTTGTGTTCTTGGTATTGGGCAGTGCGAATTCAATACACTTAGTTTTTTTTGCATTTAAAAGTAGATTATTTACAGTAAACCAGTGAGTTACCTGAGATATGGCACCATTTATATCGTCAAAATTGTCCTTATTTCTATCGACTTTAAAAATCAAAGACGTATCGTCAGCAAATAGTACGATATCGCAAATATTTTGGACTACATATGGTAAATCGTTTATGTATACTAAGAACATGAAAGGACCTAGAATAGAGCCTTGAGGAACACCCATTAGTGAGGCTGATCCGGATGACTTCACATCATTCACACATACTGTTTGAATACGATCACTAAGATAGGACGCAATGAGACCAAGCGCAGTGTCTTTGATTCCATAGTGGCTCAATTTAACTAAAAGAGTCTCGTGCTCAACGCAATCAAATGCCTTGGATAAATCACAGAAAATACCAATGGCATTCTGTGACCCCTCCCACGCATTGAATATATGCTTTAACAGCATTGCGGCCGCGTCGGTTGTTGATCGACCTTTAGTGAAGCCATACTGTTCAGAATGGAGTAGCTTATTTAAATTGAAATGCTGAAGCAGTTGGTTGAGCATGATTTTCTCAAATATCTTGCTCAGTGTTGGCAAAATTGAAATTGGCCTGTAATTGTTTGGGTCACTTTTGCTACCCGATTTAAAAAGAGGTATCAATTTACTACATTTCATGAGATCTGGAAAAGCGCCTGTATCCACAGACTCATTAAAAATTAAGGCTAGATATGGCGCAATAATATCAATAATATTGTTAATTATTTTTACTGATATTCCCCACAGATCTCCGGTTTTTTTGCTTTGTAAAGATTTGAACACTTTAACAATGTCATATGGAGTAACGTATTCAAACCTAAACAACACACCGCATTCAGTGACTTTGGCCCTGAGAAGATCATAGGCTTCTGTTGGTGAAGAGCTAAGGGAACTAGTAGTGATGACTGGAATGTTCTGGAAAAAATTCTCAAATGTATTTGCAATTTCAATATTGGAGTCAATAATACGGTTATTAATTTTTAGCTCCAATTTATTGTTATGCACTTTTTGTTTCCCAGTTTCATCCGTGATGATATCCCAAGCTGCTTTAATTTTATTATCAGAATTAATAATTTTTTGCTTTATGCACAGTGACTTTGCTTGTATGCAAACCTTTTTGAATAATTTTGAATAATTTTTTACATATTCAACAAATGTGGGAGTATAGTTATATTGTTTTTCTGCATACAAGTCGAACAACTTATTTCTACTTTTATAGATGCCAACAGTAGCCCAGTCACTAAATTTAAGATTTTTAAACAGTTTTTTTTCTACAATTTTAAAGGTAGAATTAAATTGAGAGTTTATGAGATCAAAAAAAGCATTATAGTGTTCATCCGGACCACCCTGAGTAAAGTCAAGTTTAGGTAAAGCAGTTAAAACCTTTAGTTTGAACTGCTTTACCTTTTTAGTGGTTACTGGCCTATACTTTATTAACTTTGTTATGTCTTGATTATCACTGGGAACAGATATCATTTGTCCACAGTGATCGGATCTTAGATTCGTCATGATGGATTTTGCGACAATCTTACAGTCACAGAAAATGTTATCTATACAAGTGGCTGAATTTGCAGTTATCCGTGTTGGTTCATTGAAAATTTTCTGTAAATTAAAGCTTTTAAATAAATTGAGTAATCTGTCAGTAAAAGAAGTGTGAAGCAAAATATCAATATTGAAGTCTCCACAAACTAATATCTTTTTTGATGACCTACATATCCGCCTCAAGGCCTCTTCCATAACGTCCTCAAACAGAACAAAGTCACCTGCGGGGGGTCGGTACACGCAGACGACAATATAGCGCTCCAGCTCAACACAGGACAGCTCAATAGTGCGTTCCAATGAAAGATTAACAATGTCTTTCCGTTCTTTATAATTGATATTGTTGCGGGTTAATATTAAAGACCCTCCGCGTATAGCTTTCTTTCTAGAGAACGCACTTGACAATTGATAATGTTTTAAATTTACTATTAATTGATAACTATTGAGCCAATGCTCAGTGAGGCATAAGATGTCAATATCAAATTTTTTAATAAATAGTTCTATATTAGTTCACAAATTGCGAAAAACCAAATTAAATTTGAATTTCGCGGGCAGGCCGGTCTCATGGCCCTTAATGAATTTTGTTACAGATTTGGGTTACATCCCGGGGAAGGACATAGGCTACTTTTTATCCCGGAAAATCATAGAGTTTCTATGGGATAAAAAAAACCGAAATCCACGCGAGCGAAGCCGCGGGCGTCGTCTAGTAAAAAATATTTTTCTACGATTACAAACTTACATTTCCAGTTGCAGATTAACAACAAAATAATGATACGTATTCTTCCACGCTACGGAACCCTCAGTGCGTGGTTACGACTTGTACTTGGCCGGTTTTTATGCTTAAAAGTTATTGTCTGTGGAAGATTTCTATCAACGAATAAGAAAAAAAAAATTAATAGTTTTGTTAAAAAAAATATCAAGGTCCTGTTAGCTACAGTAGCTATATGACATCACACTAATATTATAAAGGCGAAAGTTTGTGTGTATGTATGTGTGTATGCATGTATGTATGTGTGTACTAGCTGATGCCCGCGACTTCGTTTCCGTGGGTATAGGTTTTTAAAAATTCCGTGGGAACTCATTGATTTTCCGGGATAAATAGTGTGTGTATGTGTGTATATGTGTTAATCCAGGGTATAATCTATCTGTATTCCAAATTTCATCCAAATTCGTCCAGTAGCTTTTATAATAATAAATTCTTTATTTGGATAATGTGTGTTAAAAAGATGGTGAAATATTTTAGGTGAAATAGTAACAAATATCTATACCTCCATCCATCCATACATACAAACTTTCGCGTTTATAATATTAGTAGGATAGTAGGATATGTGTATGTTTGTTACTCTTTCACGCAAAAACTACTGAACTTTGGCTGAAATTTGGAATGGAGATAGATTATACCCTGGATTAACATATAGGCTACTTTTTATCCCGGAAAATCAGAGTTCCTACACATTTTGGACACAATTTTTTCGTGAATACATTTTTTTTTGTAACCACAAATTCATGGTTTTCGGATTTTTGCTGTACTTGTGCTATAAGACCTACCTACCTGCCTAAGTCCACGAGAAGTACCTACCTACTCTATAGGTTTTCTTGTCAGGCACGACTTAAGAGGGGTCTCTCCGTCACTAGCTCCATACAAACGTAGTTCGTCTCTTATTGGAATACTTAGCTATTAGTTTCTAGAATATGTCTGCATTTCATGGACATTGGTTGCTTAATATTCAAATGAAATTGGGACTACGATTGTATGGAGTAAGTGACGGAGAGAGCCCTGTTAAAGACAGACAGACATACTACAAAGTGATCCTACAAGGTACGGTTTTGAGGTACAGAACGCTAAAACCCCTAAGTGCAAGTCATGACCAACGTAGAACAAAAAATCGTACGTTGCAAGCAAATTAAGGTCAAAGACCTTATAATTTTTGACCATTAGTATTAGATGCGAGTTCAGTGAAAGTGGAGAAACGTCTCGAATATCGATCAGTGCCGATTCGATTCCGGTTCGGGTCATTCTCTTTTATGACACGTACTATGTGTGGTGTAATTTATGTAATGAGACTTCGGTACTGTTATGAAGCCATACTGATTTTATCACTGACCTTTACTAATTTAAGTACGCTGGACTTGCGATTGCCGACTTGTTTTGGAAGCAACTTGATTGCCACCATTTTGACGCTGATAATAGCAGCACAGTTTTAAGTGTCACGTGAGCGTACTCGGAACTATTTTCTTTTTTAGGGTACCGTACCAAATTGGTAAAAATGGAACCCTTATGGTGCGATTTTCTCCGACCGTCTGTCTGTCTGTTACAGTCGATTATTTCAGTAACTATTAAAGCTATCAACATGAAATGGTTGTACGTGATAGTGGCCCAACATCACTGAAAAAAAAAACCAAACAACATTTTTAGTTTAATTTAAAAAAGTAAGATAACTATACCAAGTGGAGTATCATATATGAAAGGGCTTTACCTGTACATTCTAAAACAGATTTTTATTTATTTTTATGCATAATAGTTTTTGATTTATCGTGCAAAATGTGGACAAAATACCCGAGCACGGAACCCTCAGTGCGCGAATCTGACTCGCACTGGGCTGGTTTTTTATTCTTATACAAGTTCTCACTGTAATCTCACCTGGTGATAAGTGATGATGCAGTCTAAGATAGGAGCGGGCTAATCTGGAAGGGTATGGCAGTTCCTATTAAACCGATACCCCTTTGGATACCTATAAGGCAATGCCTTACCGGAACGCTAAATCGCATGGCGGCATGGCTTTACTGGAGGGTGGTAACTAGTCACGGCCGAAGCCTCCCACCAGACCAGACCAGCGATTTAGAAACTATAAAATTCCAAACCCTTGCCGGGAATCGAACCAGGGACCTATTAGTCCATAACACCACTAAGCCAGGGAGGCCGTCAAATAATACGTCGTCGTGATAATGATACTTACGGCCAACGCATAAAGAGGTTTGATAACGTAATAATAATCAGAAACTTTTTTTTTCCGTTGCTTTAGTTTTTATTTATTTCTCTTTTGTTTCTGTTATTTATTGATTTTGTTGTTGATGTTATTTTATTTTTTGTTCTTTCTATGTTTCTGTTATTTTTTCTGTTGTTTTTGTTATTTTATTGTTTGTTGTTTAAAAATAGGGTAAAATGTGAAAAATAAATAAATGACAGAATCAGAAACTTAACGATCTCCTGCCGGTGTGCTTTGCGGTTGTACCACGGATTACGTAATAGTTCATCACCTTCCCAATACAAATTATGTACTTCAAAAACCCATGTTCTTAAAGTAGTTCGCGCGCGCTTTCAAAAAGGAAGTGAGAGAAAGTAAAACTCGGAATGAGAAAACAGACGTACATTTTATAGTACTTTATGTAAAAATCATCGTTATGACTGTGCATATCCTTAGGAGAAGAGAAACTGTTGGTAGCTTAGTCATTTGCCTACCATTTTTGGCTACCTCTAGATTCATTGTAAACTAGATGATACCCGCAGCTTCGCCCGCGTGGATTGGTCAGATCCTTTGCAGCATCAGGATTGAGGAGTTGGAATCCAAATTTTTTATGGCACAATGTTGCAAAGTTCCCTTAACGATTAAAAAAAATTACGCAAATCGGTTCAGAAATCTCGGAGATATCAGTGTATATATCAGTGTATACCTATGTAAGGTCGAAAAACTCAACTTCATTTTTCAAAGTCGGTTAAAAAAGTAGCCTATGTTACTCTTTGGTTAATCCTCTACTTGTATGTGAAAGTCCCGTCAAAATAGGTTTAACCATTCCGAAGATTAGCCCGTTCAAACAATTCCGAAGATTAGCCCGTTCAAACAGACACGACACTTCAATTTTATTTATTAGTAGTAGTAGTATATAGATAGACACCTACCTATTGCAATATGTGCACGCACCTCTAACCTTGTAGTTAGGGTTGGGCCACCTTCCACTTCTTGATTTACGGGTTATCAGCATTAATACGGGTTTTAGACTTTTTTAGGGAAGACAGTGTTTTACATAGATATTTTTAGGGTTCCGTACTTCAAAAGGAAAATGGAATCCTTATAGGATCACTTCGTTGTCTGTCTGTCTGTCCGTCTATCGTATCTATCAAGAAAACCTATAGGGTACTTCCCGTTGACCTCGAATCATGTTTGGCAAGTAGGTAGGTCTTATAGCACAAATTCGGAAACTGTGAATTTGTGGTCATACCAAAAAAACAGCTTTTCTTTTTATATATTCAGACTAGCTGTTGCTCGCGACTTCGTTCGGGTGGATGTAGGTTTTTAAAAATATTTTCCGAGATAAAAATTAGCCTATATGCTAGTCCAGGGTCTAATCTATCTCCATTCCAAACAGCCCAATCCGTTCAGTAGTTTTTGCGTGAAGGAGTCACACACATACATACATACACACAAACTTTCCCCTTTATAGTATTAGTGTGAAGTGTGATTTACCTGGCCATCCCGTTTTCCACCAGGTCGGTGAATGCAGTCAGGGAGAGCTGGATGTCCTTGCCAAGCCTCGAAGGTAGCTCCTCGAAGGACCTTCCTGATGACACCACTTCTGCATCTGCTGCTTCTGTAACCAAGGATATAAAAATTGGTGTACTGATCTCCTATTGGGAAGGTCGGGGGTTCGATCCCGGGAATGCACCTCTAATTTTTCAGTGTTATGTGTGGTTTAAGCAATTAAATATCACTTGCTTTAACGGTGAAGGAAAACATCGTGAGGAAACCTGCATGCCTGACAGTTCTCCATGTTATCAAAGGTGTGTGAAGTGTGCCGATCCGCACTTGGCCAGTGTGGGTAAGAATGGCACCTTCTTTTTCTGACAAAGATACGCGTTTAGTAGTGCGCCAGCGATTGATTTAAATGACAATGATGACTTGCTTTGACCAGAATTCAAATCTTATATAATCAATGTTGAGTTAGCCTGTAAATCAGTGTGCATCTATAGTTAGTCTTAAGTTTAAATAAATTGTCTTACAATAATTGTAATATTTTTGTACCTATACCGTTCGCTTCCTATTAAAAAAATGAAATAAATCATCATAGACGTTAACAGATTACAAGTGTAAATTAAAAATTTATAACACCCCCGACAAGTGAAGGTTACAGTAACTAGAAAAGAGCTGATCACTTTCAAACGGCTGAACCGATTTTCTTGGATTATAGCTAAGAACCGATCAAACCACCTTTCAAACAAAAAAAAACTAAATTAAAATCGGTTCATTAGTTTAGGAGCTCGATGCCACAGACAGATACATAGGCCAAACTTATAACACCCCTCTTTTTGGGTCGGAGGTTAAAAAGTCAGAGGCCCTAGATCGAATCAGACTCTCCGAACAAAGCAGTGTCTTTAATCACATGGTTATCACCTTTTTATACATATATCAGATAAATCAAAATAATAACATTATAACAACACACTCTTCCATACTTAAGATAAATCAGTTAACAAGTGCAAATTACGTGCGAAAGTTACACCCATTGTTTCTGTATTTATGTGACCACTTTCCATGTTAAGTGCCATGTATATCAGCACTTTCGATCTCACCCAAGGCGAATATCTATAAAGTGTCTATTCTAGTTATTACTAGGTTTTGCCTAAGGCATCTCGGGCCCTAGAATTCGGATTTATTTGCATTGATTTCGATCTAAACTAAGCACTAAGAATTATAGAATACTAAGTGATGCCCGCGACTTCATCCGCGTGGATTTAGATTAAATCCCATTCGAATTCTTCGATTTTCCAGGATAAAACGTTGCCTATCTCTGTGTGGGATGCAAGCTGCCTCTGTACAAAAATGCCCGTGATTTCGTAAACGTGGATTTAGGATTTGGAAAATCCCATGGGAACTCTGATTTTCCGGGACAAAAAGTAGCCTATGTCCGTCCCGGGATGCACGGTTTCTCTGTTCCAAATTTCGTCAATATCGGTTAAGCAGATGGGCCGTCAAAAGTTAGCAGACAGACAGAAATACTTTCGTATTTGGATAGAAGATAGCGTTACTTTGCGGAAGTTCATGTTTAGCAAGAAACAGTTAACTCAAAAAAGTGCCCTTTTTGCCCCTAGGTGTTTGGGGGTCATTTGTAGCATTTGACCTCCTCTACAACCTCTCAAAGAGAAGTTAACGTTTTACTGGACGTCATGTATAAATATCATACAATATGGATTAAAAAATATTAAAAATTATTTCCCGCTTGAAAAGATTTCTGATTTAAATAATATTAAAAAACAAACAAAATTAAAAAAAAAAATAATCAAAATCGGAGCTGTTTCTGAGGACTTCCGACGAAAAAGCTTCATTGGCTCCACTAGTTTTAGTGACTTAGTACATATATTTTTCAAATCCGTATTGTGTAGCATGCAAAACTCGAGTGGCCTATTTACGGAACGTTCGTTGACCTCTAGCGTCATTCGGATGTTTTATTTGTATTGCAATATATTGTGAACTTTTAAAATATACAGGATTAAAAAAAATCGTAGTTTTTTTTTATGATACCTTATCAGTAATCATCAATACTATCACCCGTCTTCGTCTTTAATAGCGTTCTGGTTCACACACTAATATTATAAAGGAGAAAGTTTGTATGTGTGGGTGTGTGTGTTTGTATGTTTGTTACTCCTTTACGAAAAAACTACTGGACGGATAGGGCTCAAATTTAGAATGGAGATAGATTATACCCTGGATTAGCACATAGGCTACTTTTTATCCCGGAAAATCAAAGAGTTCCCACGGGAATTTTAAAAAACCTGCATCCACGCGAACGAAGTCGCGGGTATCAGCTAGTCCTGTATATACAGATACATTGATATGGTCTGACTAGAGATACATATCACGGAGGATCAGTCGATCGGAACGGGGTTAGCAAACCAGATCGATCGTGTATTGTTTTAGTACTTTATATAGCACTAGCTGATACCCGCGACTTCGTTCGCGTGGATGTAGGTTATTTAAAATTCCCGTGGGAACTCTTTGATTTTCCAGGATAAAAAGTAGCCTATGTGCTAATCCAGGATATTATCTATCTGCATTCCAAATTTCAGCCAAATCCGCCCAGTAGTTTTTGCGTGAAGGAGTAACAAACATACACACACACACACACACACACACACACACACACACACACACACACACACAAACACACACACACACACACACACACACACACACACACACACACACACACATACAAACTTTCGCCTTTATAATATTAGTGTGATGTGATGTGATATAGCACTAGTTAGTAATGTAAGTGGTGATAGCCTATGTGCTAGTGGTTAAGACGTCGGATTCCTACATGTGCCGTCCGTAGTTTGATTCCGGGTACGCACCACTAACTTTTCGGAGTTATATCCGTTTTCAGGGTCCCGTACCTCAAAAGGAAAAACGGAAATCCATATAGGATCACTTTGTTATCTGTCCGTCCGTCAGTCCGTCCGTCGTGTCTGTCAAGAAAACCTATAGGGTACTTCCCGTTGACCTAGAATCATGAGATTTGGCAGGTAGGTAGGTCTTATAGCACAAGTAAAGGAATAAATCCGAAAACCGCGAATTTGTGATTACATCAATACACACAAGTTTAAAAAATGTATTTAAAGTATGCTCCTGAAGAAAGCTTATTATACCTACAATCGAAGATTATGTAAATGACAAAAAAAAGCTTGAATTTGACTCGCTCCAGCAATACACGGGGTTGCAATTGCTTCTATAGTACAGTATGGCATATTATTGTAAATTGAATATTTGAAAAGAGCAACCGCCGAGTTTCTTGCTGGTTCTTCTCGGTAGGAACGGCATTCCGAACCAGTGGTAGATTATTTTGACGATTCAAAAGCACTTGTAAAAGTTTAATTGAATAAAAATATATTGAATTTGAATTCGGATACAAAAAAAATACAATCTTGTTTTTAACCCCCGACCCAAAAAGAGGGGTGTTATAAGTTTGACGTGTGTATCTGTGTATCTGCCTGTGGCATCGTAGCGCCTAAACGAATGAACCGATTTGAATTTAGTTTTTTTTTGTTTGTTAAAGTGGCTTGATCGAGAGTGTTCTTAGCTATCATCCAAGAAAATCGGTTCAGCCGTTTGAAAGTTGTCAGCTTTTTTCTAGTTACTGTAACCTTCGCTTGTCGGGGGTGTTATAAATTTTTAATTTACACTTGTAGGTATACTAATACCTACTCTCACAACACAACATATAGTGTATAAACTAATACCAGAAGTTAAATCGTCAGATTATTCAGCTTTCATTCAGTAATTGCTATCATATTTGTAATTCGTACAACAAATTAACTTTCTCTCTCAAAAACAGGCTTTTTTGGCTCTCCTGAGAAAAGTCGATGGCACATTTTTGTGATAAGTTTGAAGATGGTTGAAAATTTCGGAATTCTGTTTTCGACAATTAAGTATGTAGGCAAGTATTGTCTTATTTTCAGGGTTCTGTATAAAAGTGTTTTTTCTTGTACGATGACACGGAACCCTTCGTGTGCGAGTCCGACTCGCACTTGACCGGGTTTTCTGTAAAGGTTAAAGTAATAAGTAAAATGTATAAATATCGAAACTTTATAGTGTACTGTAATTCAATATTTTGTATTTATAATAAAATTTGTAAGTATAGATTTTTTTGGCAACTTTTTATTGTTGTTCAAAATCACACTTCACACTAATATTATAAAGGCGAAAGTTTGTGTGTATGTGTGTGTGTGTGTGTATGTTCGTTACTCCTTCACGCAAAAACCACTGGACGGATTTGGCTGTTTGGAATGGAGATAGATAATATCCTGGATTAGCACATAGGCTACTTTTTATCCCGGAAAATCAAAGAGTTCCCACGGGATTTCAAAAACCTAAATCCACGCGGGCGAAGTCGCGGGCATCAGCTAGTTCAGATATATAAGTTTGCCCTTGACTGCAATCTCACCTGGTGGTAAGTGATGATGCAGTCTAAGACAGACCTGGGCTACCGTGGAATGGATGTGCTATTAAATAGTGCGAAGCCGGGGCTTAGTCAGTTAGTTATTTATTACATCTTGTAAACGTTTCATACGTTTTATACACGGATACAACAATCTACCTCAATTATACCCATTATGTACCACAAAAGAAAAGGTTCCACGGGATTTTGAACCCTATGCCGTAGCAATAAGGCCTATGAAATAACAAAGAAATGAAGTAAAATGCGTGAAAATGAGCTAAAGAGATAACTCAAGACACGGTGGTTGGGTACGGAATTTCTATTTATCAAATTGACATCTAGTGCAAGAGACAGTTGTCAATTTTGATGCAACGGGAACACAAGAAAACGATAAAGTTGAAACCTAAAACCCGACTGCGATCGTCTTAATAAACGCTGAAATAATATAGTATTAATAGCTGAAGTAATATAGTAATAATGTAGTTTTACCGTCTGATTTTTAAAAACCCATATCTACGGGAACGAAGTCGCGGGCATCGGCTAGTAATTAATAATGAAAGAAAAAATATTTCTTTCTTTAAATGATAAGAAATAGAATGCTTGGGAATGAGTTGCTTAACAGCTTTGATAGTTGATAGTTCCGATAAGTTTAAGTGATATTAAAAAGAATACCCGGCTGAATTCGTTGTGGGCTCTTCTCAGACATGGGCGCGTTTGAAACCCTCGTGCCTTAGTTTTAAGTTTACGTTATTGTTTTTCACCATTACCTCATTATATTCTTACAAATTCAACAATCAAAAAGTGAATAATCAACAACTTAGAAAAGATGCTTTGAGTTTGAATTTAATCGTTACTAGAGAGAGATTACTCATGATTTTTACTGTAAAAATAAATAAATAAAAAAGTAGCCTATGTCCTTCCCCGGGATGTATTCCAAGTCTTTACTCAATTTCATTAAAATAGGTTCTGCGGTTCGGCCGTGAAAACGTAGCAGACAGACAGACACACTTTCGGATTTACAATATTAGTATGGTTAGATATAATTCTGCAACCATCTCTTAGCCTATAGCTATAAAAGAAAAACGTTTTCAATAAGTAGGGTCGTTGACTTTATGCGGTAAATATTTATTGTAAGTGTATAATAAATTATAAGTGTTATCATTTGTCATGTATGTAAATACTAATAAAAAAATATAGAAAAAAAGTTACCGGTTAGAAAAAAAGTTAGAGTTTTACCGGTTTTGCCGTGCTTGTTAAATATATTTTTTAAACTACCTACATATTTTGTAGTTTTTTTAAATTTCAACTTATACAAGTGCTAAAAAATTTACGAGACATTTCACCGCGTTTAATAGCCTCATCGGGTGACGGTAGGGCTGGCTCATTTTTTGCGCAACGGATCAACCTGGCTGTCCAGCGTGCAAATGCAGCCAGTATTCTTGGCGCCATTCCACGCGGGCATGATTTGTATATGAATTAGATAAGGCTAGCTTTAAGTTTTGTTGTAATATTTTCTTAATAAAAAAATTATAATAATTAAAAAAAGATACAAGTTAGGTTTTTTAAGGTATGGCTACCTACTTATAGTTCTATTGCTGATTATAAAATTAAAACACTTTAATTGGTAGGTTCTCTCAGAATATTACCGTGGTTTAAGCCTCAATAGCTCAACCGGTAAAGGAGTGGACTGAAAACCGAAAGGTCGCCGGTTCAAACCCCGCCCGTTGCACTATTGTCGTACCTACTCCTAGCACAAGCCTGACGCTTAGTTGGAGAGGAAAGGGGAATATTAGTCATTTAACATGGCTAATATTCTTTTGTAAAAAAAAAAAAAAAACAATCGTATGCGGAGGGATCTAGGATCCCGCCGCATTTATTATTCTAAGAAACCAATCTTGACGCAAGTGACAACAACAAAGTACAAAGTTTCAACTCAAGCGGAGAGCGATAAACAGGCGCATTTAATGGAAACAGACAAACGTACATTATTTTTTATTTAAAAGAAGATTTTACTTAAAAGTTGAGAATAGGGATTTCTTAAAACTAAACTTTGCGCGATTTTAATTTGTAATTTTTCAAAATATCTACCTAGGACAATCTTTTAAAAAGGTGTAACTCAAATCTTATAAAGGTACTTGATGTTAGTTGTTATTAAAATTTATTTTACTTAGCTGTGGTTTCTATATATAGTTGAATAATAATTATTGGAATTATAACACCTTTTTATAAGTTGTCCTTTTTTATTTTTTACCAGAATAAATTAAAAACCTATGCCTAAAATAATAAAACTGTTTCATTTCCTCGTTTTCATGTACGAAACCATTATGGAACAGTTACTTAGTAAAATAAAGTCATCATAATTTTTAATTATTGACGTGATTCGCTCAAACTTTTTTGTGTTACAAAATACCGATAGATTTTTTATACAATTTTTTTATCTCATCATAAATTCAAATTCAAATCATTTTTATTTAATTAGACTTTTACAAGTACTTTTGAAACGACAAGAGCATGTACCACTGGTTCGGAATGCCTTTCCCACAAGCAAGAAACTCGGCGGCTGCTCTTTTCAAAGATTTGATATACAATATTATGCCATGTATAAAAGCAATTGAAGTTTACTTAGTTTTTTCCATTAGGCTGTTTATCGAAGGGCTGTATGATTATAAACCTTTGCCTACCTGCCCAAATCATCCGTTGCTTGTCAACCTCTTTGTCCCAGCTGTCAAGTAATTTTCCCGCCTTTTCCCGCGCACACACCCACGAGTCCCCGCCATTTTCGCCGAAACAGTCCAAAATCGACATTAAACTGGGTCCCACATTTCTTCCAAAATTCATAACATATTCATAGGATCTTTCGAAAAGACTAGCACTATTAACAATGTGAAACGAATTAAAACAAATTAGGAATAGTATGAAAACTTTTTTATCCGCCATTTTGGCGTTTTGACAGATCATGCGCGCGCAGTTCGGCGGTGAAATGCTTTCGCGCCCAAGGTTAGACTGGCGGGCTGGTGTGAAAGTCATCTAATATAGATGCTGGGTATATGTGTAGAATGGATTGCGCGGTGTGGGAACTCAAATAAAAAGAGACAGAAAATGGTAGGCTGCACGATTAATATAAACCCACCTATTTCATTCCTAGTTCTATCACAGAAAACCTAAAAGCACCTTAAGTTACAGCGGGGTGATTTCCTAACTCAGTGACCAACTCATTAACCGACTTCAAAAAAACGAGGAGGTTCTCAATTCGTCGAAATCTTTTTTTTTAATTTCGCTAACTCAGTCACCAATTTTTTTCCGGCTCTTTTTCACGTATAGCTCCTCTGGAAAATAGTTAAATTGAATTTCTGATTCAATATTCGGTTTCAGATTAATGTGCTACACTAACCACCAAAATTATCACCAAAATTTCAGGTTTGTAAATCTACTGTGTATGTTTGTTACAATTACAAACATACACATAGTACAGTTATGAGATAGAGACCTGTGAAATGCGCACGGATAGACAGACAGACAGCAGAATGACAGTAATAGGACACTACTTTACTCTTTGGGTGCGGAACCCTAAAACGGGGAAAAAGAGAAGTTTAGGTCACAGCGCTGTGCGAGCTGAATTGCAATTTATTGCGCTGTAACAAGAGTCGCTATTATTTTATTTAAATGTTTTTGAGGTGTGAGCCTTCTGTACCTGAATTGTACCTATTAAGTAATCATCGTCATTATAAGCCGATAGACGTCCACTGCTGAACATACGACTCTAGTTGGGACGTCCATAGTCCATACGCCACGGTCTCGTTTGATGCCGTCTGCCCACCTATAATAAATCACACTATCACATCACACTATCACACTAATATTATAAAGGTGAAAGTTTGTGTGAATGTGTTTGTGTATGTTTGTTACTCCTTCACGCAAAAACCATTCGACAGATTTGACTGAAATTTGAAATGCAGATAGATAATATCCTGGATTAGCACATAGGCTATTTTTTATCCCAGAAAATTAAAGAGTTCCCACGGGATTTTGAAGACAGCTTCAAAACCCACTGAGCTGTGTCGGTTACTCTGGTGCTCCTATGGATCTATTCATTTCTGATTTGAATGTAGAGAAATTTTCTCGAAGGAATTAAAAACCCCCTAATTTGCTATAATCCGCAGAAAAGGCAAATCTGTATAGTGCAGCAAGCGACACGCACCGTCTGCCCCCCCACTGCTAAGCATGTAGGAAAAGCCAGCCACCAACTACCACCACGCAACAGCACACAAATCTACCAGAACACACTTCCTTGGATATCATGGACTTCCGCAAAGTAACGCTTGCCTCTATACAATATTTGAGCCACGTGCGTGGTGTGGCTTGTTTGGTGGCTGGCTTTTCCAGCATGTTTATCAGTGGGAGGGCGGGCGGTGCATGTCGCATGCTGCATGTTGCACCATACAGATTTCTTTGGTTTGGCGGATTATAGCAAATTAATCTTTTGGTTCCTTGTATATCATGGACTTTCGCAAAATAACGCCTGCTTCTATACTCCATATAGATTTGTCTGGTTTAAAGTAGCAAATTAAGCTTTTGGTTCCTTGTAAACCTATACCTGTCTCGCTCACAGTTACATAGCGAGCGATACATACATCGCAAACCGTTTCACACGGAGTCGGATACTTTCTTCGCGTGCGGCGTGTCCGTGCGTAAGTTTAATTGCGACCTTCTTTTGTATGCGGATGTGTTACTCATTTGCAGGGTTCGTCAAAATCCGATATTTCGACCTCCCCGGCGTAGTGGTGACCCTATGTGGGAGGTCCCAGATCCGATTCCCGGCGTCGACAATGTGTAATTTATAACTTCTAAATTGTCTATGGTCTGGTCATTTTGCGGATTTGATGGCGCCATAAAAACATAAAAACTGACATAGGCTAAGTACTTTTTATCCCGGAAAATTAAGGAGTTCCCACGGGATTCCTAAAACCCATCCGCTTAACCGATTTGTATGAAATTCGGTACCGAGGTAGCTTGCGTCCCCGTAATTGACATAGGCATTTAATCCCGGTAAATCAAAAAGTTCCCACGGGATCTTTAAAAACCTACACGCGGACGAAGTCGCGGGCATCCTTAAGTAAGGAATAAGAAAGAAGAAGATATTAAAATTACGTGAGTAATTAGTCAAAATTTCTAAAAAAAAAATGGTAGCCATCCCTAATAACCATAATCAATTTGCCTCGACCATACCATAGTGCGTAAATTACATAAACACAATTTTATGAGTAGGTAGGTAAGTATTTAAATTGTTCATAAGTAAATTGATTTTCTATGGACAAGACACACTTTCGTTATATATTTTCGGAGTTGTATACGATTTTGATCCTTAACTCCTAAAGCATAAACACAAGAATTGGTTGTTCGTGGAAACTTTAGTTATATACTTATTATCTACAATCCACTAGCTCATACTGGACAGCAAAAATTTCAAACCCCTATTTCACCCCCTTAGAAGCTGAATTTTCAAAAATCCTTTCTTAGGGGATGTCTACGTCATAATAGCTATCTGCGTTCCCAGCCCGATCCGCCAATTAGTTATAGGAGTGCGTTGATAAATCGGTCAGTCAGTCAGTCAGTCAGCTTTTTAACCCCCGACCCAAAAAGAGGGTGTTATAAGTTTGACGTGTGTATCTGTGTATCTGTCTGTAGCATCGTAGCTCCTAAACGAATGAACCGAATTTAATTTAGTTTTTTTATTTATTTGAAAGGTGGCTTGATCGAGAGTGTTCTTAGCTATAATCCAAGAAAATCGGTTCAGCCGTTTGGAAATTATCAGTTCTTCTCTAGTTTTCTTATAGAGGTTTTTTAAATTTTGAGTTATGCATTCTGGGGATGGACTGTCAGAAAAATCAAAGAGTTCCCCAGGATTTTTAAAAATCTATATCCACGCGGACGAAGTCGCGGGCATTATTATATTCTCCTATATATCTTTGTATAATTGGTAAGTTTCTGTGTTAACAATACTGATGCAATAACTAAGTGGGTTTAAGCCAATTTATGGGCGATCATAGGGCTTCCTAAATCCCTTTAAAGGGAAATGAACCCTAGGAATTGGGTCATTTCTAGGGCTAACAACCATTCATCATTATCTTCATCACTCCATCGCCAGTCCACTACTGAGTACGGGTCTCTTCTCAGAATGAGAAGGGCTTAGGCCACAGTCAGCCACGCTGCAGCTGGTCCAATGCGGATTGGCAGACTTCACACACCTTTGAGAACATTATGGAGAACTCTCAGGTATGCAGGTTTCCTCACGATGTTTTCCTTCACCGTTAAAGCAAGTGATATTTAATTGCTTAAAACGCACATAACTGAAAAGTTAGTGGTGCGTGCCCGGGATCGAACCCCCGACCTCCGATTAGGAGGCGGACGTTCTAACCACTAGGCTATCACAGCTTTCGCGTATCTACGAACCGACCGGTGACCCAACATGAAATTTGGTACAGGGTCAGCTTACATCCCAGGGAAGGACATACTATCTTTTATCCGGAAAATCAAAGAGTTCCCACGGGATTCTTAAAGTCCCATTCGCGTAACTGATTTGTATGAAAGGTGCCGAGGTAGCTTGCGTAATTGACATAGGCAACTTTTGTCCCGGAAAATTAAACAGTTCCCACGGGATCTTTAAAAACTTAAATCCACGCGGACTAAGTCGCGGGCATCCTCTAGTTACATAATATATTAAAACGAACAAACCATAACTGTTTCCAATGAAACATTTACACCCATTACACGACTAATAATATGTTAAAAACTAAACAATCTTTGCATGTGAAACGCTAGGGGAAAAGGACTCTGTTTTGGACTTTACGGAACCCTAAAAATAAGAACAAAGTTGGCGGCCTTCACTCAACCGACCTAGCCTTCTCTTGCAGGCAACCAATGGTGTAAAAGGACAGGTACAGATACTAAACTTAGAGCTAGGGCTTTTTGAAGCGATCATCGCATAGGTTTTGACCTAAATGCATAATAGACAATTAGAGCCTCAATAGCTCAACCGGTAAAGGAGTGGACTGAAAACCGAAAGGTCGACGGTTCAAACCCCGCCCGTTGCACTATTGTCGTACCTACTCCTAGCACAAGCCTGACCCTTAGTTGGAGAGGAAAGGGGAATATTAGTCATTTAACATGGCCTAATATTCTTTATTAAAAAAAAATTTTTTGCTAGTGTAGCGTAGTGTAGAAAAGAGCTGATAACTTTCAAACGGCTGAACCGATTTTCTTGGATTATAGCTAAGAACACTCTCGATCAAGCCACCTTTCAAACAAAAAAAAAACTAAATTAAAATCGATTCATTAGTTTAGGAGCTACGATGCCGCAGAGAGATACACAGATACACACGTCAAACTTATAACAGCCCTCTTTTTGGGTCGGGGGTCAATAAAAGTAGGTAGGTAGTAATTCATACATCATATTAATCACTATAACGATATTGAACCGATTTTCCAACCAACCTAACAGGTATAATTAGAAGGTACGTAATTACAAATATGTAGCCATTTGCAAAGGTTACACTACAATTGATATAACCTGATTTTTTTTATAGATATATCACCTCGCGTGGCTGTCGTTCCTTCGATCGCTTTGTTTACTTAAAAATTAAAAAAAAGTGCGAAAAAATATGTGAAAAAATAAGTGAAAAAAATTGTATTTTTTTTAACTAATCCTGAATTCAATAATAACAGCAAGTAATGCTTAAATATTAAATAAAGAAATCAGCTAATAAAAAAAATAGATTTAATCTTTTAGTGCGTGTGTTAAAAAAGTGTGGAAAAAGAGTTTTTTTTTTCAAAAATTATAAATATGTATATTCATTCAAAGCTCATCACAATAATTACTAAGTATAATGATATTGTAGACAAAGAATAAATGATATTAAACTGGTTTTGTAATCTAGTTAATATAAAAAATTGAAGTGCCTGTCTGTTTGAACGGGCTAATCTTCGGAATATCTAAACCTATTTTGACGGAACTTTCACAGATAAGTAGAGGATTAACCAAGGAGTAACATAGGCTACTTTTTTAACCGACTTTGAAAATGGAGTTGAGTTTTTCTACCTATGTACACTGATATCTCCGAGATTTCTGAACCGATTTGCGTAATTATTTTTAATCGATAAAGGAACTTTGTGACACTGTTCCACAAAAAATTTGGATTCCAACTCCTCAATCCTGATGCTGCAGGGTATCTGACCGCGGGCGAAGCTGCGGACATCAGCTAGTCTAACCTAACTATGTAGTTCGCGGCTAGGTATAATTAGTAGGTACGTAATTATGCAGCGATTTGCGCTCGTCGCTCGTAACTCGTAAGGTCATACTCTACAACTGATACAACCTGATTTTTTCATAGACATTCCACGCCGCGGGGATGTCGTGCCTACGTTCGCTTTGTTTACTTAAAAATTAAAAAAAAGTGCAAAAAAATAGTAAAAAAATTAGTGACAAAAATTTAAAAAATATATTAAAGAATTTAATAAAAAATAAAAAAGTAATTTTCAAAGATAAATTAAAGGCGATTGTTTAAAGTTTGAATTGAAAATCAGGTATAACATGTTTTATAAGATTTAAGAACCTAATCTTTTAGTGAAAAAAAGTGTGAAAAAAGTGGTTTTTTTCATTCATAAATATAAAAAAAAGTAATGAAAGTTTGGTTTAAGAAAAAACAAAAATAGCGAGTAATTTTCAAAAGATAAATCAAATGCGTTGAAACAAATAAATAATAAAATCAGATATATAAATCAGTGTAAAAAAAATATTTTCTAGAACATTTTTTAAAATATCATTTTACTCTCTTAGATTTAGGACTATGTTGTTCTCGTTGTTGTTCTAAACCTTAAAGTATTAGAACCATATCTAACATAACTTTAAACTTAAATTATTATTATTTACTTATTAATAGCGGCAATACTGTGAAAATTTTAAGTCTCTACCCATTTATGGTTCATGAGAAACAGCCCGCTGACAAACAGACACACAGACGGACGGACGGACAGCGAAGGCTTATTAATAGAGTCCCGGAATTCTACGGAACCCTAAAAATCAAGGTAGTTATAAGTAAAGAATTCAAATACGTGCGTAAATTAATACAAAGTTGTTGAATGTTTATGTTCAAGTATAGGTTAAATCATTTTGTAACACGTTTCATAGAATATTTTCATTTAATCATTGCGTTGTCTCAAACTTACCTATAGTACCTAGTCCACAGTTCAAACTCTGAAAAAGGACAAAGGTCTCTTGTAAGAATATTCACACTCCGCGTCTGTCCACTTGTTGACTAGTTAATTTTATATCCCGTAGCTTTAGTTTTAACAGGGCTATCTCCGTCACTTACTCCATACAATCGTAGTCCCAATTTCATTTGAATATTAAGCAACCAAAGTCCATGAAATTTTGCAGACATATTCTAGAAACTAATATCTGTGCCTGTGGTGTTTTAGATTTTTCTAAAATTATGTAGTTTTAAAATTACGAGAGCTCAAAGATTTGTATGTGAATTTTTAAGACCGCGTAATTTTGAAACCGAATATTTTAACGGAAATCTGGAAAACCACAGGCATAGATATTAGTTTCCAGAAAGTTTCTACAAAATTCCATTGAGTATGATTGGTTAGTATTCCAATGAGAGACGAACTACGTTTGTATGGAGCGAGTGACGGTGAGACCCCTCTAACAATTCCGACCATCAAAAGGAGTACAATTGTACTTACTTTGAATAAATGATTTTGACTTTGACTTTGACTATAATCAAATCAAACAAAATAATAAAAATCCATCAAGTTTTATAAATTCAAAGTGCTTTAAGTGTTCACATATTTTACATTTTCAGTCTATTCACGGATTAACCGATTTTGACATTTGATGCAAAATTAGCTTAGGTAAGTACCTCTACATAATATTATTATCTCAGAAAATCAAAACGTTTCCACGGGATTTGAAAAAGTAAATTAATCCAACCGGACTTTTAAAGAAACCACAGGCAACATGTATTTTAAATTAAAAAACCAGTCAAGTGCGAGTCGGATTCGCACACGAAGGGTTCCGTACCGTCGTACAAGATATATTTAACACTTTTATGTAGAACACTGCAAATAATGACGGACTGCGCCAACTATATGTGATTTTGTAAATGAATTGTTTTGTGAACACATTCATTTTTGTGATGTAATCACAAATTCATGGTTTGCGAATTTTTCCCTTTACTTGTGATTTAAGACCTACCTACCTGCCAAATTTCATGATTATAGATCAACGGGAAGTCCTCACGGGTTTCTTGACAGACACGACAGACAGATAGACGGACAAACAGACAAACAGAGCCTCGATAGCTCAACGGTTGAGGAGCGTACTGAATTCCGAAAGGTCGGCGGTTCAAACCCCACCCGTTACACTATTGTCGTACCCACTCCTGGCACAAGCTTTACGCTTAATTGGAGGGGAAATACTCCCCGTATTAATCATGATTATCATGGCTAATATTCTTAAAAAAAAAAAGTGATCCTATCATCATGAGCAACGCATCACCGGCTCACTACAGAGCATGGGTCTCCTCTCAGAGTGAGATGGGCTTTGGCTATAGTCTCGCCTAGCCAAGTTTCGATTGGCAGACTGACAAAGTGATCCTGTAAGGGTTCTTTTTAAGGTACGGGACTCTAAAAATATAAATCAGTGACTTTACTGTGTACAATTAAGCTGTTATAAATAGAGAAACAGGTTTAAGTAAATCAGTCTGAGTAACATGGAATTACTTATACTTTATTAAAAATGTTTAAAGAACTTGATTGTGATGTTAAAAACTTGGTTTTTTTTCCACAAACCGTTAGTCGAATCTATAAAATAGTTTTTATTTACCAAATATTACAAGTTTTGTACTTGGAAAAGCTAATTTATAAACTTCGAATATATATTATAATATACAAGAAGACGAAATCGCGAGAAAAAGGATATTTTTTTAGGATTATTTAATTATAATAAATAAGTACCCGACTAATCCTAAAAAGCAATTTATCTTTTCAGCCACTAAGTGAAAGTGAACATGAAAGTGAATAAAAAATAAAAACAAAAAATACTATATAACAAATCTTGAAAAAAAAAAATTGTAAAACAAATATGGCAGTGGTTTAGGAGGATTTTTTTTTTTGATTTTTTTTTGAATTTTTCCAAAATGTGTGACGTCGAAGCCCAAGTGCAGCCAACAAAAACGATTAAAGAGAACTTCACAATAAACCTGTTCTTACGCACAATTTTCCACGTTATATATTTTGTGTGGTTCGTGTGTGTGTTATCTTGGGGTTGCATGATTTGGTTCACGATCACCGACGACCAACTGAAGCATCCGATTCTGAAGGATCTGAAGATTTTGGCGCCATTTTTCTTCACGAATTGGAATTTTGTGAGTATTTTTTTTTTGTTTTTTTATCTATGGCACTGTTATTTTTCAGGCACTACGATGTAGCGCTGTTTTCTCCAAATATCGGCAGATTTTTGTGCTTAGCTGGTTTTTAGGGTTCCGTTAACAAAATAGTAAAAATGGAATCCTTATGGAGCACTTTCTCCGTCCGTTAACTGTCATATTCGATTATTGCAGTAACTATTATAGCTACCGAGATGAAATTTTGAATACATAGTTGTATATACCGTGTATAAATAATAGTGGCCCAACATCATTGTTTTTTTAAATAAAAATAGCGAGCAAACGAGGAATCAGAATCAATAAGAATCGAAAATTGGAGGAATTTCTATCGAGAAAAAAATTCGCGAGTTTTTTTTACCGATCTGAGCTAAAAGTTTAATTTAGTAGAAAAAACATAGTTTGAGAACGAGTTTGATTTACGTCATTGGTTCACGCAAAAATTCGCAGTATCGCCTCTAATAGCAGTTTTTTCCCCAATGGGATTTTTTAAATTGCTCTTTTTAGGGTTCCCTTATCACTTCATTTTCTGTCCGTCTGTCGTGTCTGTCAAGAAAACCTATAGGATACTTCCCGTTGACCTAGAATCATGAAATTTGGCAGGTAGGTAGGTCTTATAGCATAAGGGAACGAAAAATCCGAAAACCGTAAATTTGTGGTTACATCACAAAAAAAATTAAAATGTGGCCATGAACAAATAATAATTAGTATTTTCAACTTTCAAAGTAAGATTACTATATCAAGTGGGATATCGTAAAAAAGTGTTTTATCCGTACATTCTAAAACAATTTTTTATTTATTTTTATTTGATTTATTGTGCAAAATATCAAAAAAAAAACAGCTGTAGTACGGAACCCTCGGTGGGCGAATCGAACTCGCACATGGCCGGTTTTTTCCCCAATTGGATTTTTAAATCGGTTTTTTTTAACTAAGTAGACCTGTTTTAAAAACCTGTACCCTATCTATACTAATATTATAAAGAGGAAACCTTTGTATCTTTGTATTTTTGTATGTTTGTATTGAATAGGCTTAAAAACTACTGGACCGATTTCAAAATTTCTTTTACCATTACTTAGAGGGATTCTTCCGAATCCGTATAGGCTATATTTTATCCCGGAAAATAGAAAAAATAAATGTCCACCCGTGCGAAGCCGGGGCGGGTCGCTAGTTTATTATATTAGAACGGTGATAGCTTGTGGTTAAGTGTTAGTGGTTAATGCTCAAGTATTAAAGGCGCCGGGATAACCTAACCCGTAGGTATAACTGGTAATGTGTGGCACAGCTTTCAAAAATAAACTTTTCTTTCTTTCTTTTAGATTAACCTTCTATTCAAGAGGTCGAGGGTTCGATTCCGGACTGCGAACTTTTCAGTTATGTGCGTTTTTAACCCCCGACCCAAAAAGAGGGGTGTTATAAGTTTGACGTGTGTATCTGTGTCTCTGTGTATCAGTGTATCTGTCTGTGGCATCGTAGCGCCTAAACGAATGAACCGATTTTAATTTAGTTTTTTTTTGTTTGAAAGGTGGCTTGATCGAGAGTGTTCTTAGCTGTAATCCAAAAAAATCGGTTCAGCCGTTTGAAAGTTATCAGCTCTTTTCTAGGTACTGTAACCTTCACTTGTCGGGGGTGTTATAAATTTTTAATTTACACTTGTAAGCAATTAAATATCACTTGCTTTAACGGCGAAGGAAAACATCGTGAGGAGGAACATGCCTGAGAGTTCTCCATAATGGTCTATATGAAGTCTGCCAATTCGCACTACGCCAGCGTGGTGGAATATGGCCTAACCCATTTCATTGAGAGGAGACCCGTCCTCAGTAGTGGGCCAGTGATGGACTGATCACGATGATAACGATTTATTATTTAAGCGCTATAAAAATATACATGTAGTAATCTGTATATGTTTGTTAGTTCATCTATGCCGTTGTAACTCCCAAACTATTATTTTAATTTAGACTAGCTAATGCCCGCGACTTCGGCCGCATGGACTACGCTTTCAAACCTAAATTTTACCCCCTTAGGAGCTGAGTTTTCAAAAATCCTTACTTAGCGGATGTCTACGTCATAATAGCTATCTACATGCCAAATTTCAGCCCGATCCGTCCAGTAGTTTGAGCTGTGCGTTGATAGATCAGTCAGTCAGTCATCTTGGATGAAATTCAAGTCAGTCAGTCACCGTTTTCTTTTATGTATTTAGATGAATGAAATGTCAGTAAAAATATAATGAACTAGCCGATGCCCGCGACTTCGCCCGCGTGGATTTAGGTTTCAAAATCCTGTGGGAACTCTTTGATATTCCGGGATAAAAAGTAGCCTATGTGCTAATCCAGGATATTATCTATCTCCATTCCAAATTTCAGCCAAATCCGTCCAGTAGTTTTTTTTAGTTTTAGTTTTTGCGTGAAGGAGTAACAAACACACACACACACACACACACACACACACACACACATACAAACTTTCGCCTTTATAATATTAGTGTGATAGTGTGATTACTACCTGCCCTAGACCTAGACTTACATCTAGGAAATTATTAAGTTCTAGAATTTATAACACGCAATTATATTATTGTTGCTAAAACTAGCGGGAAAAATCATTGAGATGAATGAATTAACGGAGGATAATAAATTGTAGGTAATAGGTATAACAAGCGAGTGATAATAACTATGCTTTGGCACTTAGGTATACAATCGCCTATAGGAAGCGACTAGCTATCGACTATTTTCTCGCTTAGCGGATATGCTCGCTTTATGGTCCCTTGACTCTCCGTCACTTACTCCATACAATCGTAACTTGAATCTCATTTGAATACTAAGCAACCAAAGTCTATAAAATTTTGCTGACACATTCTAGGAACTATGTCTGTGTATGTAGTTTTCTAGATTTCTCTAAAAATATGTATTTTTAAAGTTACACGGGCTCAAATATTTGTATTTTTCTATCAAAAAAGGCCCAACTTTGTGCTCGTTTTTCTAGACAACGAAGCAATTAGAGCCTCAATAGCTCAACCGGTAAAGGAGTGGACTGAAAACCGAAAGGTCGACGGTTCAAACCCCGTCCGTTGCACTATTGTCGTACCTACTCCTAGCACAAGCCTGACGCTTAGTTGGAGATGAAAGGGGAATATTAGTCATTTTGTAAAAATTAGTCCTTAAATAAATAAAAAATAAAAAATAAAATAAAAAAAAACATGGCTAATATTCTTATATATATATATATATATATATATATTAAAAAAAAATTAAACACGTCATTTTGGTAAAACCCATGTAAAACCACAGACTTCTTAAAAACGTACAATCGATGTATGGTTCCAAGATTCCGTGTCAATAAAAGATATTTTTTTTAATATTTTATTTATTTAATCAGACTTAATGAAAAGTGAACATTTTACACCAAACTTTGTAGACCAAAGCACTAGAAAACAAACACTCATCAAAATCGGTCCAGTAGTATAGACGCTACGGTGGAACACACAGAATCTGGATACAAACACACACATACATACATAGACTGCTAAAATCATAACCCTTCCTTGTAGCTTTGCCGCAGTCGGGTAAAAAATTACGTCGATCCGATGTTCCGTTGCAGCGTGATTGAAGGACTAATCAACAAACAAATAACAAATATTTGAATAATTACTTTATTATTAGAAGGCTTTTGTGTTTTTATTTAAAGTTGTGTTCTTTGTTTTAAAGAACTGTCGACGTTAAATTGTAGCATAATATTTCATTTATAACCTTCGAAATACAGGTTTTTATTTATACCTACTTCCTAGTCCATAGTCCACTATACTTGCATATTATAATATGTTGAAGCTATAAAAATGTATCAAATTACTTTTTTTACCCGACTGCGGCAAAGCCAAAAGGAAGGGTTATGATTTTAGCAGTCTATGTATGTATGAGTGTATGTTTGTATCCAGATTCTGTGTGTTCCACTGTAGCGCCTAAACTACTGAGCCGATTTTGATGCATGAGGTGTCAATCGATTCGTCTTAAAGGCTCGAGTGACATCTAAGGCTACATTTTATACGAAAAAAATTGACTGTCTGTGGCATCGTAGCTCCTAAAGTAATTAATCGATTTTAATTTAGTTTTTTTTGTTTGAAAGGTGGTTTGATCGAGAGTGTTCTAAGCTATACACCAAGAAAATCGGTTCAGCCGTTTGAAAGTTATCAGCTCTTTTCTAGTTACTGTAACTTCACTTGTCGGGGGTGTTATAATTTTTTTTATTTACACTTGTAAAGAGCCTCTATTTAATAATTCCTGAGAAATAATTTATTTAATTAACTACAATTAGCTACAATCTGAATTAAAATTAAGTACCTACCTAGATGTTGCTGTGAAAATACTACCTAGTATATTATAATAAATAAGTAGGTATATGTAGGTAAAGATGACCAGATAAACAATACAACCTACCTTTTCCGTTATAAGCATGTAATTTTTAAACCAATTAATTTATTGAACTTGAACCTTGCACTAGGTAGGTAGGTAGGTACTTATGCAATAACTAGCAAATGCACGTGTCTTCTTCCGCGTGGATTTAGGTATATAAAAATCCCATGGAAACTCGTCGATTTTCCGGGATAGTAGTTAGTTTTAGGGAAACAGTTTTCGCTTGATGCGGGCGCAGACAGACAGACAGACATAGTTACATATATTTTGAAAATTTAAAAAAATGTTTTTGGGTCTATATCGATAGTACTAATGCTTTCTCCGATTAAAATTTTCAAAATATATTTAACTAGTGGATTTAGATTTTTATAGATCCCGTGAGAACTTTTTGATTTTCCGGGATAAAATGTATATGTTAATAACTGGGACGAAAGCTATCTCGGTACCAAATTTCATACAAATCAGTTAAGTGAATGGGTCTTTACGAATCCCGCGGGAACTCCTTGATTTTCCGGGATAAAAAGTAGCCCTTGTCCGTCCCCGGGATATAAGCTAACCCTGTACCCAACGTCAGAATCGGTTACACTGTTGGGTCGTGAAAAGGTAGCAGACAGACAGACAGACAGACACACTTTCGCATTTATAATATTAGTATGGATATGGATGAACAGAATCGTCCAGTTACAGTTTTATCATTAGACCATAAGAGTATAGATATTAGAAGTATACATATTATAGGTATATCTAGTTCCTTATATTACAAGTGTAAATTAAAAATTTATAACACCCCGACAAGTGAAGGTTACAGTAACTAGAAAAGAGCTGATAACTTTCAAACGGCTGAACCGATTTTCTTGGATTATAGCTAAGAATACTCTCGATCAAGCCACCTTTCAAACAAAAAAAAAACTAAATTAAAATCGGTTCATTAGTTTAGGAGCTACGATGCCACAGACAGATACACAGAAACACAGATACACAAGTCCAACTTATAACACCCCTCTTTTTGGGTCGGGGGTTAAAAACTTCTAGTAAAAAGTTACCTACGCGTCACGCTACGTTGTGTTATGAATATAAATTGTAAATCTGTATGCACAGTACAAACCTGCATTTCACTCCATAGTTAGGGGCGCGTTGGATCTTCTCTCTCTGCATCGTATTCCGCATTGCTGAGCGTTATGAATCTTTTTAACCCCCGACCCAAAAAGAGGGGTGTTATAAGTTTGACGTGTGTATCTGTGTATCTGTCTGTGGCATCGTAGCTCCTAAACTAATGAACCGATTTTAATTTAGTTTCTTTTGTTTGAAAGGCGGCTTGATCGAGAATGTTCTTAGCTATAATCCAAGAAAATCGTTTCAGCCGTTTGAAAGTTATCAGCTCTTTTTTAGTTACTGTAACCTTCAGTTGTTGGCAATGTTATAAATTTTTAATTTACACTCGTTCATTGATTTTCTTGAAGAAAATCTAAATAAAACAAAAAGTGTTCTTTTTGAAATTTCTTGGGTTTTCTTGGGAAAATAATGCAGAAGACTCCCAAACCCTTACGAGAATACTAATGCGGTATTCAAGCGTGCCCCATACCAGAACATTACATGTACAGCGTGTTTTTCTGTCTTTGTTTATTTAGGGGCTTTTATATCTAAGTACATGAAATCAAAACAAGAAATTCTTAACCCAACAAAATAATACAAATCGAACAAAAAGAAAAAGAATAAGTCTTCAAGAAATAAGGCTTTTGGATTCAAACAGACTAATGGCATCCTTGTAAGGCTTTTACAACATCATGTACAGCGTGTTTGAAAAATCATATATAATATGATTATGATGCCCGCGACTTTGTCCGCGTGGATTTAGGTTTTTTGAAATCCCGTGGGAACTCTTTGATTTTCCGGGATAAAAAGTAGCCTATGTGCTAATCCAGGATTTTATCTATCTCAATTCCAAATTTCAGCCAAATCCGTCGGGTAGTTTTTACGTGAAGGAGTAACACACATACACACACACACACACACACATACAAATTTTCGCCTTTATTATATTAGTATGATTAGTATGACTAGCTATTACCCGCGGCTTCGCATACTGTCCCGTAGGAACTATTTGTTGTTTTTTAAAGAAAAAGTGGCCTATATAACTTTTGAGGTTCTCAATTATGTTTATTCAGAAATGACGTCAATCCGTGGATTGCGGCGTTATTGAACGACAAATGCGTGAAAGATTGAGTGCTATCCCGTGGAAACTTTTTTTTCCGGGATAAAAAGTAGCCTATGTCCTTCCCCGGAATGTATCCTAAGTCTGCACTAAATTTCATTAAAATCGGTTCAGTGGTTCAGCCGTGAAAACGTAGCAGACAGACAGACAGACAGATAGACAGACACACTTTCGCATTTATAATATTAGTATGGATATTAGTATGGATAACAAAATGATGTTGTACAAAATAGTTACGAGTAGTGCCATAGATTGTCTATTACGTGACAAGGTTCAAACGGTTCTTCGAGTTCACAGAATGTCGTTTTTTGACGAGTTCATTTAAGTTTTTTTATTTTATTCGGATACAAGTTAGCCCTTGACTGCAATCTCATCTGGTGGTAAGTGATGATGCAGTCTAAGATGGAAACGGGCTAACCTGAAAGCGGTGTGGCAGTTGTCATTAAACCCATACTCCTTTGGTTTCTACTCGGCATCGTACCCGAACGCTAAATTGCTTGTCGGTACGCCTTTTCTAGTAGGGTGGTAACTAACCACGGCCGAAGCCTCCCACCAGACAGATGCTTTTCATCTCCTCTGGGTGCAGTATATGTTTCCCTAGGTGAAGACTACGTTTATGCAGTGTCTGACATTAAAAAAAAAAAAAAAAAAACAATATTAGCCATGTTAAATGACTATTATTCCCCTTTCCTCTCCAACGAAGCGTCGGGCTTGTGCTAGGAGTAGGTACGACAATAGTGCAACGGGCGGGGTTTGAACCATCGACCTTTCGGTTTTCAGTCCACTCCTTTACCGGTTGAGCTATTGAGGCTCTAACATTGAAATTGACAGATGATACAATGTGTGACATCTTCACATCTTAAATAATATTATATTACTAATATTATAAAGGAGAAAATTTGTGTGTGTGTGTGTGTATGTTTGCTACTCTTTCACGCAAAAACTACTGGACTGAAATTTAGAATTGAGATAGATTATACCCTGGATTAGCACATAGGCTACTTTTTATCCCGGAAAATCAAAGAGTTCCCACGGGATTTCGAAAAACCTAAATCCACGCGGACGAAGTCGCGGGCGTCAGCTAGTCTTAAATAAACTCAGCTTAGCGGGATGTTACAGACATATCAACAACACCTTGTATATTATAATTTTTATATTGAGTTAAACACAATAACTCATTTATATGGAAAATTTACATACGTGATTGTACCTAGCTGATGCTTGATTGCTATCAATTCCATAGATGTAAGTAAGAAGCGTTCCGTATTGGTACCTATAATCTAAATCTAAATAAGACTATTGTCTCACGCTAGGTAGACCCTAACTTACTTATCCTAATATTATAAATGCTAGTGTGTCCGTCTGTATATCACCTTTTCACACTAACTGTTAATCGATATAATTATAACAGGGTAAAACTGACTGAGTGATCTATCCACGCACAGCTCAAACTACTGGACATAGACATCCACTAAGAAAGGATTTTTGAAAATTCAACCCCCAAGGGGGTAAAATAGGGGTTTTAGATTTGTGTAGTCCACGCGGACGAATAAACTAGAAACAACATATAATTAAAACAATCAATTGTTTATTCTTGTAAGTCGTACATAGTCGTTATTCTGCAATCTAGGTACATTTCATAAGTACTTACCTACTTTACGGCATTAATTAGCTAATACAATGGCCATTAATTTAAGAGGGCTCTCTCCGTCACTCGCTTCATACAAACGAAGTTCCAATTTCATTTGAATATTAAGCAACCAAAGTCCATGAAATTTTGCAGACATATTCTAGAAACTAATATCTATGTTTGTGGTTTTCCAGATTTCTGTTAAAATATTCAATTTCAAAGTTACGCGGTGTTAAAAATTTACATACAAATCTTTGAGCCCCTGTAATTTTAAAAGTACATATTTTTAGAAAAATCTAAAACACCACAGACACAGATATTAGTTTCTAGAATATGTCTGCAAAATTTCATGGACTTTGGTTGCTTAATATTCAACTGAAATTGGAACTACGTTTGTATGAAGCGAGTGACGGAGAGACTCCTCTTAATGCGATGCAATTCATTTTAATTAGGTAGCTATGTTGTAAAATTATGTACTTACTTCGTCCGCGTAAGTTTCGGTTTTTTTAAATCCCGTGGGAACTCTAAAATTCTCTGGAATAAAAAGTATATTCCTAAATCTACTCGTTTCAGAGATGCAAGCTATATTTCTGTACCAAATAAATGATGCCAATGACTTCTGCGGTGTGGATTAAGGTTTTTTTTTATTTTCTTTTTCATTTTTTATTTTTAATGGAGACACACAGTATAAAAACTAAAAAATAGGTAACACAAACACAAAGCACATACACCACAACAGTCTCCAACGAAAAGTTTAAACATATTAAAACACACAATAGCCGGGTATAAAGGGGTAGTACAGAAAATAGGTAAATTATATAAAAATTAAAACAAAAAGAAAAACAAAACTGACTAACTGCAGATTTATATTTATGACTAGCTGTGCCCGCGACTTCGTTCGCGTGGAATAGTGACTTTTCGCGCTTTATATAGCCACGGACGCTCAGGCGCGAGGCGCCGTGATTCTTTAAATTGACATAACTTTTTTATTTATGAACCGATTGACATGAAATAAACACTTAATCCTAAGTGAAGCTTACTACAATATATTAGTGAAAACCGTATCTAAATCGAATAAGCCGTTTCTGAGATTAGCGTGCACAAACACACAGACAAACAGACAAACAGACAAAAAAAAAATTAATTACAATTTCGGGTTCGGCATCGATATAATAACAACCCCTGCTACTTTTTTTTTATATATTTCCATTGTACAGACACCACTTTTCTACAATTTTATTATATGTATATAGAAGAGAGAGATGAAAAATATCTGTATTTGAGAATAGCTGATTGAATTGGTTGCAACTTCTTCTAATAAATGTGTTAGTAGCATGTTTTGTCTTGCTTGGTGCTATGTAAAACAATTTCGGATGCCTAGAGTTAATACGTGGGCATTTTAAGGAAATTTTAGAGATTAGATATGGAGAGTCGACGCCGTTGTTCGAGCAGTTAGGAGGAGCAGAGTAGGTTCTTAATAAAAATCCCGTGTGAATCTATGATTATCTGGGATAAAGTAGCCTATATTCGTCTCCGGGATATAAGCTATACCGGGATATAATAAAAACGGATAGGAATTTGATACGGAATCTTAAAAACAACATTAGGTAATAAGTAAGTAGGTATGTAACCTATGTAACATTACCCACGGAGTTCAGAATCAACTTATTATCCTTAAAGTGTTAATAAAATCTGCCCACAAAAAATTTGCAAAGCGTCACCGCATCATTTTGTTTTTTATTTTGCATATTTACTTAGTCTGTAGGATACGTTTGGTTGGTTAAGACATAAATGTTATATCGAGCGTTTGATTAAGAATACCACCGCCATACTTGATTAATTTAATATCATACCTGTACTTAAATTGAAGGTATATTAATAGTTCTGTATATTAATAACTTAATTTTGAGATTTTGGTTGATTTTAAAAATAGAATCAGCAAATTATTGTTTATGGTGCTAGTTATACAAATACGTTGTCGATGGTATTTTAATAATTTTGATCTAAAATTTCATTATTGTAAGTCGCCGCGTGTGTTTGAAAACTCTTATCTCCAAAAGTGTTAAACGGATTTTAATGAAGTGTTCACTATTAATAAGAACGTTTTCGGAAAGCTCCTTACATAAAATCTATTTAACCTTATTTGACATAAAACTTTAATAAGAAGTGTGTCGTTTACGACTTTCGCAGAAAAGCGTAAACACCACGCTTTGCATGGCGCATAAGACATCCTAATCGTGAACTGAGAATGAATCGTGGCAAGTGAAAAACATAACTTGTATGTTGATATGAGAGTTTTCTGTGATTAATTAACCTTTTAAATCAAATTAGTGAAACAGATACTTAATTTTTGTAAACTGACTGTACGCGGCCCATACGACTTCCAAAATTACCGCAAATGACAATGAAATCAAAATAAGAGTGGAAAACCTAACCTCAGAAGGTCCAAAGCACCGGGCAAATAATGTCGCTTACGCGTTTCTGCGATTTGTTTATTTTTTAAGTAAGCTAAGGTAAACTAAAGTATATAACAGTATAAAGTGTGGCGAATAAGACAAAATGTTGAACATGAAAGTGTTGTTGTTCATAAAGACAGTGTTCCACGGGGTGGCGTTTACGACTATGGTGTCAGTGTCTATGTTCGGGGTTTTAATACTTTTAGGCATAAAGGACGATGGGAAAACTCCAGTTATTATTGTTGATACGAAACAGTACGCGTTGGGGTTTCTTACTAATTGGAATTTGGTGAGTAACCTACCCTACCTTATACCATGCAAAATTTCTATATACATAATTTACAGTTAATGCAAAATTATACATAATATACAAGGTGTAATTAGGACGCTAGTAAAAACAAAAACATGTACTTATAATACTGATGATTACTGATAAGGGATAAGATACCACAATAAAAACGTTTTCATTTTAAAAAACCAGCAATTTTTCAAAATTCGCTATGTGTTGCAAACAAAACATCTGACTGACGCTAGAGGTCAACGAACGTTGCGTAGATAAGTGCCGCGAGGACAATTACGTGTCGTAGGCAGGGCATTGACCCGGAGTTATGCACGCTTTGCAGTTTTGAAAAATACTAAATCACTAAAAATTTAAGATTTAAGGCGAATGGTTATTGGCATTGGATTGTTTTTAGGCAGAATAATAATAGCGCTAAGTTTTTGCTAAATAGCTATCTGCATCCCGTCTAGTACTTTGAGCTCAGTCAGTCAGTCACCTTTTCCTTTTTAACCCCCGACCCAAAAAGAGGGGTGTTATAAGTTTGACGTGTGTATCTGTGTATCTGTCTGTGGCATCGTAGCTCCTAAACTAATGAACCGATTTTTATTTAGTTTTTTTGTTTGAAAGGTGGCTTGATCGAGACTGTTCTTAGCTGTAATCCAAGAAAATCGGTTCAGCCGTTTGAAAGTTATCAGCTCTTTTCTAGTTACTGTAACCTTCACTTGTCGGGGTGTTATAAATTTTTAAATTACAGTAGTTTTTAGTAGTATTTAGATACTTACTACTTGAGATAAGTTAGATACTTAGTTGAGATATAATAACTGACTAAATGTTCAGAAATTCCACTTAGAGCAAAGCCGGGGCGAATCAACTAGTCATACCTAGTACTAGGATGTAAAATTTGGCATTGGAAACGTCAAGTAACGCATTAAATAACTCTAAAACTAAGGTCACCCTGATCGATTCCGGTTAGGTCAAATTAGTAAATTCCAAATCATATCAAGTTTGTGGTCATATTCTGGTAAAACCAGAATGCCCAGTGATTTGAAGTTCCAGTACGAGAAGTTTGACGTGTCTATCTGTGTATCTGTCTGTGGCATCGTAGCTCCTAAACTAATGAACCGATTTTAATTTAGTTTTTTTTTGTTTGAAACGTAGCTTGATCGAGAGTGTTCTTAGCTATAATCCAAGAAAATCGGTTCAGCTATACATCGATGGGTTCAGACGTTTGAAAGTTATCAGCTCGTTTCTAGTTACTGTAGCTTCACATGTCGGGGGTGTTATAAATTTTTAATTTACACTTGTCATAATTTTCACTTCTGTCAACTGTCCCCACTGATTGCAAATAAATAACCTTATACGTATATTATAGGAGGATCATTTCGGTGTTTGTCTGTCAGTCTGTTCGTCAGTCGGTCAATCCGTCCGTCCGTAAGTTTGGTCGTAAAAAATTGGAGTTATTAAATTTAATGAAACGGTTCACCAATTAATTAATTAATTAATTATTTTAAATAGCCTACAAACAGAAATTACACTAGTTATTTTTTTTAAATTATTATTTGAGTTTATAAGTCACATTTTATCTTATTTCCACATATTTCCACGCAAACGAAGTCGCAGTACGCAACTAGTATTCACATGTGTAACCTATTAGATTAAAACTTATCTTAGATGCATTAATTGACCATCATTAAGTACCTTATTAGTTCTAATAAACTACATTCAAATGAAAACTGAGCTATCATTTATTGCGTATAACTTTTGTGTTGCCAGACTTTCAAGGAATATTTACCCTCTGTTGTGGGTAAATATCTTTATTATAGTCTGTCGAACAAAAAACTGACAGCATTTTCGATAACCTGAAATACTGTGGAAAATAGATATCACTTGTTTTCATAAACTCAACTGGTTTTGATTTCTTTTTTGTTTTTTTTTTTTTGATTATTATTTATTAACTTTATACTAGATTTATCATTTATTACTAGATGATACCTGAGACTTTATCCGCGTGGAATTAGGTTTTCAAAATTCCATGGGAACTTTTATCCCGGGAAATCAAAGATTTTTGTTGATAAAAAGTAGCCTACATCCGCCTCCTGGATACGAGTTATCCTGTACCAAATAGAGCGATTTCTTCGGTATGGATTTAATTTTTTTAAATCCCCGATTTTTTGGGGACAAAAAGTTTTACTGTCCCGTATTGACGTAATTGAAGGACAAACTAATAAAAAAATTGATCAAGTGCGAGCCGGTCTCGCACACGAACCATCGTACCACTTTTTAATTTTTGAAGTTTTCATGGCGGCCATTTTCAAAAATTTAATTGCAGCAATAGAAATACACGTTCTGTGAAAATTTCATCTTTCCACGTGTTACGGTTCACGAGATATAGCTCGCTGACAGACAGATAGATGGCTAGATGGATGGACGGACAGGCAGACAACAAAGACTAAGTAATAAGGTCTCGTTGGCACTCTTCGGGTACGGTACCCTAAAATTTACCTTTACATTTATTATGGGTACTGGGTATTGCTCAAAAGTCGTATTTTTGAAGTGGTCAGGTTCAGATCTTTTATCTTGAAAAGACTCAAGAAATCCTTGAAAGTTTTTTAACATTAGTAGCCAACATAAAGCGGAAATTAAAAATAACAATTTGCATCTTTATGTTAAGTTATTAACCTTAAGTTTTTTTTATTGTTTCACTTTTGATGAAGTTCATTTTATTGATGTTGTTTTGAAAACATTTAACATGTTAAATTATGTTAATTAAACAGATTAGTACGGATTTCATTTTAAACAATAATTAAAATTAGCCTATCCTATTTAAAGATCAATCTTTTTATATCGTGTTCGATAAATCATAAAACATGACAAGTGAGGTATGCATTATCAAATAATTACTACCATAGATTCTTTTTTATGGATTAATATTGGTTTATTCGTAACTTATACGTTCACGCAATCGATTGAGTTGAAACTTTGTACACTTGTTGTTGTCACTCGAGTGACATCAGGGCAGATCAGCTAGGTATACCTACATCTATTGCTTAATTTTTTTGATACTAACAACAGCTGTGTTCGAAAATTCGTCTGATTTTTCATCCCAGACTACGCATACGCATATATGCATGGCTAAGGTTTGGAATACTCTTCCGCGATCTGTGTTTCCTACCAATTACAATCCGGGTATCTTTAAAACAAGAGTGAATAGGCACCTTCTAGGTAAACGCGTCCCATCTTAGACCACATCATCACTTTCCATCAGGTGTGATTGTGGTCAAGCGCTTACCTATAGTGAATAAAAAAAAAAGACTGTAATATAGTCTTGAATCTTGAGTAAAAAACCAGATTGAAGTGAACAACTAAGTAGGTATGTATGCAGGTAGATATACGTGAGGAACATACTAAGTCAATTTTTTGTTACATTTTGCTGTTTTTTTACTAAAAGTACTTTTTGCTTAGTCGTTTTTAATCGTAAATTACATCATCATCAGGATGAACAACCCATCGTCGGCCCACTACTGACCACTGGTCCTTTCTCAGAATAATAAGGGCATAGTCCACCGTTCTGGCCAAGTGCGGTTTGGCAAACTTCACTCATACACCTTTGAGAACATTAAGGACAACTCTCATGGATGCCGGTCTCCTCACGATGTTTTCCTACACCGTTAAAGCAAGTGATATTCAATTGCTTAAAACGAAAATAAATTCAAAAAGTGCGCGCCCGGGAATAAAACCTTTGACATTCCGAACCGGAGGTAAAGTTAAACTTAGGTAACAATCATTTATAGAACACATAGATGATTCCCGCGACTTCGTCCGTGTGGATTTAGGTTTTGAAAAATCCCGTGGGTACTCTTTGATTTTCCGGGATAAAAAATTTGCCTAGGTCAGCTTTTTTCCGGTATCTGGGATGTAAGCTACCTCTGTATAGGTACATGGAAATTGGTTAAACGGATGGGCTTTTAAGAATCCTCTGGGGAATCTTTGATTTTCCGGGATAAAAAGTAGCCTATGTCCTTCCCCGGGATATAAGCTAACTCTGTACCAAATTTCATAAAAATTGGTTAAACTGTTGGGATGTGAAAAGGTAGCCGACAGACAGATACACTTTCCCATCACACTAATATCACACTAATATTATAAAGGCGAAAGTTTGTATGTGTGTGTGTGTGTGTGTGTGTGTGTGTATGTTTGTTACTCCTTCACGCAAAAACCACTGGACGGATTTGGCTGAAATTCGGAATGGAGATAGATAATATCCTGGATTAACACATAGGCTACTTTTTATCCCGGAAAATCAAAGAGTTCCTACGGGATTTCTAAAAATCTAAATCCACGCGGACGAAGTCGCGGGCGTCAGCTAGTTTATAATATTAGTATGGATCAATGCATAAATAACTAATTGTTATAATATAACAATGAATAAATAACTTTAAAAAGAACTAAATTAAAATCGGTTCATTCGTTTAGGCGCTACGATGCCACAGACAGATACACAGATACACACGTCAAACTTATAACACCCCTCTTTTTGGGTTGGGGGTTAAAATTAGTGGTAATTACCACTTTGAAATGTCAACACTATCATCTCAATGAAACCCTAACATACCCTCAATAATATTCGCCCGAAAAATCGCAGACGCGGGCGTCTATTTAGTTTATAAGTTAAAATTAATTAATTATTAATTAATAACCCAATTAATAATTAATAATAATAATTATTAATCAAAATGGAAGAGTTATGGAAGGATAGTAACATATTTTATAACGTTTTGTGTTTTTTAATTACGGAAAATGAAAAATTGTTCGACAGAAGTGACGCGGTTTTGTACTGGCGTACGGTGTATCATTTATTCGGTATTTTGCATCATGTGTACATAGGGTTGTTTGCGATGGGGTTGAAAATTGAGACTCACCCCAATCCGGATATAAGAGTGTTGTCTACTTTAGGACCGGGTTATTTAACTGGATGGAATTTTGTGAGTACCTACCACTTTTTTCTAACCCCCGACCCAAAAAGAGGGGTGTTATAAGTTTGACGTATGTATCTGTGTATCTGTCTGTGGCATCGTAGCTCCTAAACGAATGAACCGATTTAAATTTAAATTTTTTTGTTTGAAAGGTGATCGAGAGCGTTCTTAGCTATAATCGAAGAAAATCGGTTCAGCCGTTTGAAAGTTATCAGCTCTTTTCTAGTTTTCTTATAGAGGTTTTTGTGTCGGGGCTATAATATTTAGCCGTATACTTTCGTCGCGTGAATTTAGATTTTTGAAATATGTAACGCAACGCTAAATCGCTTGGCGGCGCGGCTTTGCCGGTGGGGTGGTAACTAGCCACGGCCGAAGCCTTCCACCAGGCCAATAATTTGTCCAAGCGGGGAACGCACCACATGAGTAGATCGAACCTGAGACCTCTCACTTATAAGAGCACAAAGCTCACGGGACCAAAAATGCACCTATTTAAGGTCTAGATGATGCGTGGATTCAGATTTTTTAAAAATTCCGTGAGAACTCTTTCATTTTCCGCCATAAAAATTATCTATGTCAATTCCCGGGACGCAAGCTACCTCTGTACCAAACATACCGATCGGGTAAATTGATGGGCCTTTAAGTATCCCGTGGGATAATTTTCCGGGATAAAAATAATTAGCCTATGTCCGTCCCCGGGGTGTAAGCTACTCGTAACTCTTACCAAATTTCATCAAAACCGGTTAAACGGTTGAGCTGTGAAAAGCTAGTAGACAGACAGACAGACACACTTTCGCATTAATAATATTAAGTATGGAGTGTGGATAATCCCAAGAATACTTCTGCCATTGCAATTAACGAGAAGGAGTCATGACCCTCAGCAATGACAGGTCGTTGACCTTTCAGTCCTCTATCAATGTGTTATTAAGGATTTAGGGTTCCGTACGTCCGTATGATAAAACGGAATCCTTATATCATCACTTTTTTGTCTGTCTGTCGTGTCAGTTTAGAGTAAAACTCGTGAAGGGTTTCAAACCTATAGGGTACCACCTTCCCGTTGACCTAGAATCATGAAATTTGGCAAGCAGGTAGATGTTATAGCACAACTAAAGGAAAAAACAGAAAACCGTGAATTACATCGCATAAAACATTTTGAAAGTGTTATTTCTTGTACGATGGTACGGGCACTACCGTCTTCACCATAAGGGCACACGGGGCCCGTGCCCAGGGCTCCCATTCTCAGGGGGCCCCGAAGGACCGACAGTTTCTCTCGCACATTTATTCTCAAAACATTTTTGTCGAGCACATCACGCTTTTTTCACAAATCAGTAATCTTATCAGAAGGTATTTAAAAGGCATATACGCCATTATATCGATGACTGCGCCTATTCCTACAGTACTAATTAATAATATTTCCGAACGCATCCTACCTAATTTACTAAGTACACCATTTAGCGATCAGTCACGCAATCCCTCCGATTCCAAAGTCTCAACCTTACATAACCTAATAAAATCAGATAAATTGGAAGAAAGTAGAAACTTTTCCAAACGTAGAAATTGCTACAAGAATATTCCTTTGCCTAATGGTTACGAATTGTAGTGGAGAGCGGTCATTTTCGCAGTTTAAGAGAATAAAAAATGACTTAATATATCATGATTATGATACTGTACTGTATGATGATACTGTATTTGATTACCTATAATAAATGGTCATACCTACTTAGTAAAAAAATGTTATTATACTTCATTCGCTTTTCAGTTTTCAAAAGGGCCCCAAATTATTGTGTGCCCAAGGGCCCCAGCCTAGTTTAAGACGGCCCTGGGTACGGGACCGTCCGTGTGCGAGTCCTACTCGCACTTGGCCGGTTTTTTATCAAGTCAACCCCAAAACAGTTCCTTTGTGATACGCAGGGTGTCGTAACGCCCTTTATCACACCTTATCACTCTTATCACACGTGAGCAAAACGTGTTGCACTTTGTCCGCCCGATAAAGTGGTTGTGTGATATTACTAGGACTTGTACATGACTTCTGCCATATCATTGAACTAAATGAATCCATACTAATATTATGATGTGAAAGTGTGTCTGTCTGTCTGTTTATTAGCTTTTCACGGCCCGACAGTGTAACCGATTTTGATGAAAGGTACAGAGTTAGCTTACATCCCAGGGAAGGACATAGGTTACTTTATACCCTGGAAATTCAAAGAGTTTCTTACGGGATTCACACACATCCGATTTATATATGAAAGGTACAGAGGTAGCTTGCGTTCCTGAAACTGACATAGGCAACTTTTATCCTGGAAGATAAAAGAATTCCCACGGGATTTTTAAAAACCTAAATCCATGCGGATGAAGTCACGGGCATCATCTTGTTTTTATATTAAAAAAAATCATATCGATGGGTAAGGCCGAATGTGTTTGTAGACAGGTGTAAATTAAAAATTTACAACACCCCCGACAAGTGAAGGTTACAGTAACTAGAAGAGAGCTGATAACTTTCAAACGGCTGAACCGATTTTCTTGGATTATAGCTAAGAACACTCTCGATCAAGCCACCTTTCAAACAAAAAAAACTAAATTAAAGTCGGTTCATTAGCTTAGGAGCTACGATGCCACAGACAGATACACACGTCAAACTTATAACACCCCCCTTTTTGGGTCGGGGGTTAAATATAGAAATAGGCCAACGAACAAACAGACACAGATACTTTATTACCAAATAAATATTAGATTCCCAGACGGAAAGGTCGCGTCGATAACATCGTAGAAGTCGTCTGACACAATAATTCATACGTAATTAGTGACGACTATTAAAACAATTACATATTATCTAATTAATTAAATTAATAATTATAATCCAATTAATTAAAAGGATCGTCTATTTGTAAATTTTCATGCATTTATCTCCCCGTAATTTTTTTTTCTCTCTCGTCTGGCTTTACAAAGATTAGCCAATGCCAAGTTTGTAGTTATTTGTAACAAGTTTAAACTACATATTCAAGTATGGACCCCGTCTGTGCCGGCGCTCGCCGACACACGCACGGCACCCCCTTAGGTGCCCTTAGAGAGCTTTTCAGTCAGTTTTAACAACAAAAAAAAAAACACTCCAATAAAGACCACGCCCGCCAGCTAACACCAACACAGACGAAGTCCCCCCGTAAAAGTCAAATTTTTCATAATTTTTAGGGTTCCGTACCTCAAAAGCAAAAACGGAACTCTTATAGGATCACTTTGTTGTCTGTCTGTCCGTCTGTCAAGGGTATACTAACTATAGGGTAAACCCATAGGGTGCTTCCCGTTGACTTAGAATCATGAAATTTGGTAGATAGGTGGGTCTTATAGCACAAATCACACTAATATTATAAAGGCGAAAGTTTGTATGTGTGTGTGTGTGTGTGTGTGTGTGTGTGTGTGTGTGTATGTTTGTTACTCCTTCACGCAAAAACTACTGGACGGACTGGGCTGAAATTTAGAATAGAGATAGATTATACCCTGGATTAGCACATAGGCTACTTTTTATCTCGGAAAATCAAAGAGTTCCCACAGGAATTTTAAAAACCTACATCCACGCGAACGAAGTCGCGGGTATCAGCTAGTAAAGGATAAAATCCGAAAACCGTGAATTTGTGATTACATCACAAAAAAAATATGTTTTAATTTTCAAAGTGAGATAACTATACCAAGTGGGGTATATGAAAGGGCTTTGCCTGTATACTCTAAAACCGATTTTTATTTTTTTGGATAATAGTTTTTGATTTATCGTGCAAAATGTTGAAAAAAATACCCGCGAGTCTGACACGCACTTGGCCGGTGTTTATTTATATAATGTTTCTTTGTCCACAGACCTTCCAAACAGTCTTTCTGGGTCTGTCTCTGTTACATGACGTGCTAGAATGGTGCGACAAGCAGAAGAGCAGCCTCGGCGCGAAGATCAAGTACTGGAGAGATGTCATATTCTGTGGGATGGTGTTACCTTTTACTCTGGTAAGTCCATCCATAATCGTTTTCTTCTTGATACAGGCCTTTATAATATCCATCTTCTTCATCCACCTTCTTGAGATGGTCAATCTTGGCTGGAGATCGTCTCTCTCCACTCCAGTCTATACTCCAGAATGTCTCTGCTCTGTGGTCATAGGTTCATTGATAAAAGTGACCCACTGCAACTTCAACATTCTAACCTTAAGCTAAGTCGGTCGCTTTAGGTATCTGGTGAAATACTTTGTCTTGGGCTACCCTGAATCATTCAAATTCAAATTCAAATTCAAATTCAAAATATTTTTATTCAATTAGACTTTTACAAGTTCTTTTGAATCGTCAAAAGCATCTACCACTGGTTCGGAATGCCTTTCCTACCGAGAAGAACCAGCAAGAAACTCGGCGGTTGCTCTTTTCAAAGATTTGATATACACTATTATGCCATGTATAAAAGCAATTGAATTCCGAGCATGAGTCTATATTATAGCTAAGCGTTTCTTAATCACCTTCTTGAGCTGGGTCAATCTTAGTCTACATAGCTAAACTCTTCTAGTCAGAAGGTTTTTTAATCTCCACCTACCCGTCACCTTTTTGAGGTTGGTAAGTCTTAGTAGGAGGTCGTCTCACTCTGACCTGTACGTGGTCTCCACTCCAGAGCAAGCTAAGCTTTAGTTCAGTCTTCCTGGGTCTGTCTCTGCAACCTCGGGGCCAAGATCAAGTACTGGAGAGATATATTCTGTGGAATGGTACCTTTTACATGGTCCATGATCTGTTAACCTGCATGCGCTCTACAGGACATAGGCCTTCCTCATTCACCTTCTTGAGGTATCTCAATCTTGGCTGGAGGTGTTTCCTCTCTGCACTTACCTATACGTGATCTGCACGCCAGAGCAAGCTAAGCTGTAGGTCAGCCTTTCTTGAACTGTCTTTGTTACCTGCCAGCCACCAAGCAACACCACACAAAAAAACAGTCGACGCACGTTTCGCTCCGACACCGGAAATTTCGCTCAGGAGATGTAAACCTTACAATGCATAGTAACTTACTTATCCAGTTTCGCAAGCAAACGAGCAGGCGGGTCACCTGATGATAAGTTTCTTTCAGAAGATTTGTATCTTCAGGAATATGTTGGTCCGCCCCTTAAATAACCCCTGTTGTAATCTAGTCTAATATTCCTTAATTTTTTATTTCAGTTCGTAACAGGAATGTTCTGGACAGTGTACGCGATCGACCGGGAGCTGGTCTTCCCCAAGATCTACGATGAGGTGGTGCCCTGGTGGTTCAACCACTGCGTCCACACCAACATCACCGTCGTTCTCGTGGTGGAGACCCTACTCCAAGCGAGGAGACACCCCACCAATCAGAGGCTGGAGTTGATCCTGTACTGGATTGTGGCCTTTGCTTATGCTATTGTGTGAGTATTTCTTAGTAATCTTAATCCCAATAACCCTCTCATGGAAGGACGACCTCCCGGGCATAGTGGCAAGCGTTGTGGTCATCAGCTCATTGATAAAATAGACCTCAAGATCTAGCAGTTTGAATTAGAGACGAGGAGGCGAGTCGCTTTATAGGTAACAGAAATATTCTGGACTGACTGTTCTTCCCCAAGATCTACGATGAGGTGTTGCCCTTGTGGTTCAACCACTGCGTCCATACCAACATCACCGTCGTCCTTGTGGTGGAGACCCTACTCCAAGCGAGGAGACATCCCACGAACCAGAGGCTGGAGTTGATCCTGTACTGGATTGTGGCCTTTGCTTATGCTATTGTGTAAGTATTTTTTAGTAATCTTAATTCCAATAACCCCCTTCCAGTATATGATTCATGTAAGGACGACCTCCCGGGCACAGTGGCAAGCGTTGTGGCCATCAGCTCATTGATAAAAGAGACCTCAAGATCTAGCAGTTCGAATTAGAGACGAGGAGGCAAGTCGCTTTATAGGTAACAGAAATATTCTGGACTGACTGTTCTTCCCCAAGATCTACGATGAGGTGTTGCCCTTGTGGTTCAACCACTGCGTCCATACCAACATCACCGTCGTCCTTGTGGTGGAGACCCTACTCCAAGCGAGGAGGCATCTCACGAACCAGAGGCTGGAGTTGATCCTGTACTGGTTTGTGGCCTTTGCTTATGCTATTGTGTAAGTATTTCTTAGTAATTATTCCCAATAACCCCCTACCATTATCTTATTCATGGAAGGACGACATCCCTGGTTCAGTGGCAACCGTTGTGGGCATCAGCTCATTGATAAAAGAGACCTCAAGGTTCGAATTAGAAACGAGGAGGCAAGTCGCTTTATACATAACAGGAATATTCTGGACCGGGAGCTGATCTTCCCCAAGATTTGCGAGATGGTGAGTGTGGTGGGGGATGGTGGTGGATGGATCGTGGTGATGGTGCTGGTGGTTCAACTGCGTCCGTACCAACATCACCGTCGTCCTTGTGGTCGAGACCCTACTCCAAGCGAGGAGACATCCCACGAACCAGAGGCTGGAGTTGATCCTGTACTGGATTGTGGCCTTTGCTTATGCTATTGTGTGAGTATTTCTTAGTAATTTTTCCCAATAACCCCCTACCATTATCTTATTCATGGAAGGACGACATCCCTGGTTCAGTGGCAACCGTTGTGGGCATCAGCTCATTGATAAAAGAGACCTCAAGGTTCGAATTAGAAACGAGGAGGCAAGTCGCTATATACGTAACAGGAATATTCTGGACCGGGAGCTGATCTTCTCCAAGATTTGCGAGATGGTGAGTGTGGTGTTGGATGGTGGTGGATGGTGGTGGATGGTGGTGGATGGTGGTGGATGGTGGTGGATGGTGGTGGATGGTGGTGGATGGTGGTGGATGGTGGTGGATGGTGGTGATGGTGCTGGTGGTTCAACCACTGCGTCCATACCAACATCACCGTCGTTCTCGTGGTGGAGACCTTGCTCCATGCGAGACGAATTATTAATTTCGAATTAGAAACGAGGAGGCAAGTCGCTTTATACGGGACAGGAATATTTTAAGCTTAGGTAATTTTTTTGAGCAATTACACTCCCTCTTCAATACACAGTTTTTCTTTCTTTCTTCTTTCTTTCTTCTTGTCTAAAGTAGATTTTTAACTTTTTAGGCTTCCGTACCTCAAAAGGTAAATGAAATCCTAAAATGAAATCCTAAAAGTACTTCCCGTTGATCTAGAATCATGAAATTTGGCAGGTAGGTAGTCTAAAGTACCTATAGCACAAGGAAGGGAAAAAAATCCGAGAACCGTGAATTTGTGGTTACATCCCACAAAAAAATTAAAATGCGACACCCAAAACTGGGTATCCATGTTTTATTCCTGGAATTGCAATAAATTGAAATTGAAATGTGTTCATGAACAAATAATTAGTATTTTCAATTTTCAGTGTAAGATAACTATACTCGTACCAAGTGGGATATGATATGAAAATGTACAGATAAAACCCTAATGAAAAAATACCCCAGTACGGAACCCTCGGTGTGCGAGTCTGACTCGCACTTGGCCGGGTTTTTAAAAAATATAATATAGAGACTAAAATGTTGTATAATTTATTTCCAGATACTACACAATCTACTTCGTCACCGACCGATGGCTGTACCAGGTCTTCGGAGTCATGAACTGGTGGCAAGTCTGCCTATACCAGCTCTTCATCTGGGGAATCTCCTACTTCTTCTACAAGATGCAATTTCCTCTCAACAGACTAATACATGGATCAGACACCGAAACAGATAACAACGAAGAAAAACATATAAACGATGTATTTCATGACAATGACAGACAAACAGACGTTTTGAATCCAGATGAAAACGGTAAAGTTAATACGGATTTAGAAACAAATCTTCCAGAAAAGTCTTGGAGCATGAAATTTAGGAATATAAAAAATAATGTCGAGAATTCTCGATTGTGATCGTATATAGTGATGATTGTAATCATTGTAGGTTTAGTAATTATGATTATAGTGCGACAAGGATCTTTTGGCACGTGTTCAAAAAAAAAATTGGAACCATGGAACTAACGCCGCCATCTTGTGAAGTGTCACACTCCCTTGTATATGGTGTTGCTAAGTAAAAATCTGAATTTCATTTTTTTTTTAAATATTAGAGCCATTTCATACACATAACTTTACGATATATCCTGATAAATGTGTCTGCATCTTGTAGCTAGGTATATTTAGCATTACGCAAGTATGTCATACCCCTTTCAGGTTAAACCGCATCCATCTAAGACTGCATTATCACTTACCATCAGGTGAGATTGCCAAGTCAGGGGCTAACTGTATCTGAGTAAAAGAAAAGTATAGTGTTTGAGAAACATGATAGGTTGCAAGCCTATTGATGCTTTTTATTATTCTTTCTCGCTGTGGAAACAGGGACGGCTTTTCCAATTTCTTATTCAGGAAGACTTTTCAACATTGATATTTTCAACATATTCCCTAAAATTGAAAAGATTCTAATTGCTGGCAGCCTTTGTTCTACAACGCCCCCTGTCAATGTCATTCAATTGCCAAAAGATCCTTGTCACACTTTAGTGCTAGATGAGATTATGGTGTGATTATAGTAATAGTATAATATATAGGTGAATTTTAGAATTATGATCATAACTCAATATTTAAAAAACCCCCGACACAAAAACCTCTATAAGAAAACTAGAAAAGAGCTGATAACTTTTAAACGGCTGAACCGATTTTCTTCGATTATAGCTTAGAACACTCTCGATTAAGCCACCTTTCAAACAAAAAAAAAAAAAACTAAATAAAAATTGGTTCATTCGTTTAGGAGCTACGATGCCACATACAGATACACAGGTACACATGTCAAACTTATAACACTCCTCTTTTTGGGTCGGGGGTTAAAAAGAATCTTTTTTGCTCAATCTTTGTGTAGAGTGGTGGTGTGGTGATTCGCTAATCAGTGTCTCACCGAATGATAACCACTGACCTCATTTTGACATTGGTTAGTTCTACATTGCTGCTTCATTGAGTGATATTAAAATAATTTTTCGTAGAAAACCTTCAATGGATTAAAAATGAATGTCAGATGAGCTAAGTGGCTAATATTCGGAGTTAGTGAAATTAGGCTGATACGAACCGTTAAGGTGGATCCTTTGTTAGCGATTTTAAAAAGAAAGAGATGCAGATACTCTAAATTTAGTTTAGAGAAAAACATCAGAATTGACACCAAGTAAATCTAGGTATCCTAAGTTTTAAATAGAATGTTAGTGCAGTAATAATATAAAAAAATTCTTCAATAAGTTCTAAAATGTGATGGAAAAGGTGATGAACAAAGTACAAATTTTGAACATGATAAAAATTTAGAAATAATTACTTTTTTTATACACTGGTTTAAAATTGATATTTTGGAACTTGAATATTTTGAAATTTTGGGAAATTATTGGAAAAATATTTTTATTGATACTGTCATCACTTTTATATTTTAATTATAAATATTTTTATTAAGTAAGTAGGTGTGTAATATTTTGTACATTTTTTTAAGGAATTATTTTAAGTTATATATTAATAATGGTATTAGTAAATAAACAATTTAGAGACTGAATTTGTTTTTAATCAATATCCCAATCCACGGTCTATTAGTAGTAAATCATCCATACTTCCATATATTTCGCATTATAAATGCGATTGTGTGTCTGGCTGTTTGTCTGCTACTTTTGACGGCCCAACAGTTTAACCGATTTTAGCTTACATCCCGGGGAAGGACATAGGCTACTTTTTATCCCGGAAAATCAATGAGTTCCCACAGAATTTTAAACGTCCATCCGTTTAACCGATAAATATGAAAGGTACAGAGTTAGCTTGTATCTCGGAAATTGACATAGGCAACTTTTTATCCCGGTAAATCAAAGAGTTTCCACGGGATTTTTAAAATACTAAATCCACGCGGACCAAGTCGCGGACATCATCCAGTATAGAATAAAGAGAAAAATAAAAATATACTTATGATAATTTGTATAATTTTATTAGGTTTTTTTACAAAAGTCTTATAAAACACTACAATAATAATTACAAGAATTGATCATTTTTCAATTACCAATATAAAATCAGTGCTCCTATGAAACTCAATAGCATTAAATGATAGTTTGAAATAAGAGTAAATTTTTGAGAAAACACTAGTAAAAAAGTTATTTTTACTCAAAAATTTACTTGATACGTATAAAAGTTCATAAATCAGTTAATACTAGAAAGTTTCCCGTAACTCCGGTAACCTTTGAAAAATACCTAACTTTCCTTAAAATTAGTTGATAGTCGACTAAACTGTTTTATAATTTCAACTTTAACTAAATTTTAAGAACTAATCAAGCAATTTTATCACACTAATATTATAAAGGCGAAAGTTTGTATGTGTGTGTGTGTGTGTGTGTGTGTGTGTGTGTATGTTTGTTACTCCTTCACGGAAAAACTACTGGACGGATTTGGCTGAAATTTGGAATGAAGATAGATAATATCCTGGATTAGAACATAGGCTACTTTTTATCCCGGAAAATCAAAGAGTTCCCACGGGATTTCGAAAAACCTAAATCCACGCGGGCGAAGTCGCGGGCATCGGCTAGTAAGAAAATATTTCTCAAAAGATTGACGTACTTCTTTTAGTCCTTCAAAATTTAGTTTAGTTAAAGCTTACTGAATTTTAGTCAACTTTAGGTAACTAAGGAGTATTATTAACAAACTGAAAATGAAAATTATATCATAATAACCAAATTTTATAATATAAAATATATACCTACCGTATAAAATAATAAAGATTAAAGACTTAGTAGGTAAATAATATAATATATAAATTGCACGATTTCGCCTACAATTAAAACATGTGAGATTACAAAGAAAGTAAGAAATAATTTATAATATATACAACCTTTTACATTACCTATATTACTTGTGAGTATTTTTTAAGCAGATAAAAATATTGCAAACACATTTTACTATTTTAAAAAAGCACTGTAACACTAATATCGAACAAAATAATTTATTAAATAGCAGTTATTTCCAACTTAAACCAGTTTTGCTCTTAATCAGAATTAAAATTGTACATTTCATTCCTGTTTATGTCATTATTTATGTATCTAAAACCTACGGAGTCTCTTGAAGACCGCTCAAGGTTTTTCTATCCATCTCTCAAAGGTTACCTCAAGCAGTTACAACTATGTATGACCCCTAGCAATAAACCATAACAGTAACCGAAGCAATCACCATGATTATTCCTATTGGCTGAAGCTTTTCCACGATTTGCTAAAAATACGTAACAGCTTTATCAAGAGTGTCCCAACTCCTGGCAATAACAACAATCGTGGTGATCACAGTTAAGCGTGGTACTCACTTAGAGGTATAGCATGTAATTTAGCCATAGAATACTTAATAGTATCTTCCAGGTGCGGAAGGATTACTCAACAAAAACGTATAAAAATAAATAGCAACTCTTGTTACGATGCAATAAAGTGCAATTTAGCATAGCACTGTGACTTAAAGATTAATAGGTCTTCCTTTCTATTGAATAAACTCATTTTCTCTCATAAGAAATCAAAATTACACGAAAGCTGTCAAAGTGCCCGCCGAACGGATGTTAATTTCTGAGATCACGTGACCATGTGAACCCGGCTTGCTGATACTGCAACATACTATAGGTGAATATTCGTCCATTGCCATCGCGTGTCTACGAATGACCTAACCTATCTTAGACCTGGGCGTGTCTGGAACCTTTAGTTTTAAGATTATTATGACTATTACAGCATTCTTCTTCTTCTCTCTGGGCTGGTTTCCGCACTTAAACGTTTCCGTCTGTCGTGCGTGACAGACATTACAGCATTATCTTACAAATCAAACAACGATAATGAAAAAGTATACAAAGATAAGGTACCTATTTTGAATAAATGATTTGACTTTGACTAACCAGGCAGGACATTTATGCTCGCAGAAAGACTGTTAACACTTTCGACCAGTAGCTCGCAGCAGGCTAACTTGTCACATTATATGATTATAAGTATCATAAGATACATTATTACCTACACTTCTAAGTGAGTACCCAGCTTAATGGTAAGTTTGATGCTAGATGTCAGATGAAGATTAGATTCAAATCATTGATGTCTTGGAAAAGCACGATAATTTGAATCAAACCTATATTATAAGCGAGACGTCAACAAAGAACCACCAAGATTTTATAAAAAGTGGCAGTATAGATTTCGTCTACAATTTCACAAAACTAACTAGTTTAACTAACTAAAAATCCCGTTAATAATTTAATAGGTTTTATTTACTTGTATTATTTACAATTTTTTTACAGTCCTGGTTCTACAATCACACAAAACAGTAAGTCATAATGCAGATTGAGCGCGCCTGCCTAAAAGATTCCTACTCATTCTTCTTTTGAAGGAAGGATATTATAGCTAGTGGGGAAGATGGAAGTCGGAAGGGCATTCCATATTCTAGCAATGGGTGTCAAATACGAGGAAGCGAATCGCTAGCGAGTCCGTGGAATTTCGGGATATCAAATACTTAGGGGTGCAGATCTTAGTGATGTCTCGTGGTTTTATTAATATGTGTAGTTTTTAATTTACTTTGGCTCAGAGATTTAGTTAATCTTTGAGCCAATGTAACTGTAAAACTGCACATTTTACAGAAATCTGGTAAACCACAGACACAGGGTGTTTGTTTCTAGAACGTACCTACAAAATTTCATTGAGTTTCATTGGTTACTATTAAAATCAAACTACGTTTAGGTATATGGAAATTGCTGGGGAGCGCGGTAGGGTAAAGTACCTGATAAATCTTTGTTGACGTGTCACTAACATTTAAAGCCTAAAATATATTCCCTAATTGTCTATACAGTTGCCTCGCCGGCCTAGCCAGGCTTTCTTCATAAATTATCCTCTGAGGTTGCAAATAGTAGGATGTAGGCGTTCTTATACTAACTCCTGAAATCTGAGGTCTTTTCCTAACTTGATAATGGCTTAATTCAGATGCTGCGAACTGAGGTTCAGCATGAAGATTATTCCTAAATCTAGAAAAAGTATAATCTCTTTCGGATGGAATAACAAATCCACTAGGAATCCTAACAGGCAAATTTGGGGCTAGCGCTTCATTTAATCTTACATCGTACTCATTTTCTATAGAATCAGCAAGGTTTTGTTTAATATCTGGTATCTTCAAAGGTTTACCAGTTGCTGTATACCCTTTAGAGATTTCGGGTTTGATTTCTGGTCTCTTAACTTCTCTATAGGGCGTAGGTAACTGATTTAAATAAGGTTTTAGATAATCTCCTGGTGTTAAGGTGGATTCTAGTTGCTCTTTGATAGCGTCGTAATTATCATTGAAGTTTCTTAATACTTTTGTGGCTAGATTTTTAGCTCTTTCGTCTGATGACAGTGGTTTTCTCGGTCTATCGTCTATGTCTGAATATCGAGGTCGTTCTTCATTTCTGGCTGGATTTCTAGGCCTTTCATTATCTAAATTAGTTTTAGGTGGTGCTGTGGTGATTGGTCTAAACCTTTCATTAGTCGTGGTTATTATAGGTGCTTCATCTGTAGTGACTGATTGTCTTGGTTTGTCTTTTATCGCTTCTAAAAATTGCGCTCTATCATACGTTGTTGTTTCACGAGAGTTTGTTGTTGTGAGGACAGTTGTTGTTGACGGTTCTTTAATTTCTGCTGGAGTAGATTCTATTGGTTCTTTTTTGTCTTTCGATTCGTATTCTATGTCTTCTTCGTCATAATATTCGTATTCCTCTTCAGGGACAGCTGTTGTGCTTGGTTTTTCCGTTGCGATTGTTGTTGTTGTCTTTTCGGTTGTTGTAAAGCGTTCAGTTGTAGTAGGTTTTTCTGTTGTGGTTGTAGTAGTCTTCCTTTCGGTAGTAGTAGTAGGTTTTCGCGTTGTAGTAGTAGGTTTTGGTGTTGTAGTTGTAGTTGTAGTAGGTTTTGGAGTAGTAGTTGTAGTTGTAGTAGTAGTAGTGGTCGTAGTAGTAGAAGTAGTGGTAGGTTTAGGGGTGGTGTTAGGGGGTAAACGGAGATTCTTTCCAGCTACCGGTTGCAGTCCTCTTGGGAGATAAGGACTCCCACCCCTAGACGGTAAAAAAGGCCGTCTAATAACTTTAACTCCCGGCCTTACTTCTTTAACTTTGGCCGTAACATCTTCATCCAAATTCTTTCTTGGACTTTCAGCTATTTTATCTTTATCGTCATAGTAATAATCATCATCTTTAGATCTCGATGGTCGTTCTTTTCCCCTTTGGGTGTATTTTTGAGATTTTGCCGGTGGTTCGTCATAATATTCCTCTTCTTCATAATCTATAGGCTTTTTCATTTTTTTTAACTTTTCAGCGGGACTGGTGAAATGCGGTCGTGTAGGCTTAAACTTTTCTTTTTCTACTGGCTCAAGTTTCGGCCTTTGCTGTACTGTGCTCGTTTTCGCAGAGGGCAAAGGTTTCCTCATATCATCTTCCTCGTAATCGTCATAATATTCATCATCAGCTTTTGGTGGTGGTTTAGTTGTAGCTATGGGAACATAATCATACTTATCTTTTTCACTAATTGGTACGGGCCTTTTTATTTTTGGTGGCGGCCTTGGTTTACTGAAAATTCCGTGACCATTTGGTTTAACCATCGTTTGTCCTTCAGGAGCTGAGGGTACTTGGCGTTTCTCTTCAGTTCTATCATCACTTTCGTAATTTCTTTCAGGTCTTGAGTAGGGTCTTTCATCTCTACCTCTAGCTGGTCGGTCGTAGAGTCTTCTACCCTCGCTTGTTTGAAAACGATCTCGAGGTCTAGAATTGTCTGATGCTGTTGTATCATCTCTAAATGGCCGTCTTTCATCTCTAGGTTTGATCGCATCCCTAGGCCTTATTTCATCCCGAGGTTTGACTTCATCCCTAGGCCTTATCTCATCTCTAGGTCTTTTTTCATCTCTGGATTTAAATTCGTCTCGAGGTCTGATTTCATCTTTGGGAATTATTTCATCTCTGGATCTGATCTCATCTCTTGGTTTGATTTCATCTGTTGGACTGATGTCGTCTCTAGCTTCATCCTTGGGTCTTATTTCATCTCTTACTCTATCTTCGTCTCTAGGCCTAGCCTTATCTCTAGGTTTGTATTCTCCCCTTTTACTACCTCTAGGTCTTTCTTCTTCTACGTCATCTGGTACGTATCTATCTTCTTCTTCATCACGTCTACCAGGTCTTCTGCCACCTTTATATGGTCTTCTTTCTTCGTCATCGTAAGGTCTTCTGCTGCCTGAATATGGTCTCTTACCAGGTCTTGGTCTATCGTAAGGTCTCCTTTCTTCATACTCCTCTTCAGGTTCATCGCGAGGTCTTGGACGAGTTTCATACCTGAAAAAAGTATTGTTTTAAGTTTTAATCTTATTTACTCAGAACTAACTTAACTATTTTGTTTGTGATTTTCTAATTGTTTTAATATTTTGTGATCATTTTTGCCCTATAATAATTATGGTTCAATGCAGTGGTTCATGAGAAATGATTGGATAAAAAAGTAAGCAATTAGTTTGGAATACAAACCCGTCATCGTAGTCAGCGACTGGTCTTCTTTTGCCTGGTCTAGAGCGTGGCCTATTTCTTCTGCCTCCCCTGAAAAGTTAAATTTGTCTTTAAGGTTAATTAAATATGTCGTTTAGGTAACAATATTCTTTAATCTCATAGATAAAAATTAATCATTATTTACTGTCTGTCGGTTCGTTACCCAACGTTACGTTTGTGACTGAGTTGATATTATGTGGTAGCACGCGCTCATTCCAGCTTATTCACTTGAATGGTTAGGTTAGCTAACAACAATATGGATTCCGACGAAGAAACTTGAATATAGAATAGAATAGAATAAAATTTATTCGTTGAAACCGACACATAAACATAGTATTACAAATAATGACGCTTATACAAAACTAAAAAAAAAAAAAATAAAAAAAAAAAATATAAAACCTAAAATATAAAATTTAAAATATAAAACTTAAAAACTAACTTAACTTAAACAGTGTATTATGTATGTATATTATGTGTCGTGCCAACGAAAGGGCCCGAACTCAGCTTGATGTTGTGGATACACAATGTACCCACAACGCTGGTATTCTGTTCGTATATGAGCTTATAAGTGCCAATACTCGTATGAGAAGCGTATGAGATAGATTTGTCATATGTTGGCTTACATAAAATAGCTTATACGCGCAAAAAAATGGCATTCTGAAATTGCTCTAGATAAGTACAATGAGCATCATACCTTTCTTCATAATCGTAATCATCCCTTGGATAATAATAATCATCGTCGTAGTAATCGTAGCGGGGGTGAGGGCGGCGGCGGCCGGGGCGCGGGGGGCGGATGGTGGTGGTTGTGGTGGTGGTCGTTGACGTGGTGGTGGTTGATGGAGCTTCAGTTGAGGCGGATTTGTACAGGGCTTCGTTTCTGAAAAAATCAATTGTTTTTGTTGAAGAAAAATTGGGTAAACGGGCATTCGGGCCTACTTATTACGTGATTACTGCCACCCATAAACATTATAACCTATCGGCGGTGCTCCCCCTACATTACAACATGGGGTTTTTCAAGGGGCGGACCAACAAATTACTGAAAGGCCGGCAAAGCATCGGCGGCACCTCTGGTACTGCAAATGTTCACGGGTGGCCGTAATCACTTAACACCAGGTGAACCGCTTGCTCTTTTGCCCAGAGGAACCGCTCACCAATCACTTGCTTAGGAGGAAAACATTGAGAGGAAACCTGCATGCCTGAGAGTTTCTCATAATATTCTCAAAAGTGCCTGAAGTCTGCCTATCTTTGCATGCCAAATTTCAGCCAAATCCGTCCAGTAGTTTGAGCTGTGCGTTGATAGATCAGTCAGTCAGTCAGTCAGGTTTCCCCTTTTTATTAAGATTTATTTTATTCGCGGAGTGATCCTTTTGAAAGGTCCTTATTAAGTAGTCTGTGCCTTACCTGCTAAACCAATTAGCAGAGTTCTTGCAGTCGACCTCAGAGACGAACTGGCAGATGAACGTCTTCTGGTCAAAAGCCGTGTAGTTAGCGCAGAGGAAGTCGTACCTGGTGCCGAAGAGGCAGTGGTGGTACACCTGGAATCAGTCAAATGGAGAAATTTATGAAAGGTCCTTATAAGAGGCATTTGCCAGAAAATGGCGAGATAATTTTTATCGAAGGCAGTATGTATTAATACCATATTATGTGACGCTCAAAGACCGAAAACGCTCATTGAACCAAAAAAAAAAAAAAGATTCCGACGAATTGAGAACCTCCTCCTTTTATCGAAGTCGGTTAAAAACCAGTCAACCAGTCTACGCCCGTACATCTCTGTACGTCTCTTTTATGTACAACATTGCAAGTTACGAGTGTATAGCTCTCTTCATCGCTTTCCGACTATGAGCTTTCTTATGAGGCCCATAATCTATACTAATATTATAAATGCGAAAATGTGTCTGTCTGTCTGTCTGCTACGCTTTCACGGCTCAACCGCTGAACCGATTTTAATGAAATTTTGTACAGACTTAGGATACATTCCGGGGAAGGACATAGGCTACTTTTTATCCCGGAAAACCAACAGTTCCTGCGCGACTCCTAAATACACATCCGCTTGATCGATTCGCATGAAATTTGGTACCGAGGTAGCTTGCGTCCCTGTAATTGACATAGGCAACTTTTCATCCCGGAAAATCAAACAGTTCCCACGGGATCTTTAAAAACCTAAATCCACGCGGACGAAGTCGCGGGCATCCTCTAGTAATAAATAATTAGCGACCATGTCTCGGAATCATACGAGTATGTCAACACGCACTGCTCTTCAAGCATTGAGGAATTTCGTTAGTTATCATAAAAAAAAAGACTTACCTGACATTTATGAGGTGGGGAAGCATAGAACCCATCGTGCAGCCCGTCACACTTGAAGTCCATGGTTTCCGGAGGGGGGACGGTCGCGTAGAAGGGGTACTCGGACAGGTTGTACCCGTTCAGCTCCCGGGGCAAATTGGGGTCATGGATGTAGTCGAGTTGGGGAATCCCCGTCAGTTTTGAAGTTGAATTGGTAGCTTCTTCCCCTGTGGGGTCCTCCTGAAAACGAAAATGAAATATTGTGATAGGTGATAAAATGGACTATGTTAAAAAAAATAAAAAATGTAAGTATAGGTTTATCATCACACTAATATGATAAAGGCGAAAGTTTGTATGTGTGTTTGTTACTCCTTCACGCAAAAACTACTGGACAGATTTAGCTGAAATTTGGAATGGAGATAGATAATATCCTGGATTAGTTCTTCATATAAACTTCGATTTTTTAAATCTTATTATAAATTAGTCTTTTAAGGCCGATGATTTTTGTCAGCCCTAGCACAGACTACGGTCTACTTGGGCTGCAAATTGGAAACACCAGTCTCAGTTTTTATCTAGTGCTTTGGTCTAGAAAGGTGTAAAATGTTCACTTTTTATTAAGTCATTAAATAAATAAATAAAAGTAAATGTCGAATCTTCCCGCAAGTGCCAACAAAAACTGTACTAGTTTGAACTCAGTCGGATAAATGGTGTACAAACGCATAGGTAACGAACTGATAGACAGATTTTTTGTTTACGAATAAAACCAATACCCAACAAATAACTATAGCCACTATAGCTAAGTAAGTATAGGTACCTATTGTAAAGAAACTAGGCTTGACTAATCAAGTAGACTAATGCATTATTAATAAATAATTAATTAAATATAGTATAGTGTTGTATTTAATTGCTTGTTAAACATTGTTACCTATTGAAGGCAAAAGAAAATACCGGAAATTGCAACTTTTATATCGAACAGGAAATTATTCGGAATCCTACTTGCTATCAAGGTTGGTTGGTTTTATATTTCCTTTATCGTGTTATAATAACGAAGTATATATCATTTAAGTATATGGTACTAGCATACAAACTCTTCGAAATTCTTTCTAAACTTAGTCTAAATCCAAACTAATATTATAAATGCGAAAGTGTGTCTGTCTGCTATCTTTTCACGTCAGAACAGTTTAACCGATTCTGACGAAATTTGGTACAGGGTTAGCTCATAGCTAACCCTGTACCAAATTTCGTCATTTGGTACAGGGTTAGCTATGAGCTAACCCTGTACCAAACCCTGTAACCCTGTCCCTGGGACGGGCATAGGTTACTTTTTATCTTGGAAAATCAAAAAGTTCCCACGGGGTTACTAAAAACCCATCCGCTTAACCGATTTGTATGAAATTTGGTATCGAGGTAGCTTGCGTCCCTGTAATTGACATAGGCATTTTATCCCGGAAATCAAACAGTTCCTACGGGATCTTTGAAAACCTAAATCCACGCGGACGAAGTCGCGGGCATCCTCTAGTATATCAATATACTGTTATAGTGGTTTTGATGTGTACCGTCAGAAGAAACACTTTTATTTTTGTTTTTTTTTGTATAATTTTTGACGTGACAACGTCTTATAATTCGATAGAGCCGGCTGCACGCACGAAAAAACATGACTCATGCGGCGTTACCTCGCTCTGAGGCGTTCCATGTAAGGCTTGAAGTGCAAGCGAGAGCGCGGAACGAGCGACAAAGAAGCACAATCGGCCTTTGTTGTCACGTTCAACTATCGTCAGTAAACCGACTTTACAGACAACCAATTTTTTACCTGAGCTTCATCGTCATTCCCCGTGGGTTCCTCCTCGGGCGCCGCGGTGGTGGTGGTGGTGGTTTTGGCGTGGATGAGCGACGTGGCGCGCGCCGCGGACGTGGCGGGGACGTCCGCTGACAGGATTGCTAGGGCTACACCTGGAATTTGACAAAATCCAAAATCAAAAAAATATAGTCTTTACGGGTGGAAAGTAATGCCACCTGAAGGGAAAGGACTCTTAATTTTGTAGATAGAAAATTTTACTCAAAGGAAACATTCCTTTTTTGAATACAAAGAAAACTGCATTCAAAGATTTTCGAAAATTCGCTGCCACACCCGGGAATCGAACAGACTTAAATCTGTAAAAATTACAACCAGTACTTTTATTGCATAGAATATAGATCATTAGGATCAATTCAATCAATTATAAGGATCAAATCTCTAAGAAATTTGATGAATTAATGAAAGGAAAACCATCGATTCAATAAAAGTACCTACAAGTTGTAATTTCAACAAAAAACAACGTTCACGTAATATCTACAAAAATATTCATATCGTAGCTCCTAAACTAATGAACTGATTTTAATTTAGTTTTTTTTTTTTTGTTTGAAAGGTGGCTTGATCGAGTGTTCTTAGCTATAATCCAAGAAAATCGGTTCAGCCGTCTGAAAGTTATCAGCTCTTTTTTTTTCCTCTCTGATCTGGCTTTACAAAGATTAGCCAATGTCAAGTTTGTAGTTATTTGTAACAAGTTAGTTAAACTATACAAGTGTGGATCCCGTCTGTACCGGCGCTCGCCGACACACGCACGGCACCCCCTTAGAGCGCCTTCCAGTCAGTTTTAACAAAAAAAAACACTCCAAAAAGGCAGAGCACGACCGCCAGCTAACACCAACACAGACGAAGTCCCAGCTCTTTTCTAGTTACTGTAACCTTTACTTGTCGAGGGTGTTATAAATTTTTAATTTACACTTGCATACTATTTAGTGACAGTGATGATGATAATTGTGATTAACAAGATTTGTCATCGATGAAAAATTTACAATTTACTTGACGACCAGCAAGTGGTAAATAAACATTCAAAACGAGTCTCATCCAAAAACCCTGACATTATTATTAAAACTAAGTAAAATTCAAACGGGTATCAAATAATAAGTAGGTATACCATAGGTATACAGATTTAATGCCATTAACCTTGGCCCTTGGGTTTTTATACAAATCGAACGAATTATAAGAAATCGTTCAATGACTTGATGTTGCGTTGGAATAAGGAAAAGATACGCAAAATTTTAATAATGAGGTGAGCCAAAAATTGATCCACATAACTTAATACCTACGTGCTTTGTAGATGGGCCGTGAAAGCTAGCAGACAGACAGACAGACAGACACACTTTCACATTTATACAGACAAACACTATAATATTAGTATGGATTATGTACCTATAGTACAAAGATGCGCAAAGCCTTTTTAACCCCCGACCCAAAAAGAGGGGTGTTATAAGTTTGACGTGTGTATCTGTGTATCTGTGGCGTCGTAGCTCCTAAACTAATGAACCGATTTTTGTTTTTGTTGTTTGAAAGGTGGCTTGATCGAGAGTGTTCTTAGCTATAATCCAAGAAAATCGGTTCAGCCGTTTGAAAGTTATCAGCTCTTTTCTAGTTACTGTAACCTTCACTTGTTGGGGGTGTTATAAATTTTTAATTTACACTTGTAAACTTTATAACATCTAATATGATTCGCAATAAATTACAATAAACATTAGCAATAAACTTTAAAAACCTGCAATTAATAATATGGAGACGTTTATAACAGTAATATTGTAGTATAAAATATAGTTGAAATATGTTTTTTATAATTGGTTTTCTTGAAAACTCATCAAATGTCATGTCAATCCTAAATCCTTGAACTTTAAGAGGGGTCTCTCCGTCACTCGCTCCATACAAACGTAGTTTCGATTTCATTTGAATATTAAGCAACCAAAGTCCATGAAATTTTGCAGACATATTCTAGAAACTAATATCTATGCCTGTGGTTTTCCAGATTTCAGTTAAAATATACGGTTTCAAAGTTAAGCGGTCTTAAAATTTCACATACAAATCTTTGAGTCCCTGTAATTTTGAAACTACATATTTTTAGAAAAATCTAAAACACCACAGGCACAGATATTAGTTTCTAGAATATGTCTGCAAAATTTCATGGACTTTGGTTGTTTAATATTCAAATGGAATTGGAACTACGATTGTATAGAGTAAGTGACGGAGAGAGCCCTGTTAATGAATGTTTAGGTTTCTAATGTATTAGTCCATAATGTTATTGTTTTAACATATTTTTAATCAATGTTTTTTACGTCACTTTAGTTTTCTGTTGTTTCTGTCATTTTATTGTTTGTGTTATTTTATTTTTGTGATTTTTTTTAAAATAATGTAACATGAGATTAATAAATAAATGAGAGAGCAAATATTATTGTTTGAATTATTAGCAAGAACCCATAATATAAGGGTGCGTTTTCACTAACGCGGAGCGGAGCGGAGAAGAGCAGTGAAAAGTGGCAAGTGTTTCCATTGGAGCGGAGCGGAGCGGAGTGAGACTGAGCGCACTAGAGCTGCTGTCAGTCGTGTATCCCATAAACATAGACAAGTCTACCCTATCTATTAAATCTTATGTATAATTTAAACACAAAACTAATTTTAGAGGAAATGTCAAAGCATTAAATTATAGAAACAAGGCCGTATTTGACTCGGAGGCCATGTTTACGTAATATTATGAACGTAACTAAAATAATGTTATGTGTGAATTCAACACAAAGTTTAGGTTTTTCTAGAGATTTTTTATACTTTGACGAAGAGTTATTAAAACGTTATTTTATTAGGGTTCCGTATACATTTAGAATAAAGGAATCCTTATAGGATCACTGCGTTTGTCTGTCTGTCTGTCAATACCCGTCAAGGGAATCATAACCTATAGTATAGGTTAAGTAAACGGTACCCTATAGGTACTATAGGGTACTTCCCGTTTACTTAGAATCATGAAAGGCAGGTCTCACTATCACACTATCACAATCACACACTATCACACTAATCACACTTCACAATTAATATTATAAAAGTGAAAGTTTGTGTGTGTGTATATCTGTGTGTGTATGTTTGTTACTCCTTCACGCAAAAACTATTGGGCGGATTTGGCTGTTTAGCATGAAGATAAATTATACCCTGAATTAGCACATAAGCTACATTTTATCCCATAAAATTGAAGGATTCCTATGGCATTTTGTTAAAAATCTATACCGCGAAGGAAGTCGCGGGTATCAGCTAGTACCAAGGAAAGTTGATAGATCAATGCTGTGCGTTAGTCAGACAGTCAGTCATAATTAAAAAAATACTTACAAAATAATCCGATCCCCAGCCATCTGTGCCGAGATCGCTTCATTGTGTAACCTGTAACAAACAGATAAACACAATTAAAATATGGACATCATCTACACTAAATAAAACTTAATGCAAGCCTTATCTAATCATTATACAAATCATGCCCGCGTGGAATGGTGCCAAGAATACTGGCTGCATTTCCGCGTTGGACAGCCAGGCTGATCCGTTGCGCAAAAAATAAGCCAGTCTTTCTGTCACCCGATGAGGCTATTAAACGCGGTGAAATGTCTCATATTTCTGTGGCCCCAGGGTCTCCACGGCAAACGGAACAAAAATGTAACTCTCGATAAGAGTCACATTTTCTACACTAAATATTGTTAAAAATCGGTCAAGTACGAATCGAACTTGCACACGAACGGTTCCGTATTATTGTACAAAAAAATGAATTAATTTTTTTTAAATTTTCATGGCGGCCATTTTGAAATTTTTATTATCTATTTGTTGTAGCGGCTAGAGAATTAATACACATTCAGTTAAAATTTCAACTCTACCATCTACTTCATATTACGGTTCATGAGATAGGTACAGTCCGCTGACAGACAGACGGACGAACGGACAGCGGAGGCTTAGTAATAGATTAGTGTAGGTAACATAAGGGCTTAGAAGGCTTAAAACTCTACAAGTGTAAATTAAAAATTTATAACACCCCCGATAAGTGAAGGTTACAGTAACTAGAAAAGAGCTTGTAACTTTCAAACGGCTGAACCGATTTTCTTGGATTATAGCTAAGAACACTTTCGATCAAGCCACCTTTCAAACAAAAAAATCGGTTGACTAGTTTAGGAGCTACGAAGCCACAGACAGATACACAGATACACACGTCAAACTTATAAAACCCCTCTTTTTGGGTCGAGGGTTAAAAAGCACACAGTTACATCTGTTATGCCATTTTAGTCCATATTACTTAACAGTAATGTCTATTGTTGTATACAATTGCAGTTTTTTATTGTCTCAAACAAAGAACCAAAAACTATATTCAAACAATGCGCCATATAATGACGCAAAGCACTATTAGCATGTAAGAAACGGCATCATGTCTGTATTGTGCGTATGTATGTTGAAAAAACTGGCCAAGTGCGAGCCAGATCCGCGCACTGAGGGTTCCGTACTCAGGTATTTCTTTCCGACAAAACTATCAAAAACTATTATATATAAAAATAAAAAAAAATCTGTTTTAGAATACAAAGGTAAAGTTCTTTCATAATATGATACCCCACTTGGTTTAGTTATCTTACTTTGAAAATTGAAACACATTTTTTTCTGTGATGTATCTACAAATTCACGGTTTTCGGATTTATTCCCTTACTTGTGCTATAAGACCTATCTACCTGCCAAATTTCATGATTCTAGGTCAACGGGAAGTACCCTATAGGTTTTCTTGACATACACGACGGACGGACGGACAGACAGACAACAAAATGATCCTATAAGGGTTCCGTATTTCCTTTTGAGGTACGGAACCCTAGACACTTAATTTAAGTATCGTACGCTGTGGGGCGCCAGCCAGGTAACCTCCCAGTCAGCCTGGGTTCTGCTGGTCCTTTTTGGATGCGTCCGAGTGGGAGATATATAAACTTACTAGAGGATGCCCGCGACTTCGTCCACGTGGATTTAGGTTTTTGAAGATCCCGTGGGAACTGTTTCATTTTCCGGGATAAAATGCCTATGTCAATTACAGTCACGCAAGCTACCTCGGTACCTGTCATACAAATCAGTTAAGCGGATGGGTTTTTAGGAATCCCGTGGGAACTCTCTGATATTCCGGGATAAAAAGTAACCTATGTCCGTCCTCGGGATATAAGCTAACCCTGTACCCATCAGAATCGGTTAAACTGTTGCTGTGAAAAGGTAGCAGACAGACAGACAGACACTCTTTCGCATATATAATATTATAGTATGGATTCAATGCGCACTTGGCGTAAACTAAGTAGTAGTGTGGTAAACTAAGCCTATACCTACCCTTTCATTCAGAGGAGAGACCCGTACTCAGTAGTGGGCCGGTGATAAGTTGATGATGTCGATATAGGTAAGATCACGAAGGTATAGAAGACGTTACCCACAAAATAAATCCTGTTACTTATAATAATCGTGATATGTTTTCAGGTCACCTTCAAATAGTTTATAGTTTTAACTAAATGCCAGTTATTGAGTTTAGAAAGGATCAATCAAGTCGAATTAAAGTATACTTTATGCCAAGTTCATTATCATCATCAGCCCGTGGACTTCCACTGTTGGACATAGGCCTTCCCTAAAGAGCGCCACCACACCCGGTGCTCAGCCTTCCTCATCCAGCCACTTTTCGCCAGCCGCTTTATATCGTCGGTCCATCGTGCTGGAGGGCGGCCCGCACTACGCTTGCTTATACGCGGTCTCCACTCAAGGACTTTCCGGCTCCAACGGCCATCGCCTCTACGACAGGCATGGCCTGCCCACTGCCACTTCAGCTTGCTAATAGTTTGGGCTATGTCAGTAACCTTGGTTCTCCTGCGGATCTCCTCATTTCGAATCTATGCCAAGTTACCTGACGGTAAATGATGGGCCTGCGCGAGTCTGACTCGCACTTGGCCGGTTTTCACTCCTTACGTACATTTGTTACTCCTTCACGCAAAAACTACTAGACGGATTGGGCTGAAATTTGCAATGGAGATAGATAATATCCTGGATTAGCACATAGGCTACTTTTTATCCCGGAAAATCAAAGAGTTCTCACGGGATTTCGAAAAACCTAAATCCACACGGGCTAAGTCGCGGGCATCAGCTAGTTTAAATAAAAATAGCGAGCAAATGAGCAAGCGGGTCACCTGATGTTAAGTGATTACCGTAGCATCCAGAGGAACCGCCAATGCGTTGCCGGCCTTTCAGGAATTTGTTGGTCCGACCCTTGAATAACCCCATGTTGTAATCTAATGGAAACACCGCAGAAGTTGTTGGAGTTGATCCCACAGTTTTGCATGTCCGTTGAAAAAAAAGGCGTGCGTGCGAGATAAGTTTTTAAGCCTATCTCATGGGAACTCTATGATTTTTCCGGACTGAAAGACCACGTAGGTTATTCTTTGTAGTTTGTCCCCTTCCTCGGGATATAAGCTTTATCACAGTACCAAACGTCTAATAGCTCGTTCACACAGGCTGCGTAAGCGTAGACGTAGCGCGTACCATTGCGTTGTAATGTATGGAACTGTATGAAAGATGGCACACCGCTTGCGTAAAGCGTAATCCGGTGTGTTAGGGGTTTACGCGCGTCACTACGCACGTGTCACGTGTAGGCAATTGGTGTGAATCGGCCTTAAATCATTAAAAGTATGAGCCGTGAAAAGCTAACAGACAGACAGACATACTCTCGAATTTATTACATCAGTAAAGTAAAGTAAATTGAGTAATTAGTAGCTGTTTTGTATTTTTTTTAAGATTTCTTACAAAATTACATTCAACTCTCAATATAGCGTCATTTACATAGTATTATGTACTGAGGAAACTATGTACTATAAACCCATATGAGGAAACCAGTTGCAGCCTCAATGATATATTACAATAATAGTAAAAGTGCACGCAAGGACAATGCAAGGTCAACGACCCACGATGTTGCAGCCTACACCCAACAACATAGGGTTGTTGCCTCTTTTTACCCGACTAGGTAAAGCCAATAGGAAGGGTTATGATTTTAGCAGTCTATGTATGTATGTTTGTATCAGATTCAATATGTTCCACCGTAGCGCCTAAATTACTGGACCGATTTTGATGAATGCTGTGTCAATTAATTCGCTTACCGTTTACCTGGAAATGCAAAAACCTCATTTTTGTGAACTTTGACCTTCAATAATTTTTTTTTTGCAAATGTGGGATCCATGAGGTCTTTTCACAATGCATTTACATTGGCGCTTCCAACATTCGTACCAATTTTTAGCTCTATGCAAATTATTGTAACCTATTTATTCAGCTAGATACTATAATATTATATAATTTATATCCTGTAGTGAAAAATGAGCTTTAAAATAAGGTTCTTAAGATAAATTTCACTTTAACGCTGAAGTGGACACTCTTGGTTCAAAAACTCATATTACATAAGATTGACAACCCTAACGCCGTACCTAATTTGCAAATATGCCATGATATATTAATGGAAGTTTTCCTGGTTAGGTATTTGTTTAAGTGAAAGGTTTTAGAAGACTCTGGAAGCTTTAAACGTAAATATGGATTAAAACCTTGGAATGAACTCGCCGTTTTGAAAGTTAGCTATAAATATTTCCAACCATTTAATAGTATAACAATAATTATATCTTCGGACGAAGCTGGGGAGAGCTATGCTCGGAGTTTCTCTACAAGATCAAATCGGGATTATAAAATGCTAGAGCATGCCTAGAGGCTACTTTTTATCCCGGAAAATCAAACAGTTCCCACGGGATCATTAAAAACCTAAATCCACGCGTACAAAGTCGCGGACATCCTTTATTATTACATAAAAGGAGAAGGTGACTGACTGACGGACAGATCTTCAACGCATAGCTCAAACTACTAAACGGATCGACATGAAATTTGGCATGCATACTTACCTACTTATAGCTATTAAGACGTAGACATCCGCTAAGAAAGGGTTTTTTAAAATTCAACCCCTAAGATGGTAAAATAGAAGTTTGAAATGTCCACGCGGACGAAGTCACGGACATAAGATAATATATTTATAACTAGCTGACGCCCGCGACTTCGTCCGCGTTTATTTAGGTTTTTCGAAATCCCGTGGGAACTCTTTGACTTTCCGGGATAAAAAGTAGCCTATGTGCTAAACGAGGATATTATCTATCTCCATTTCAAATTTCAGCCAAATCCGTCCAGTGGTTTTTGCGTGAAGGAGTAACAAACATACACACACACACATACTTTCGCCTTTATAATATTAGTGTGAAGTGTTATCTCCTGCTAGTCTGGGTTGAGACTGGCCACTGTGGCCGAAATTCGGCCCACAGAACATTATGATTGTTGACATAATAAACCCCGTACAAGATTACGTCATGTAACGTTACCAAATGTCTGTAACCAATTAAATAAAGCCGAGGTCGCGGGCCGACGTAGCGTGTGGTGTATGCGTGTTTCCATTGTCTCTACACGTCTTACGTCAACAGCATAATGACGGATTCAAGTTGTACTGTATGTATTTGTGTGAATGTCACACTTACATTATTTACTAGCTGAACGCAAGTTACTTCGTTCGCGTGGATATTTTTTTTTAAATCTCGTGGAAACTGTTTGATTTTCCGGAATAAAAAGAAGGGTTTCCAGGGTACACTCTATCTCCATTCCAAATTGCAACCAAATCCGCCCAGTAGGTTTTGCATGAAAGAGTAACAAACATACAAACACTCACACTCACACACGCACCCATACACATACACACACAAACACATACAAACTTCCGCCATTATAGTGTGATTTGGCTTTTTGTGTTATTGGCTGAATTCATGCTGAAATTGTGTATTCTATCCAATAATACGACTGGTCTATACTATTCATAACTTAAAGTTCGTAAGATGTATATTTTTACTGTGAATTTGGTTAAAAATATATGCTAGCCATTTCTGGCTGCAGCAAATTACAATAAAACAACTTATTTTGATAAATGTTTTTTGATGATGATTTTATTAACATAATGATGCTAATTTGGACACTTTTTAGGGATGTCACACATACATCCCTAAAGTGCCAAAAAAATCATTGCTAAGCCATTTTGCTGCAAATGTTTTGTAAAGAATAGCCCTAATTGTAGGTTTCTCAGTTAAGATCAAAAGAAAAGATTTTTGTTTTAATTTTTCCGTTAAAACGTTCCCAAAAATAAATCGTGCCGCCTGTAAACAATGGAGACAGTGCGCCGCGCTCCGCTGCCTACTTTCACTGCATTGAGTGTTTCATACGATTCGATGCGTGGATGAACCGACGTGGGATTTTATATACATCTGCCAAACATTATACCACTACTACTACACTACAAGCTATGATAGCCTAGTGGTTAAGAGGGGTCTCTCCGTCACTCGCCCCATACAAACGTAGTTCGTCTCTCATTGGAATACTAACCAATCATAGGTACTCAATGGAATTTTGTAGAAACGATCCGGGAACGTTAAAATATTCGGTTTCAAAGTTACGCGGTCTTAAAAATTCACATACAAATCTTTGAGCCCCTGTAATTTTAAAACTACATACTTTTAGAAAAATCTAAAACACCACAGACACAGATATTAGTTTCTAGAACATGTCTGCAAAATTTCATGGACTTTGGTTGCTTAATATTCAAATGAAATTGGAACTACGATTGTATGGAGTGAGTGACGGAGAGAGCCCTGTTAAGATGTCCACCTCCTATTCGGAAGGACGGTGGTTCGATCCGGAGCACGCACTTTTTACCCCACTACGGCAAAACCAAATGGAAGGGTCATGATTTTAGCAGTCTATGTTTGTATGTTTGTATCCAGAATCTGTGTGTTCCACCGTAGCGCCTTAACTACTGGGCCGATTTTGATGAATGAAGTGTCAATTGATTCGTTGTAAAGGTCCGGGTGTCATAGGCTATTATATTTTAAACGAAAAATGGACCTAATGGATGTTAATTACATTAGTTCATTACATGCATTACACAAACGTGTGGATCTCCAAATTTATAACACCTCCGATAAGTGAAGTTTACAGTAACTAGAAAAAAGCTGATAACTTTCAAACGGCTGAACCGATTTTCTTGGATTATAGCTAAGAACACTCTCGATCAAGCCACCTTTCAAACAAAAAAAAAAAACTAAATTAAAATCGGTTCATTAGTTTAGGGGCTACGATGCCAAAGACAGATAGATACACAGATACACACGTCAAACTTATAACACCCCTCTTTTTGGGTCGGGGTTTAATAAATCTACTACAGCATTAAAATATACCAAGCGACAGAAAAACAATTTTACTATAATATTTCACCGTTTATTGAGACGATCGCAGTCGGGTTTTAGTTTTCAACTTTATCTTGTAACTTTTCGAAGCTATTATGTGCGTTACTGATATTGAGATAGTATTAATCCAATCGAAGCGTTTCTACTCAATGTTTCTGATATGAATCTGTCAAGGTGTGGAATGCCCCTGGCGTCCGTGTTTCCTGCCACGTATAACTTGAATGCCTTCAAGGCACTAATATATAGGCATCTTCTAGGCAAGCGCGTTATAACTTAGACATCTCATTATATACTTAGACTCATCATTGCTCTGTTCCTCAGGCATGATTGATATCAAGCGTAAGCCTATCTCACAAAAAAAAACCAGTTGCCAGTTCAAAATCCGGAAAACCTGTACTCGGGTTTTTTCGACATTTTGCACGATTTCAAAAACTATTATTCTTAAAAATAAATAAAAATCTGTTTTATAATGTACAGACGTAAAGCCCTTTCATATGATACCCCACTTGGTATAGTTATCTTACTTTGAAAATTGAAAATACTAATTATTTATTTGTTCATGAACACGTTTTTTTTTGTGATGTAACCACAAATTCGCGGTTTTCGGATTTTTTCCTTTACTTGTGCTATAAGACCTAACTACCTACCCATGATTCTAGATCAACGGGCAGTACCCTATAGGTTTTCTTGACAGACATGACAGACGGACAGACAGACAACAAAGTGATCCTATAAGGGTCCTTTTCCTTTTCAGGTGCATACGGAATCCTAAAAACAGTTGCCAGTTCAAAATCGATATGCTTCTCCAAAAACTAAATCAAACTTTCAAATAATGGTTTTTTTTTCTCTCTCGTCTGGCTTTACAAAGATTAGCCAATGTCATTTGTAGTATTTGTAACAAATTAGTTAAACTATACAAGTATGGACCCCGTCTGTGCCGGCGCTCGCCGACACACGCACGGCACCCTCTTAGAGCGCTTTCCAGTCAGTTTTAACAAAAAAAAACACTCCAAAAGGCAGAGCACGCCCGCCAGCTAACACCAACACAGACGAAGTCCCCAATAATGGTTCCACCTCACGTAAGTATTTGACAGTTATGTAACGTGACAGACGGTACAATACGTGATTTGCATGCGTCTCGAGACCTACATTTGGCGTGCGTTTGAAAAAAATAACGGTCCGCCATTTTGGATTTTATTTTATTTTATTTTATTTTATTTTATTTTATTTTATTTTATTCCTTTATTTATTTTATTTATTTTTATTTTAGATCTTTTGTTTTCAAAGTTTTGACTTGGCAAAAGACTAATGTCTGAAATATTTAATTTAGCTGATGCCCGCGACAACCTTCGCGTGGATTTAGGTTTTTAGAAATCCCGTGGGAACTCTTTGATTTTCCGGGATAAAAAGTAACTTAAGTATATAATTTTGATTTTCTGATGGATAGAGTTAAAGACCTTTAACTATATCCATCAAAAAATCACGTCGATCCGTTGCTCCGTTATTGAAGGACAAACCAACAATCAAACGCACTTTCGCATTTATGATACGAGCCACTAGGCTATCATAATTATATTTTCATTGCCGAAATAAATTTAAAAAAGTGGGTTAAACAAACCAAGGAATTTCTGTCAGGTTTTACAGATTTTCTTTAAAGAGAAAAACGCTGGTGTTTCATATAATTCTTAATTTGGAATGTATGACAGAATTTTGATGAATAAGTCTGTTCAAGTTTAGAATTTATCAGATTTGTAGAGAGTTCCTATTTCTCAATAAAAAAAAACAACACAAATAATATAAATATTGTAGAAAATATAATTTACTTTACTTGATAGGTACGGAGATTTTATAGAATAAGTCACAATATATGTTTATATAGTAGGTATGGATTTCAAATGTAAAATGTCGGTGAAGGACAATCAAACCTACAAGTTTCAAAATCCCGCTATGCTTTGACCTGATTTACAGTAAAAAAAAAAAAACTTTTTAATAACCTGTAATACATATATTGTATTCAGGCGACGCATAGCCTGTATGGATAAGGCTTGAGGACTCATTATATAGAACCTTATATGATAAGACCTATTGGCCTACATGCCACCAGGTTAATGTGTGACCTTCATAGGTCAGCCTTATTATGGTCGAGTACCTACCTACTTTTGATCAAATCAAATCAAAATTTACTTTACTATATCCACGGAAAGAAGTTAGTATAAAGCTCTCTCTGTTATGTAATATCATACAAATGACAGAGACAAAAATCTCAGTGGGCGTTAACCATTTTGAGTCACCATACCATAACCATAGAATTGCGTTAAGAAAGGGTTTTTGGAAATTCAAACCCTAAGGGGGTAAAATAGGGATGTGAAGTTTGTGTAACCTACGCGGACGAAGTCGCGGGCATAAGCTAGTGAAATAATATGGCAACAAAAAAGATGCTTTAAAGCAGATAGAAAAAACCGGTCAAGTGAGAGTCAGACTCGCGCACCGAGGGTTCCGTACTTCCGTATTTTTTCCGACATTTTGCACGATAAATCAAAAACTATCACACTAATCATACTATCACACTTCACAATAATCTTAGAAAAACGAAAGTTTGTGTGTGTATGTGTGTGTGTGTGTATGTTTGTTACTCCTTCACGCAAATACTACTCGACGGATTTAGCTGGGAATGGAGATAGATAATATCCTGGATTAGCACATAGGCTACTTTTTATCCCGGAAAATCAAAGAGTTCCCACCCATTTTGAAAAACCTAAATCCACGCGGGCGAAGTCATGGGCATCGGCTAGTTATGCATAAAAATAAATAAACATCTGTTCTAGAATGTAAACAGGTAAAGCCCTTTCATATTATACTCCACTGGGTACACTTATCCTAATTTTAGATTTTTTAATCCTAATTTAAAAAAAAAAAATTGTGATGTAACCACAAATTCACGGTTTTCGGATTTTCCCCTTTACTTGTGGTATAAGACCTACCTGTCTACCAAATTTCATGATTCTAGGTCAACGGAAAGTACCATACAGGTTTTCTTGACAAACACGACAAACAGACAGACAGATAGACAGACAACGAAGTGATCCTATAAGGGTTCCCTTTTCCTTTTGACGTATGGAACCCTAAAAATGTATATTGCTGTATGTATTTTGCTAAACCAGGTTTTGGCAATAGGCTCTATTCGCCAATATTTTCCTTAGCAACGAAACTTGTTTACAATAGGTACTTTTAGCTGAAGTAGTCAATACCTGTAGACTTTCGAGTGACAAAGTGTTGTAATACTTGTCTGACCCCAATTCGTGAATGATAGGTTTTGTAATACAGCTTGTATTGGCTGGTAATGACTTTGTTTATACGTATGCTATGTTTATATTGATAAAGGAGCAGAAAGAATAGAAAAATCCATACTAATATATAATAAACTAATAAATGCGCCTACTATGTTTATATTGATAAAGGAGCAGAAAGAATAGAAAAATCCATACTAATATATAATAAACTAATAAATGCGCCTACTATGTTTATATTGATAAAGGAGCAGAAAGAATAGAAAAATCCATACTAATATTATAAATGCGAAAGTGTGTCTGTCTGTCTGCTACCTTTTTACGACCCAACAGTTTAACCGATTCTGTCGAAATTTGGTACAGAGTTAGCTTATATCCCGGGGACGGACATATGCTACTTTTTATCCCGGAAAATCAAAGAGTTCCCGCGGGATTCCTAAAGACCCATCCGCTTAAACGATTTGTATGTTTGGTACTTGCTACTAGCTTGCGTCCCTTTTTATTTTTAACTAGCTGATGCCCGCAGCTTCGCCCGCGTGGATTGGTCAGATCCCCTGCAGCATCAGGATTGAGGAGTTGGACTACAATTTTTTTATGAAACAATGTCGCAAAGTTCCTCTATAAATTAAAAAAGAAATGACGCAAATCGGTTCAGAAATCTCGGAGATATCGGTGTACATAGGTAGAAAACACAACTCCCTTTTTGAAAGTCGGTTAAAAAAGTAGCCTATGTTACTCCCTGGTCAATTCTCTACTTCTCTGTGAAAATCCCGTCAAAATCGGTTCAGACGTTCCCAAGATTAGCCTTTTCAAACAGACAGACAGACAGACAGACAAAAATTTTAAAAACGTGTGATTCAGTTATAGTATCGTTCAAATAACCATATGACCTTAATATGCGGTAGTTATTTCGAAATTACAGACAGACACTCCAATTTTATTTATTAGTATAGATATACACTTGTTTATTCTTTTTCCTGTGTTGCATTTTGCAAGTGATTATTTATTCTCTCAAATTACCAGTCTGCGTGCGTAGAGATTATTAACATGTCTCGCTATAATATATTCCACCCTTTGTGTCGTGTCCAGGAGGCTTGCGTGTGCATGCCACTGCATTTCTCGATGGTCAGTGAAATATTGTTCTTTGTTTGAACCGACTACCCATATATATTTCATTTTCTGAATACATAAAAGAACAAGTGTAAATTAAAAATTTATAACACCCCCGACGATCCAAAGTATCTGAGTTTTCCAAAACATCATTTTCAAATAAATAATTATGTATTTAAGCAACGTCCATCTTGACAGCTTGACATTTGTCTATTGACATAATATTATGAACCTAGCGGTTATCTAACCTTCTTTTCTACAAGAAAACTAGAAAAGAGCTGATAACTCTTAAACGGCTGAACCAATTTTTTTAGATTATAGCTAAGAACACTCTCGATCAAGCCACCTTTCAAACAAAAAAAACTAAATTAAAATCGGTTCATTCGTTCAGGCGCTACGATGCCACAGACAGATACACAGATACACAGATACACAGATACACAGACACACAGATACACACGTCAAACTTATAACACCCCTCTTTTTGGGTCGGGGGTTAAAAAGGTGACTGACTGCATGATTGATTAACTGACTGTTCTAACAACGCACAAGTCAAACTACTGCACGGATCGGGCTGAAAGGCATGCAGATAGCTATTATGATGAAGATATCCGCTAAGAAAGGATTTTTGAAAATTCAACCGATAAAATAGGATTGGTTAAGTGGATGGGTCTATAGGAATCCCACGGCAACTCTTTGATTTTCCGGGATAAAAAGAAGCCTATGTTCGTCCTCGGAATATAAGCTAACCCTTTACCAAACGTCAGAATCGGTTACACTGTTGGGCCGTGAAAAGGTAGCAGACAGACAGAGAGATACACTTTCGCATTTATGATATTAGTATGGATTAAATACAAGTTCAAGCTTTAAGTTTTTTAAGTTTTTATCACCATGTTATTTATTATTGCTATCATAATTATTGTTTTATTATTATTAATTATTATCTTCTCTGTGTATAAAGTCCATAATAATATCTGTGACTTTTTTAATAATTAAAAATGACAATATGGTATTCGGTAGGCCGAATAGTTCAGAGTATTATTTATTAAACAAAGTGGCCAAATAGGCCCAATAACGAATAGTAACCCAGTATTCATCGAATCTCTAGTAAGAACACCAAAGCAGCTTAGGTATGTAGAGGGGTCTCTCCGTCACTCGCTCCATACAAACGTGGTTCGTCTCTCATTGGAATACTGACCATTCATACTCAATGGAATTTTGTAGAAACGTTCCGGGAACTAATATCTATGCCTGTGGTTTTCCAGATATCCGTTAAAATATTCGGGTTCAAAGTTACGCGGTCTTAAAAATTCACATACAAATCTTTGAGCCCCTGTATTTTAAAACTACATATTTTTAGAAAAATCTAAAACACCACAGGCACAGATATTAGTTTCTAGAATATGTCTGCATTTCATGGACTTTGGTTGCTTAATATTCAAATGAAATTGGGGCTACGATTGTATGGAGTAAGTGACGGAGAGAGCCCTGTTAAAATTGAACCCAAGACTTCTAGTGAAATCTAGTAATATCACTACTACGATTGTTGAATTATCACCTAAAGCTCATAAATAACGTAGACCGTATCATATAACTGTAGATTTTTATCTATTCTTAAAATGTCATAAAAGTGTAATTTTATGGAAAAAAACGTGTTATGTAATTGACATTTAAACAGACATAAACTCAGAATAAAAATGTCATAAACAACCGAACATCTCAATAGTAACTTAATATACTTGTCACCTTAACCTAGTTTACATAAAATATTTAGGTATTACAATTTTATAACAGTTTTTATGTAAAATTTTGTCTAACGTCGGATTGCTATGTCCGCCATGATTTTAAACCCCCGACCCAAAAAGAGGGGTGTTATAAGTTTGACGTGTGTATCTGTGTATCTGTCTGTGGCATCGTAGCTCCTAAAGTAATGAACCGATTTTAATTTAGCTTTTTTTGTTTGAAAGATGGCTTGGCTTGATCGAGAGTGTTCTTAGCTATAATCCAAGAAAATCGATTCAGCCGTTTGAAAGTTATCAGCTCTTTTCTAGTTACTGTAACCTTCACTTGTCGGGGGTGTTATAAATTTTTAATTTACACTTGTAGACTAATAAACATCAGTAGTACGTTGTGTCACCAATAGAATAAGAACCATTTCACCACGGATCCCCAAAGCTACTGATGACAAGATAAACAGTTGTATTAGTGCCCTATTGTGGTCATAACCCGACGGAAATATCAGTGTAACCTCTTGGTTACATAAAAGTTACATAACGGTTATAAGTTGGTCACCAGAACAAGTATTGTATTTTGCTTATTGTATTATAACTATCTATACCTACTCTATAGCTTCTTAAGCTCAACGCACACTTAGGGGCCATCTATAAATGACGTCACACGAATTTTTGACCTCCTCCCCCGTCCTTGTCACAGCTGGTCACATATTTTTGAGATCCCCAAATAGGTGATTATTCAAAAGCATTAGAAAGATGTCTTCTGAATTTTCTTTTTATTTACGGCTTACGAAAAATATAAAAATAATTATATCTACTTAAAAAATCAAATCATTGAAAAGCGCAACCGCCGAGTTTCTTGTTGGTTCTTCTCGGCAGGAAACTCATTCCGAACCGAAACCAGTGGTAGATACTTAGATGCATTTGACGATTTTTTTTTATTCACCATAGGCAAGCGCTTGACCGCAATCACACCTGATGGAAAGTGATGATGTGGTCTAAGATGGGACGCGTTTACCTAGAAGGTGCCTATTCACTCTTGTTTTAAAGATTTAAATTTTTTTTAAAGATTCAAAAGTACTTTTATTTTTTTATAATACAAAATTGAAATTACTTAATTATTATTATAAGTTAAATTTACGTCACTCTTTTGTTTTATTTCCGCCATATTGGATCTTTCATTACGTTATAATAGCCAGAGATTTGAATCTAGAACATCAACAGGTCACCACGTTCCATCTAGATTGCATTATCACTCACCATCAGGTGGTATCGTGATCAAGCGAATTCAGATCAGGATATTATTTAACACTAAGCAAAGTTATATAATAGTCTAGCACGATTCAATAAGTGTTTGACAAAAAGTAATATATGCGTTTCGAAGGGGAGAATGTATAGGTAAGTAACTACTTTACAATACTAACATATTAGTTTGCCAAGCTACTGGACCAAGCTACTGGACTACGCTTATTTGGAGGGGAAAGGAGAATATTAGTCATAGCATGGCATCTTTAAAAAAATGGGTCCTTTAACTATTGGATTATATTTTTCTTATTCCATGACAAGTTAACTCTTAATTACTGTGATCTCATCTTATAGTATAGAAATAGAAAGATTTTTTGTTCAAATAAACTTTAACAAGTGCTTTTGAATCGTCAAAGTATACCACTAGTTTGGATTGCCTTTCCTACCGAAAATAACCAGCAAGAGCAAAGACCTGTTCGATTGTACTGCGAATCATCAATGCCCAGTGCAATCCCTTGGATCTAGAAAGCTGAAATTTTGTACATAGGTTCCCTTTATAATGTAGACAAGGAATAAGGCTCAACTTTTCAAAATTCCACAGTATAAGCAACAAAAGATTTATATTTCCGATGATCGAAGTCACGAGCGTTAGCTAGTCCATTAATTTTATTTATTTTCTTCTACCTACTAATATTATTCATTTTTATTAAATAAGCCAACCTATTCGTTTTATTATTTTATGTTATGTCTTTAAATAAACTAGCACAAAGCCAATAAGTAGCACCTATTTGTTGTTTTAAATTGTTTCTTCGCTCAATGACAAAGAGTCTATGTCTTCTCTTACGCGTGTTGCTTGTTGATTTATTTTAAGTTTATTTGCTGACCTCCTTCAGTCTATTATTATATGCAGTTATTTACATAAGAATATATTGATTATTTTATTCGAATTTGACCTCTATAACACATAGTCATAAGGTGCAATCTTTAAAAATATACTATTCGAAATTAAACTTTAGTATTTAAAAAATAGAGGTCATTTCGATTTAGTTTTATGTAAGAACTAATCAATATCGATTTTATAATTAATGATTCTAATATTTTTTGCATTAAGGTTAAAACTGTTTATACAAGGTGTTAAAGAATGTCCATAAAATGCCAGCAAGCCGAGGTTAAGACCGAAGAGGATTTGAATAATTTTTTTAACCCCTTAGGCGACAACCCTACGAACAGCTGATCGCGGAAATAAACTCCTTAAAACTTTTTCATCTCATTAACTCGGAAAGGCTTTCTTTAAGAGACTATCTATACCTACTCTATAGCTTCTTAACAGGGCTCTCTCCGTCACTCGCTCCATACAAACGTAGTTCCAATTTCATTTGAATATTAAGCAACCAAAGCCAATAAAATTTTGCAGACATATTCTAGAAACTAATATCTGTGCCTCATATTATGGTTATTTGAACGATACCATAACTGAATCACACGTTTTTAAATTTTTTGTCTGTCTGTCTGTTTGAACGGGCTAATCTTCAGAACAGCTGAACCGATTTTGACGGGATTTTCACAGACAAGTAGAGGATTGACCAGGGAGTAACATTGGCTACTTTTTTAACCGACTTTCAAAAAGGGAGTTGTGTTTTTCTACCTATGTACACCGAAATCTCCAAGATTTCTGATTTGGTACTAAGAACATAGGTATCTACTTCACTCATCTCATTACTCATGATATATGATTTATCAAAAACGTTGTATTTGGTGGGGTGGTTAGCTAAAGGTACTCTTCTCGTTCAAAGAGGAGACGCGTACTCAGTAGTGGGCCGGTGATGGTTGAAATGATGATGATAATGACTATTCTTAACTACGTGCACGCAATTGTATATTTAAGCGAATACACAGACAATTATTGTTAAAAAAACCATAGTTGGGTCCATTTATAAACTGTTGCTAAGCGATTAGCGACTTTATCACAAAGGAAAAAGGTTTAATTTTCTTTATTTCTTCACTGTGTAGGTGAGTGGGCTAACTGCAAGGCCGTTTTGTATTTGCGAGTGACGAAAAACTATTAGAAGTGTCAAATTACAAATAAAATAGTTATTTGAAATCTGAGTGTCTGGGTTAGTTTGACATAGTGTTAGGAATGTCAAGAACATGACACCAAAAACAGTGCTTAGAAATTGTAAATCAATTTAAATGCCAAAGTGTGTCTGTCTGCTAGTTTTTCACGGTATATGGTAGCTTTGGTATAGAGTCAACTAACATCAGTCTAAATCACATCACACTTCACACTAATATTATAAAGGCGAAAGTTTGTATGTGTGTGTGTGTGTGTGTGTGTGTATGTTTGTTACTCCTTCACGCAAAAACTACTGCACGGATTTGGCTGAAATTCGGAATGGAGATAGATAATATCCTGGATTAGCACATAGGCTACTTTTTATCCTGGAAAACTAAAGAGTTCTCACGGGATTTCGAAAAACCTAAATTCACGCGGACGAAGTCGCGGGCGTCAGCTAGTATAATAATAAAAGCGAATGCCTCGCTTCACACGGGTACCTTATCACAATTTTCTAAGGGACCTCTATTTTTTTTTTGAAAAAAATATATGTACTTATAGCTTTTGTTACTCAGAAATAATGTAGTTTTCTACTGGTGAAAAAATTTTCAAAATCGCCTCTTTATAATATTATGGTGAATAACTAACTAAGTAGTAGGGGTGTAAGCTAACTCTGTACCCATCAAAATCGGTTAAACTGTTGGGCCGTGAAAAGCTAGCAGAAGGACAGACAGACAGACAGATAATATTAGTATGGATTAATTTTAAGTAAGTACTTTTTTCATATTTATTTTCTAAACGTACTTTTTATGAACGGTTTTGGTTATTAGACTTCAACGCGCTTCAAGCTACTCGTTTATTATCATGACAAATTCATAAATTAATCTAAATATTATGTAAAAGGAAAAGGTGACTGATTGACTGATGTATCGATGCACAGCTCATTACTACTAGACGGATTGTGCTGTGCAATATAGCTATTCTGACGTTGAGACCCGCTATGAAAGGGTTTTTGAAAATTCAACCCCTAAGGGCGGTAAATCCTATTTGTTTATGTAGGTAGTCCACGCGGACCAAGTCGTGAGGACAAGCTAGTTTAAAATACTTTCTGGTCTGGTGGAAGGCTTCGGCCGTGGCTAGTTACCACCCTTCTGGCAAAGCCGTGCCGCCACGCGATTTAGCGTTCCGGTACGATGCCGCGTAGAAACCAAAGGCGTATGGGTTTAATCAAAACTGGCACACCCCTTCCAGGTTAGCCCGCTTCCATCTTAGACTGCATCATCACTTACCATCAGGTGAGATTGCAGTCAAGAGCTAACTTGTATCTGAATAAAAATAATTGTAAGCTTTTATATCAATCCCGTCTATACATTTTGAACTCTTCTTGTATAGAGCGTTCATGACATCTTGAGCAAGTGACCTTTATATCAACCGATGACATTATCCGAAAGAAATAAAAAACAAATTTAGATGCGCTTGGATCCGTATAAGGTAAAATGTTGTTCATGTTCGCCATTTTGAATGTCACCTAACCATAATTTAGTTTTGAATCAATTTTACGATTATTTTATTAGCCCCCGACCCAAAAAGAGGGGTGTTATAAGTTTGACATGTGTATCTTCTATATGTGTATCTGTGTATCTGTCTGTGGCATCGTAGCTCCTAAACGAATGAACCAATTTTGATTTAGTTTTTTTTTGTTTGAAAGGTTGCTTGATCGAGAGTGTTCTTAGCTATAATAAAAAAACGGTTCAGCCGTTTGGAAATTATCAGCTCTTTTCTAGCTTTCTTATAGAGGTTTTTATGCCGGGGTTTTTTTAAATTTTGAGTTATTGATCTCCGCTTTTGGAAGAGAACACTTCTTTAGACGTGATGAGCAGAAATTCAAAATTCAAAATATTTTATTCAATTAAACTTTTACGAATACATACTTTTGAATCGTCAAGTGCATCTACCACTGGTTCGGAATGACTTTCCTACCGAGAAGAACCAGCAAGAAACTCGGCGGTTGCTCGTTTCAAAGATTTGATATACAATATTATGCTGTGTATAAAAGTAATTGAAATAGCGCATTGCTGGAGCGAGCTGCAGGTCAAATCCACACTCTTTCATCATTTACTCGTACATAATCTTCAATTGTATAGTATGCTTTTCTCAAGAGGCAAGTGTAAAGGTAGATCTAAAATTGATTGCGGAATTTTGTTATAAAAGATTATACCCATTCCCACAAATGACTTTTGGACCTTGGCCAAACCCTTTTTATACTGAACAAGTTTTAATAAAAGTGAAAATCATCTAAGCAAGAACTAAAAATAAAAACATCGATATTGCAATTTAATAATTTCAGCAGCCCAATTAATCGGCGGAACCATCGACAGGTGGCGAGTCGAATCGAGTCGATTAATTCGATTATTTACCGATTTTATCGATATCGATGTTACGTCACCAGCTACTGCTGAGTGGAAGACACGCTTTTACCATTTTATTTATTCTCTATAGTCAATGTGTTTGGTTCCGTACGCGAAAAGCGTCCGTCTGTCGGTCTGCAGTTTTTAACCCCCGACCCAAAAAGAGGGGTGTTATAAGTTTGACGTGTGTATCTGTCTATGGCATCGTAGCTCCTAAACTAATGAACCGATTTTAATTTAGTTTTTTTTTTGTTTGAAAGGTGGCTTGATCGAGAGTGTTCTTAGCTATAATCCAAGAAAATCGGTTCAGCCGTTTGAAAGTTATCAGCTCTTTTCTAGTTACTGTAACCTTCACTTGTCGGGGTGTTATAAATTTTTTATTTACACTTCTATAATGTCTTTGTTTGTATGATGATCAACCCATTGCCGGCCCACTACTGAGTACGGGTCTCTTCTCAGAGTGAGACGGGTTTAGGCCATAGTCTGCCACGCTGGCCCAATGCGGATTGGCAGACTTCACACACCTTTGCGAACATGGAAGACTCTCAGGCATGCAGGTTTCCTCACGATGTTTTCCTTCACCGTTAAAGCAAGTGATATTCAATTGCTTAAAACGCACATAACTGAAAAGTTAGTGGTGCGTGCCCGGGATCGAACCCCCGACCTCCGATTAGGAGCCGGACATTCTAACCACTAGGCTATCACAGCTATTATTATATTTGTTTGTATATATCATAACTAGACTAACGCGACTTCGTCCGCGTGGATTTAGGTTTTTAAAGATCCCATGGAAACTGTCTGATTTTCCGGGATAAAAAGTTGCTGATAAACTGTTGGACCGTGAAAAGGTAGCAGACAGACAGATAGACACGCTTTCACATTTATAATATTAGTATGGATGTATGTTTCAAAAAAACACTGTGAATTTTAGTCAAAACCTTACTCCAACCAAGGATAATCAAAAAATCTACAGAAAAAAATTACACGATAATAGAACGAAATATTGCTAGGACTAGTTTTATTGATTAATATTTAATACATAATAATATATAATTTATTATACATTTATCGTATAATTTAATGACGTGTTATATTTCATTTATACATAATAATTAATATATAGTTGTTTCACTCACTAAACTTGTTTAATACGGAAACAATAATATATTGGTATCATATTTCATTAGCGAAACACATTCGATATTAAATAATAATGATAAAATATTAATATATTAAAATTTTATGTATGGGGATGGCCTAGTAATCAAAAATTTTAATTTATTTTTAGGGTTCCGTACAGGAATGGTGCCAACGGGACCCAATTCCTTCGCTGTCCATCCGTTTATCTGTCTGTCAGCGGTCTGTATCTCATAAACCGTAAAAGGTAGAGAGTTGAGATTTTCAATGTATATTTATATTGCCGCTAGGTCACAGCAAATAATAAAAAAACCAAGATGGCGAATTTGGAATGCCAGAATTGTAAACTAAGAATTAAGAAAAAGCGGTCAAGTGCGTAACGGACTCGCACTCAAAGGGTTCCGTACCTACCATCGTAAAAGAAATAACACTTTCTTTGTAACAATAAATTCACGGTTTTCAGATTTTTCGCTTTAGGTACTTACTTGTACTATAAGACATTACTTACTCCAACATTTCATAATTCTAGGTTTTCATTCCCTTGACGGGTCTTGAGAGACAACGAAGTGATCTTATGCGGGTCCTTTTTTCTAGATATAAGTACGGAACCCTAAAAATGTGAATCCTTCACAAATGATCTATGTAAAAAAAAAGAAAAAAAAGCTTACCGTCTCTCCTTTCCAGTATCACAGTTGAAATTTCCAAAAAAACGAAAAAATCCCAAAAATCAGTTCATTTAATTTCTCACTAAGTTCTCACTTTCACTTCACATAGTTGTCTCTAGAACACTAAAATCACTAAATTCACTAAAACTACTAACCCAAAAACACTAAAACTAGTTACTAGCCCAAATAATAATCGTAATAGTAGAAAATAACGTAAATGACTATAGCATAAAAAACGAATTTCAGATATAAGTACAAAAAGTCCTTGAAATTTTTCAAAAATTTGGCCAAAAAACTCGTATTCTGCTTTTCGATTTCTTGCATTTATAAAAGTTTTTTTAGTTTAGTTCTGTAATAGAAATGTAAAGAAAATATAGTAAATACTAAATACCTATTATTATTTAAAAAAATAGTTTGCGTGTTTGTTTGTGCGAGTATATTGCAAAAACCACTGAATCGATGGATTTTTGATGGATGGAACTTTTTGATTTTCCGAAATGAAAAGTATTTTTTTAAAGCAAAGTTTTTTTTTAAATTATGAATTCAAAAAAAACTGCTTTCTACAATCGAGATCAGGTATTTTTTTGTTCAGATATAGGTCGAAGTTTTTGGATGAGCTCAGGATATAATATGTACTAGCTGACGCCCGCGTCTTCGTCCGCGTGGATTTAGGTTTTTCGAAATCCCGTGGGAACTCTTTGGTTTTCCAGGATAAAAAGTAGCCTATGTGCTAATCCAGGATATTATCTATCTCCATTCCGAATTTCAGCCAAATCCCTCCAGTAGTATTTGCGTGAAGGAGTAACAAACATACACACACACATACATTCAAACTTTCGCCTTTATAATATTAGTGTGATAGTGCATGATAGGTCGGGTCGACACGTCAATTGGAGTGGGGACGCGCGGGTGTGCGGGGCGTCCCCTGCCTCAATTCCCGATTGCCATGTCGATCTGTCGCGCACTATACATATATCCTAAGCTCTTCTAAAAACCTCAAATTTGTGTAGTCAGGAAGTTATGTTAGTAATTGGAAATCGTTAAAACCTGTTTAACCGACTTGAAATATTGGGCAATTAATCCATTAAACTATAGAACAAGCTTCCGAAAAGGTCATTTGCAATCTATTATTTAATACTAGGTAATATAAAATTCTATTAAGGCACTTGTCCCACCGCCGACGAGAAAGCGATGCTATATTGGCTATTTCCTCGCTCAAGAAATGTACAATCGATGTATGATTCCATGTCAATAATAAAGATAAATATAAGTATTAATAGATTATCGCTGACTGTGAGAATTCTCTTTCCACTAGTTTGTTACAGTGACAAGTGTAAATTAAAAATTTATAACACCCCCGACATAGTAACTAGAAAAGAGCTGATTACTTTCAAACGGATGAACCGATTTTCTTGGATTATAGCTAAGAACACTCTCGATCGGCTTCACCTTTTAAACAAAAAAACTAAATTAAAATCGGTTCATTAGTTTAGGAGCTACGATGCCACAGACAGATATACAGATACACAGATACACACGTCAAACTTATAACGCCCCTCTTTTTGGGTTGGGGGTTAAAAAGAGTTATCAAAGAAAAAGCTCGCTCAGCGACGTAGGTACTCTTGGCGATAGATTTTTGAAAAACCCTTTCTTAGCGGATGTCTACGTCATTATAGCTATCTGCATGCCAAACAGCCCGTCGAGTAGTTTGAGCTTGTTGATTGATCAGTCAGTCAGTCAGTCAACTTTCCCTTTACTTTTTTTTTTTTTTTTTTTTTTCTCGTCTGGCTTTTACAATGATTAGCCAATGTGAAGTTTGTAGTTATTTGTAACAAGTTAGTTAAACTATACAAGTATGGACCCCGTCTGTGCCGGCGCTCACCGACATACGCACGGCACCCCCTTAGAGCGCTTTCCAGTCAGTTTTAACAAAAAAAACACTCCAAAAAGTCACAACACGCGCGCCAGCAAACGCCACCACAGACGAAGTCCGTGACATTCTACCTTTACTTTACCAACTTTAGAAGATTAACAAAGTCAAAGTCAAAATCATTTATTCAAAGTAGATACAGTTATACTCCTTTCGAAATTGTTGAATTTGTACGATATAGTGGTGATAATTAATTCCGTAACTTAAAACTAGCTACGAGAGTTCCAAACGCGCCCAAGTCTGAGAAGACTAACTGCCATCGCTTCCTCACTACTCAAATTACAAAATATGCGAAACTGTGTTTGTTTGTTGGTTTATTGGTTTGTCCTTTTATCACGTTGGTTTCACCTTCGATCGCCAAAAATTATCAAAGACACGACTATAACTATAAAAAAATAACAGCTTAGCAACTCAATCGCCTAGTCTATAAGCGACAAAAGTCACAGGTCAAGGATTCGACTTATGACCTTTTAAATTAGACTACTTTTTCTTTGCAGAGTCAAGAGTTAACAACAACAGTTTAAAAGACTATTTTGAGGGTTCCGTACCTCAAAAGGAAAAACGGAACTCTTATAGGATCACTTTGTTGTCTGTCTGTCTGTCAAGAAACCTATAGGGTACTTCCCGTTGACCTAGATTCATGAAATTTGGCACGTAGGTAGGTCTTATAATACAAATACAGGAATAAATCTGAAAACCGCGAATTTGTGGTTATATCATGTACAAAAAATAAAATGTGTTTCAATTTTCAAAGTAAGATAACTATACCAAGTGGGGTATCATATGAAAGGTCTTTACCTGTACATCCTAAAACAGATTTTTATTTATTTTTATGTATAACAGTTTTTGATTTATCGTGCAACATGTTGGAAAAAATACCCGAGTACGGAACCCTCAGTGTGCATTGTTGAAAAAAAAAACTGGCCAAGTGCGAGTCAGACGACAGGCAGACAGACAGACATCAAAGTGATCCTACAAGGGTTCCGTTTTTCCTTTTGACCTCAAAAGGAAACCTAAAAACCCTAAAACAGACCTCTAAAAATAAAAGTACACAGTGGTATATCTTCTACGATGGTAGGGGACCCTACATGCGAGTTTGCAGTTGATTGGTTTTTAATGTATTCTTAGGCAAGCATATGTGAAGGGAATGAATTATAAAATATAGACACGTAAAGGCAGGTATGTCTGGATTGCTACCACGATTCACATTCTCTTTGCGATTGCTTGGGTCATTAGGTTTTATTTATTGCCTAGGCCCTAGGTACTAGTTTTATTGTTTACTAGCTTATCCCACAACTTTGTCCGCGTGGACGACACCAAAAAATCCTTATTTTACCTCCTTAGGGGGTTGAATTTTTAAAAAACCTTTTTTAGCGGATATCTACGTCATAATAGCTATCTGGTCCGTGCAGTAGTTTGAGCTGTGCTTGGATAGATCAGTCAGTCAGTCAGCTTTTCCTTTTATGTCTATAGACTAGCTGATAGCCGAGACTTCGTCCGCGTAGATGTAGGTTAGATATAGGTAGGAACAAAACGAATATGGCGGTCCCCTCTTATAATTATATCACAATGGATAATTTTATAAATGATTTATGAATAAAATTTAATAAAAAAAGAAATAAATAATAAAGCGCAAGGAACCGAAAAGCTGTAAAATACGATTAAATCAAAAAAAATCGAAGAATAAGTTGCAATTTTCGGTTATTATTAAGGAAAAAAACATAAATGTGAAAAACATTTATTTTAAAAGATTTTTATGGGAAATATGATGAATTTTCTATGGAATGAAAATTTTAACATATTTTCCAGAAGGAATAAAAACATTGTCTTTATGATGGTAAAAATACTAAAGAATTTACAACGATAACCATACCTATTGAAAGTTCATTAAAATTATCACAAAAGAATATATTATTAAACACTACCACAGACCTATCAATTTTCAAATTTAGTAAAATTGCAAATCAAAAAAATACATCAAAAATATTACCTAATTAACTTGTTAAAACAAGAAAAAGGTGTTTTCTTATTCAATTTCAACAATATTCACAAAGACATACCTATGAAATACCAAAAGTGAATCTATTTTGCACATACAGGCTATATATCCAAATCTTCTAACAGAAAAAATTCAACTTTTTGTTTTAAATGCAAAAAAACCAACCTTTAAATACATGAACACTAAAAAAGAAAGAAGTGCCTAAGAACCTAAGAATCTTTTACCTAAATATTTTGTAAAAAAACACAGAAAAAAGTGTTTCAGAATTTTCGTTAACGGAAACCACTAACAAGAAACATACCTATGAAATAATAAAAATATGAATCTATTTTGCTCCTATCTTACTATAGAAAAAAAAAACAAAAAATTCAACCTTTTTCATTTCAAATACAAAAAAAACCCCAACCTTTTTACATGAAAACTATAGAAAAGAAATACCTTAATTCACTTTTCCACTATTTCACAAAGTGAATAAGAACCTTTTACCTAATTATTTAAAAAAAAACACATCAAAATCGAACCTTTTCGTTTTAAAAACAAAAGAAAACCCAACCTTATTACATGAACACTAAAGAAAAGAAATATCTTAATTCACTTTTCCACTATTTCACAAAGTGCCTAAGAACCTAAGAACCTTTTACCTACCTAAAAAACTCCCTGTATATTTGTTAAGTTAATACTTAAATATTTAAAAAAAATATTATAGAAAAAAACACATAATAATTCAACCTTTTCGTTTTAAATATTAAAAAAACCAACCTTTTTACATGAACACTAAAGAAAAAAAATACCTTAATACACTTTTCCACTATTTCACAAAGTGTCAAAGAACCTAAGAACTACACTTTCGAACCGTTCAGCGCGCACTAGCGACGGCTTGTAGCTCGAGTAGGGGGGATAGGGTGACCATGAGGAAATGAAAGGAGTAGGTATATGTTCACGATATTAATGTTTAACTAGATGCGACGCTTTATAGTAACATGTTTCAACGAACATCGATGTCTACACTCCTGTCAATCGTAATCTGCCTAAACAGGGCTCTCTCCGTCATTTACTCCATACAATGGTAGTCCCAATTTCATTTAAATATTAAGCAACTAAAGTCCATGAAATTTTGCAGATGTATTCTAGAAACTAATATCTGTGCCTGCGGTGTTTTAGATTTTTCTAAAAATATCTAGTTTTAAAATTACAGGGGCTCAAATATTTGTATGTGAATTTTTAAAACTGCGTAACTTTAAAACCGAATATTTTAACGGAAATCTGGAAAACCACAGGCATAGATATTAGTTTCCGAAACGTTTCTACAAAATTGCATTGAGTACGATTGAGAGACGAACTACGTTTGTATGGAGCGAGTGACGGAGAGACCCCTCTTAAACGCAGTCCGTTTCTACGAATTTGATCCTCAGCAGGGGCAATATGGCAATTTATATTTTCGAAATTGTCTTTGGCTTGTAGAGAAGCTTCGGCCGTGGCTAGCTACAACCCTACCAGCAAAGCCGTACCACCCACCAAGCGATTTAGCGTTCCGGTACTATGCTGTGTAGAAACCAACCAGGGGTATATATTAAATGAAACTGCCATACCCCTCCCAAGTTAACCGACTTCCATCTTAAACTGCATCACCACTTACCATGAGTAAAATCGCAGTCAAGGACTAACTTGTATAAGAATAAAAATTAAAGATAAATTAGAACAGACTATAGGTAAGCAAAGCTACAGTGAATCACACTTAATATTATAAAGGCGAAAGTTTGTATGTGTGTGTGTGTGTGTGTGTGTGTGTGTGTGTGTATTAGAGGTGTCAAATATGGTTAGATTCCTATATCATAATATTAATGTTTGTTACAGAAAAATATTGAATATTTTTTACGTTAAAATATATTAACTATCAAAAAAAAAGCCGCAAGCAGAAACTTGCATGCAAACGATTTTCAACCTTATTGACATATTTCAGAAATCCACATATTAGCACTCTATGAATGATACTGAGCAAGAATATGACAAAATAACAACTTTCTCGTTACTGTCAATAAGGTCGAGAATCGCTTGCACCTGTTTTTCTGTTGCTTTCACCCCTAGCGAACCATTATACAGATTACCACCTTAAAAGCGACGTCTGGGAGGTGTCGGAGGAGGTTCTGTAGAAATATATTATATCACTTTAAAAAAACAAATAATAATTTTTTTTTTATTTTGTATTTTTATACTTAAATTATTTCTTTTCATTAATTTTTTTATAAGAATCATCAAAAAGAAGTGAGAACTCATCGCCGGCGCACTACTGAGCACGGGTCTCTATTTCAATAACACTCAAGTAATAAAAATAGTATGTACCTAACACCCAAACACAACAAAACAACAAATTACAAATACAAACAAAAACAACACAACAAACAAACAACATATACACAACACATATACAAATACACAACATATACAACATATATACAAATTTCAAAGGCACTTGTAAATCTTTACTTCAATAAGTACCTACAAGCTTCACAAAAATAAATAAAAGATTCTGTATTCCTTGTTAGCACCCTTCAGGTTCAGATACGGAACCCTAAAAAGCATGACAATAAAGAAATCCCGAAAGACGTATAGTATATGGTAATAATTTTACTCTAAATACCTAGGTACCTATCTATATCTACCTACCTATTTATGTAAAATTAAAAACAATTGGAATGATAAAGAAATGTCAAGAAGGTACAAAAAGTAGATAAGTTTACCCAGTTACCTATTTAAAAATCGTTTAAATAACAAGCTTTTATTTTAGCCTTCATCACGGCTAAAACTAATACAAAAATCCAATAACCCAAGCACGCCGGAGCTATAACAGACACTCGGTTCCTATGGCTACCTCCCAGTTCCATCATGAGACCCTGGATATAATCACTATGCCCACCCGGTTCCATCATGAGACCACACAAACACACACATTTCCAAAAAGACCAATACAATTTACGTACTTAACCTATAATAACAAACGCGCGAAATATATGAAGTAACTAACCTAATCTGTGATAAAATCAACTCCGATAACGAAATATGATATTATTTACATTCAGTATTACCCACAACCAAGTTCACAAATAAATAAATCTACTGTCCTGATTGAATAGCAAAATCGAAAGAATCTATTTGATAAGTAAAACTACCGAGGGGCAATATTCCAAACGAATAAAAAACTAACGCGTAGCGATTATCACGCATTTTATCGCGAATGAGTATGATATTCGCAACCATATTGATATCGTGTGACGTAGATCGGTAGACGGTCTATCTTTGGCAAACGCCTCGTGAAATTTAAAAGCAATTTCTAATAGAAAATGAATACATTTTCTATTAGAAATTGCTTTTAAATTTCACGAGGCTTTAAAAATTACTATATTTTGTATTAAATATGGGGTTTATTGAAAATCTAATATCCTGAATATTTTTTTATATTGAATATGTATTATAGATAAATTATTTTTTGACACCACTAGTGTGTATGTTTGTTACTCCTTCACGCAAAAACCACTGGACGGATTTGGCTGAAATTCAGAATGGAGATAGATAATATCCTGGATTAGCACATAGGCTACTTTTTATCCCGGAAAATCAAAGAGTTCCCACGGGATTTCAAAAAACCTAAATTCACGCGGGCGAAGTCGCGGGCATCGGCTAGTAATAAAGAGTTATCGCAAAGGTTATATTATTTTTACAAACGTCAAATGGATTACGTTGCGGGAATTGTTTGCGTTGCGTTGCGTTGGATAGGAGTGCGGACACCAATGTTCCTAGGAACATGTTTTTTAACCCCCGACCCAAAAAGAGTGGTGTTATAAGTTTGACGTGTGTATCTGGTATCTGTCTGTGGCATCGTAGCTCCTAAACTAATGAACCGATTTTAAATTAGTTTTTTTTTTGTTTGAAAGGTGGCTTGATCGAGAGTGATCATAGCTATAATTCAAGAAAATTGGTTCGGCCATTTGAAAGTTATCAGCTCTTTTCTAGTTACCTTCACTTGTCGGGAGTGTTATAAATTTTTAATTTACACTTGTTTCAAATGGTCTGCATCTGAAGCGAATTACGACTGACAAGAGTATGAGCACCAATGTTGGTTGCAACATATTGTTACTACTAGCTGACGCCCGCGACTTCGTCCGCGTGTATTTAGGTTTTCCAAAATCCTGCGGGAACTCTTTGATTTTCCGGGATAAAAAGTAGCCTATGTGCTAATCCAGGATAATACTCGTATCTACCTCCATTCCAAATTTCAGCCAAATCCGTCCAGTAGTTTTTGCGTGAAGGAGTAACAAACATACACACACACACACACACACACACACACATACAAACTTTCGCCTTTATAATATTAGTAGGATGAAGTGCCTTATCTACTGGAACATTTATATCGCTGGTATAGGTACTGCTAATAGATGTATAGTATAACGTAGTTTTAAGATGCGGTAGAGATAAAACTGAATTGTTGTTATTTAATTGGTTTTAAAAGTGCGTGTCAAATTACTAATCGAAAGATTCTAAACTAATTGGAATATTGAAAAATGTACATTTACATCACAAATTATAATAGTTTTAGGGTTCCGTAAATGAAAAAATACGAAAACAGTGGATTTGTGGTTACATCGCAAAAAAAATTTGTTCATGAACAAAAAAATTAGTATCTTTCATTTTCAAAGTAAGATAACTATACCAAGTAGGGTATCATAATATGAAACATGGCATTCTAAAACAGATTTTTATTTATTTTTATGCATAATACTTTATGATTTATTGTGCAATTATTTATTTATCACAAGAGGAAGCCCGCGACTGACGCAAGCTACCTCGGTACCTAATTTCATAAAAATTGGTGCGGATGGGTTTTTGGGAATCCCGTGGGAACTCCTTGATTTTCCGGGATAAAAAGTAGCCTATGACCGCCCCCGGGATATGAGCTAACCCTGTACCAAATTTCGTCAGAATCGCTTAAACTATTGGACCGTGAAAAGGTAGCAGACAGACAGACAAACAGATAGACAGACAGACAGACACAGTTTCGCATTTATAATATTTGTATGGATAGTTATGGTAGACTGTCCCCCATTTCCATAAAGCTAATGCCACACTAAGGATTGCGTGCATCGGACAATGCAGTTGCGAAGGCATGAAACTTGCATTAACATAAATAAGACCAGCCCGATTGCTCGCTTACTTGTTTTATTTTAACACCATTGATATACCTAGATATACACAAGAATTTCAAAAACCGGCCAAGTGCGAGTCAGACTCGTGAGGGTTCCGTACTCGTGTATTTTTCCAACATATTGCACGATAAATCAAAAATTATTTTATACATAAAAATAAATGAAAATCTGTTTTAGGATGTACAGGTACAGCCCTTTCATATGATACCCCACTTGGTATAGTTATCTAATTTTGAAAATTGAAACACAATTTGATTTTTTTTAATGATGTAACCACAAATTCACGGTTTTTTTTTTTTTTATAAGAAAAATTAGCCATGTTAAATTATGACTAATATTCCCCTTTCCCCTCCAACTAAGCGCAAAGCTGTATTAGGAGTAGGTACGACAATAGTGCAACGGGTGGGGTTTGAACCGCCGACCTTTTTAGAATTCAGTCGGCTCCTCAACCTGTTGAGCTATTGAGGTTTTCAGATTTATTCCTGTATTTTTGCTATAAGCCCTACCTACCAAATTTCATGATTCTAGGTCAACAGGAAGTACCCTATAGGTTTCTTGACAGACACGACGGACGGACAGACAGACAGACAACAAAGTGATCCTATAAGGGTTCCGATTTTCCTTATGAGGTATGAAACCCTAAAAAGGAGAGTAATGTTTTAAGGGTTCATGTATGTATCATGTGTATGTATGTGACTATCTGGTATGTATCATGCATTCAATATATCGGTTTTATCATGAGAAGTAGGTATTACTTGACTTCATTTCACTCTCCTTTTTAAAAAGAACACCGCTTTTAGGGCTCTCTCCGTCACTCGCTTCTTACAATCGTAGTTCCAATTTCATTTGAATATTAAGCAACCAAAGGCCATGAAATTTTGCAGACATATTCTATAATATATAATAAACTAATATATAATAAATAACGTCCCGGGGACAGTCATAGGCGCTACTTTCTAAAGAGTTCCCACGGGATTCTTAAAAGCCCACCCATTTAACCTATTTATTAACCCCAAAAAGAGGGGTGTTATAAGTTTGACGTGTGTATATATGTGTATCTGTGTGTCTGTGTATCTGTCTGTGGCATCGTACCGCCTAAACTAATGAACCAATTTTAATTTAGTTTTTTTTGTTTGAAAGGTGGCTTGATCGAAAGTGTTCTTAGTTATAATCCAAGAAAATCGGTTCAGCCGATTGAAAGTTATCAGCTCTTTTCTAGTTACTGTAACCTTCATTTGTCGGGGGTGTTATAAATTTTTAATTTACACTTGTATGAGCTTACGTCCCAGAAATTGACATAAGCAACTTTTTATCCCGGAAAGGCGGAGATCTTCCACGGGGTTTTGAAAAAACCTAAATCCACGCGGACAAAGTCGCGGGCATCAGCTAGTTATTAATAAAGTTAATAAGCAGACATTGATTAGGTAATTGCAAGTAGAATACTAGACCAAAGAACACTGTAACAATTGATTAATAGGTTGTATTTACAAAACTATGCGTGCCTCTAAAAGGAACTTACGTAAGTGGGTTCCGTCCAATTAAGGAACTATATATCAAACAGGAAGTTGTAAAAAGTGTAATTCATACGAAAACCTAGGAAATAATTTCCAAACACGACACAGTTATTTTCGTTTACTATGTTAATAGGTTAAGCTTGGATACACATTTGCTTGAATTGTCTAGTATGTTGGATTAATCTATACATTGTAAAGAGGAAAGATTTGCTTTTTTATTTGTAATTCTAAAACTACTGGGACAAAAAACTACTGGGACAATCTATACTAATCTATACTAATAAATAAAATTGGAGTGTATGTCTGTAATTTCGAAATAACTACCTCATATTAAGCTCATATGGTTATTTAAACGATACCATAACTGAATCACTACGGTTTTAAAATTTTTGTCTGTCTGTCTGTTTGAAAAGGCTAATCTTTGGAATGGCTGAACCTATTTTGACGGGACATTTACAGACAAGTAGAGGACTCATCAGGGTGTAACACAGGCTACTTTTTTAACCGACTTTAAAAATGGAGGAGTTGTGTTTTTCTACCTATGCACTGATATCTCCGAGATTTCTGAACCGATTTGCGTAATTTTTTTTTTAATCGATAGAGGAACTTTGCGACATTCTTCCATAAAATATTTGGATTCCAACTCCTCAATCCTGATGCTGCAGGAGATCATTTTTACATTGTATATGTTGTACATATCATGAGATATATTTACAATAACATTAAAAAGCGACAGAAAAACAATTTTACTATAATATTTCAGCGTTTATTAAGACGATCGCAGTCGGGTTTTAGTTTTCAACTTTATATATATAATGTAAGTAGCTGTAAGTGAACCTAATAAATAAAAACTAACAAGTGTAAATTTAAAATTTATAACACCCAGACAAATGAAGGTTACAGTAACTAGAAAAGAGCTGATAACTTTCAAACGGCTGAACCGATTTTCTTGGATTATAGATAAGAACACTCTCGATCAAGCCACCTTTCAAACAAAAAAAATAATTAAAATTGGTTCATTAGTTTAGGAGCTACGATGCCATAGACAGATACATAGATGCATACGTCAAACTTATAACACCCCACTTTTTGGGTCGGGGGTTCAAAATAATAAAAAAAATGTATTTCACTGGTTCTACCAAAGATTTAAAAGTTATACCTACCTAGAGCTCATCATTTAATCATAAGATTAAAATGACAAGCTCTAGGTAGGTATAACTTTTAAATCTTTGGTAGAACCAGTGAAATACATTTTTTGTTATTATTTTGAATATAATTTATAATTGAATGGTTTATATATTTGAATGGTTATCCATTGCTAAATTACTGATACTGCCCGGCTAGCATGGGCAGTAGATAAAAATTATATCCCCGATTATATCCACTGATTTCTATGACATCGGTGGATATAATCGGGGGACATAATCGGGGATATAATTTTTATCTACTGCCCATGCTAGCCGGGCTGGTTGCAATAACCTAATGTAGACGATCAGGTTGCAACTCACATAGCCTAGTCCGTTGACAACTAATTTCTAAAACCGGTTCCTATGTGTTCTAATAGCACATTAGTTTAATCAACTGATTAATTTATTGAAATTAAGTCATAGGCTTAAAAGTAAAGGTTATTTCCTTAATTCGCCTAACAGGAATCGAACTTAGGTTATTTTTGGGGTTCCGTACCTCAAAAGGAAAAACGGAACCCTTATAGGATCACTTTGTTGTCTGTCCGTCCGTCCGTCCGACTGTCTGTCAAGAAAACCTATAGGGTACATCCCGTTGACCTAGAATCATGAAATTTGGCAGGTAGGTAGGTCTTATAGCACAAGTACAAGAATAAATCTGAAAACTCGCTCTTGGTCGGTTTTTAGAGATCCGTACTTCTTACTTTTCAGAGTAATATGCGTTTTGAGAAAATAAATAACACTTGCTTTAACGGTGAAGGAAAATATCGTGAGGAAACCTGCATGCCTGAGAGTACTTCATAGTGTTCTCAAAGGTGTATAAAGTCTGCCGATAGGAAAGTATGCCTACTAGTCAAATGAGTAGGTAATTTTTTATCAAACTTCAAAACGCTCGCTTAGTATAATTAGGAGCTATAATAACCCCCGACCCAAAAAGAGGGGTGTTATAAGTTTGACGTGTGTACCTGTGTATCTATGTATCTGTATATCTGTGTATCTGTTTGTGGCATCGTAGCTCCTAAACTAATGAGCCGATTTTAATTTAGTTTTTTTTTGTTTGAAAGGTGACTTGATCGAGAGTGTTCTTAGCTATAATCCAAGAAAATCGGTTTAGCCGTTTGAAAGTTATCAGCTCTATTCTAGTTACTGTAACCTTCACTTGTCCGGGGTGTTATAAATTTTTAATTTACACTTGTTAGTTAGTTAAATCGATAATAATTTAAAATGATAAGCTAACTTAAAACTAACATTGTACGTTGATTTTACGAAAATCGTAAGACATAATTACTAAGAAATAATTTCATTTTGACATAGGCACCATTCCTTTCGCACTAGGCGGCTGCTACAGCTTGGTGGACTGTGGCCTAATCCCTTCTAATTCAAAGTCAAAGTCAAAGTCAAAATCAAAATTCAAAGTAAGTACAATTGTACTCCTTTTGATGGTCGAAATTGTTGAATTCTCGAAGGGAGAAGAGACCCATTACTTAGTAGTGAGGTGGCGATGAGTTGATCATGATCATGATCGCGGCTAGTTATAATCTTCAAGGGTAATGTTCGGAGATACAAACACACATATAATTGCCTTGCGTGACGAGGTGTCGCATGCTCAGCGGTGCGAACTACTTTCTATGCGATGTACAGACGGACAGTTTATTATAATACTAATACGAATAATTATGTAAGATTACTTAGGTTTATAATTAACTAGATGATGTCCGCGACTTCGTCCGCGTGGATTTAGGTGTTTTAAAAATCCCGTGGGAACTCTATGATTTTCCGGGATAAGATTTGCCTATGTCAATTTCCGGGATGCAAGCTACCTCTGTATCCATGGAAATCGGTTAAATGGATGGGTCTTTAAGAATCCCGTGGGAACTCTTTGATTTTCCGGGATAAAAGTAGCCTATGTCCTTCCCCGGGATGTAATGTAAGCTAACTCTGTACCAAATTTCATCAAAATCGGTTAAACTGTTGGGCCGTAAAAAGCTAGCAGACAGACAGACAGACAGACACACTTTCGCATTTATAATAAATCATATTACTGTATGGATTATCACTACGTAACTACTAAAACTAAATATATTAGACTGAAGCAGGCCTTACTATTTTTTAGAGAAAGGGCCTTTTATGTATGTAAATTAACATATTCTCCGAAAGAACCTAATCTCACAAGATTAAATTAATGCATAATATAAATAGAATTATGCTAAATATATTATTTGAATAACTAACTTTAATTTTAGTTTTAATTTTGTACTTTTATCATATTTTTTAAACAAAATTAACTTTTTACGAACGGTTTTGCGTATTAGACTTCAACGCGCCTGAAGCTCGCTATCATTTACAAGAAATTCAAAATTTTGGTTTTTCGCAATTTGTAAACTAATACGACAAAGTAGGCTTATGGCATTCTAATAGCGCCAATGGCAGAGTATCGTCTCCATAGGTTTATATAAAAATATTTACTTGAAAGTGTCTAGTTTAAGAAATTAGTCAAAATAATGAGTTTGACGTGAGTTACTCACAAATTAGTCGATACTCTGACTAATTTCTTAAACTGGACACTTTCAAGTAAAGATTTTTATATAAACCTGTGAGGTTGATACTACCATTGATGCGTTTAAAATGCCATAAGCCTACTTTGTCGTATTAGTTTACAAGTTGCGGAAAACCAAAAATTATAATCACGGGCAGATAGATCTGTCTAGTGCACCTGAATTTTTAACCCCCGAGCCAAAAATAGGGGTGTTATAAGTTTGACGTGTGTATCTGTGTATCTGTATATCTGTCTGTGGCATCGTAGCTCCTAAACGAATGAACCGATTTTTATTTAGTTTTTTTGTTTGAAAGGTGGCTTGATCGAGAGTGTTCTAAGCTATAATCGAAGAAAATCGGTTCAGCCGTTTGAAAGTTATCAGCTCTTTTCTAGTTTTCTTATAGAGGTTTTTGAGTCGAGGGTTTTTTAAATTTTGAGTTATAAACTGTAAAACCTCGTGACTTTAGGTGCCATATATAGTATTTGTAGAGTAGCACAAAATAAAATTCATTTCAAGTTATTTCGTTAATTTTAATAGTTAACAGGGCTGTCTCCGTCACTTACTCCATACAATCGTAGTTCCCATTTCATTTGAATATTAAGCAACCAAAGTCCATGAAATTTTGCAGACATAGTCTAGAAACTAATATCTGTGTCTGTGGTGTTTTAGATTTTTCTAAAAATATGTAGTTTTAAAATTACAGGGGCTCAAAGATGTGTATTTTTCTTTAAAAAAAGGCCCAACTTTGTGCTCGTTTTTCTAGACAACGAAGCAATTTAATGAAATTTGGAAAAACCACAGACCTAGAAAATTTAATGAATATTATGTAGTAAAAAAAATATCGTTATATATTTTATATTGTTATAATTATGTTGGAACTACGAAAAGCAGAAATTACACCCAAAAATCTTGAAAATTTCGTGCTGTCTCGATTTGTGCAAGCGGGGTGGCGAGGTGCGGGGGATGACGGGGAAACTGACAGTCTAAACGTGGTCTAAACACACGGGCCACATTTAGACTGCACCCGACTCCAAAATTGTCGATAGGTAACTAACTGAATACACTGGTGCATTTCAACTTGCGTTAGACGTATGCGTTACCTACTCAGACATACGCCTATAGCTAATAATATTATGTCTCATGTTCGCTGGCAATAGCGCATGCATCAAACCGTGCAAGTTGCAACTCTCTTGGAACCTCTTCCTCACGCAATACGCACAGCTTTAATATTATAATTTTTGACAGTGTATACTATAATGCCGTATCAGGTCACTCTCTGATTTATTGCTAACAATTTACTTCCAAATGCAAAGAAATCTATGTGTGTTGAATTCACACTGCCCAGTACCAGGAACTTAAATGACATAAATTCATTGATAAATATTCATATGTTGATATCAAATAAAGAAGAACCCTGTGTTTCTCGGTTAGATGCAAAGCTTCTATGGAACACCCATATATCAACACTTGATGGTAAACTCAGCTCTGCTGCTTACGCTGTTAGAAAGATTCGACAGGTACTGACGTGGAAACTGCAGAAATTGTATATTTTTCCTATTTTCATTGTATTATGTCTTACGGAATCTTGCTATGAGATAAAGCGGTAGATATTGAGAAAAAAATGTATTACAAAAAAGGACAGGTCGTGCAATTTATAATTTAAAACCGCGCGCTGCCATACAAGAAAAATATAAGGAAATAGGTACCTATTCTTATAGTAGCTTCTAAATATATTTACAACTAGCTGATGCCCGCAGCTTCGCTCGCGTGGATTTAGGTTTTTAAAAATCCCGTGGGATCCTTTCATTTCCCAGAACAAAAGTTGCCTCTCCGTAAAAGCCCGTCCCTGGGATTCAACTTGTTTCTGTACCACTCAAATCCCGAGGGATCACCAGGATTTAGGAATGCAATTTCTCACAGCATCAAGGTTGAGGACTTGGGTCCTCGAGGTCACCGACAAAGTGTTTACTTGGTAAAGATACATTCAATATCAATTAATATAATCAACACTTTATAAATCCCATTGCTTTAGTAGTCAGGTCCCCTACAATATCAGGATTGAGGAGTTGCAATCCAAATTTTTTATGGAACAATGTCGCAAACTTCCTTTATCGATTAAAATTTTTTAAATTTTCATGGTTTTGAGTCAACGGGAAGTACCCTATAGATTTTCTTGAAGTTTACCTAAAAGTTTACAGGAATAAAAATTTATCATTCTATTCCATTCCACTTCATTCTATTCCAGTCTGTTCAAAGATAAATAGATAAAAAAAATATTTGTCACTGAAACAATAATTTACGATACATCAACCAATATCAATTTTACTGATGACAATCTGACTATAACCAAAGTGAACGACTACTATAATATCTATTATCTACGACTAACATAATATGTATTATAAATTGTGTGCCGTTTGCATTCTCACTAAGTTTGTTTTATTTGGTTAAATTTTCTGGAATTTATATTGTTATGACGTTTAATTGGCAAACAGTCTGCTTATTGGCTGAAATTCAAAAATTCAGCCATTCACAACGAAGAAAAGATATTAATAATGATTGATGAAGCTTTCTGTAATCGAAAACATAATATTTGACATTAATTTTAATGTCACAGTGATTTCCGAGTAGGGTTGCCACAGGCCCCGTATTTTTAAATTAATTATGAAAGTTATTATGAAAATAAAATACGGGGCAAATAAAACTAAATATTTTTAGGGTTCCGTACCTCAAAAGCAAAAAGGAACTGTTATAGGATCACTTCGTTGTCTGTCTGTCTGTCTGTGTGTCCGTCTGTCTGTCTTTCCGTCTGTCCGTCTGTCCATCTGTTCGTCTCTCCGTCTCTTCGTCTGTCATGTGTTCTTGAACAAATATTAGTATTTTCAATTTTCAAAGTAAGATAACTACATAAATTAAATGGGTTATCATATGAAAGGGCTTTACCTGTACATTCTAAAACAGATTTTTATTTATTTTTATGCATATTTTTTTAATGCATAACAGTTTTGATTTCTTGTGTAAAATGTCGAAAAAAAATACCCGAATACGGAACCCTCGGTGCGTGAGTTTGACTCGCACTTGGCCGGTTTTTTACAAATTCAGCCGGGCTGGCTGGCGAAACCATACACTAACATTATGTCCAGTAGAAAGAATACATATTTTCCTTGTGCGACAATGCGTAGAATAATACCTGCGTAGCCGAAACCCACTCGATTTTGATCATGGCCGTAGCCAAAGAGGCGGAGGTTGGTTTTAGGATCTAAGCCTTTTTTTATACAAGTTAGCCCTTGACTTTAATCTCTCCTAGTGGTAATAGTGCAGTCTAATTTCTTGGCCGGTAGGGTCATACTAACCATTTAACTAGCCATGACCCAAGCCTCCCACCAGACTAGAAATTTAGAAATGGCCACTGCGCCTGGGACACCGTTAAAAACCTAAACCTAAAATAATACTTACACTATTTCTTGCATATGCTTACCAATATTTTTTGGAAATATATCAAACATTTCGCATTACTTGGTCTATGAATTTAGGTTTTTAAAAATTCCGTGGGGGAATTTCCGGGATAAAAAGCTTATGTTCGTTTCTGGGGTGCAAGTTACCTCTGAATAGTAAGTATCAAAATTTTGGTAAAGAAGTATCTTGCTATGGCTAAACTCGTTTCCCTTTCACTTATTTTTTTTTCTGTATTGAACCAAAAACACTTACGCTCACTGCGCTGCGCTTTTTCATTGTTGTATTTTATCTCACTGTCAAATTGAAAGGCGAAATTCAACTAACCAGGTAATTAGCCCATAAAGTTGAGCGAACGTTTTTTTCCTCATGACAGGATTCAGTTCCGGCCCTGATAAAACCTCTCCCGAAATCAATTCCTGGCTACGGCCAGGATTGTTCCTGTGAAGATATACTGATACTGTGATACCTACCTATTGATACCTATTGATACTGTGAAGGTGGAATTACAAGTTAAATGTAATTTTAAGTTAACATGCAAAGATTGTATGCATGAAATGTATAACATTTTGTTTTACAAAATGAAGAGTTTTTAAAAGCTATTTAAATAAATAAATAATCTTTTATTTAAAACCACATTGCAAACACAGTTCACCAATCAAGACACGGCAACATACAGAGAAAAAATACAAAACTTACAAATAAACTGAAATATCTAAATAGGCTTTCAGAGAGAACCACCGCCTATTTCTTCAAATACAATAATAAACAATACAATAATAAATAAAAAACAATGTCTCCCGTAAACAAATCTAAACCCCGTATTTTTGATGGTGGTAGCCTGTAAATCAAAAAGAGGCAGGTGGCAACCCTTCTTCCTAGAATAATTGCCGAGTAATGAAAAATTGTTTTCATTACTCGGCAGGCCTACTGCCAAAGTTTGACAGAAAGTGTGGCGGTAGTTGTGACCTCTGATTGGCCGACTCTCTTTCACTATTTGCTAAAATTGATGATCGCAACATCAATTTTTGCTTTTTTGTAATCAAAAACAGAACACGGACGTCAAACAGGTTGACTAATTGCAATCATTTCTGACCGGCTAACATTGTTCCGCTAGTGGCTCAAACTCACTGTCGCAGCAAGAACATGGTAAATTCAGCCAATCACAGCAATTTGAATTGGTTATCACAAATGTACCGATCTAGGAACCGAGAATGCACGAACCAGGGCAGATAGAGATAAGAACAATAATATCATACGTAGGAAATCGACGGGGGATCGTTGACAAGTATCCTCTTAATTCGTAAAATATGACATCGTTAAGTATAAATTATATCTTTGTTCAAGAAGTGTTGATGACTTTCATATTATTTACTATGTTAATTTAATTCTAACATATAGTGCCGCTGGTGCACGCGACTATTTTCGCCGGAAAATTTTACGATCTCTCAGGTTTACGGTTGAAATCCATACTAATATTATAAATGCGAAAGTGTGTCTGTCTGTCTGTCTATCTGTTTGTCTGTCTGCTACTTTTTCACGGCCCAACAGTGTAACCGATTCCGACGAAATTTTGTACAGGGTCAGCTTATATCCCGGGGACGGACATAGGCTACTTTTTATCCCGGAAAATCAAAGAGTTCCATCGTGATTCCTAAAGACCCATCTGCTTAACTGATTCATATGAAAAGTACCGAGGTAGCTTGCGTCCCTGTAATTGACATATTCAACTTTTTATCCCGGAGAATCAAACAGTTCCCACGGGATCTTTAAAAACCTAAATCCACGCGGACGAAGTCGCGGGCATCCTCTAGTTAATAAAAAATCGATTTGTAATCTAAATATATCAAAGAAAAACATGACTGACTGACTAACTGATCTATCAACCCACAGCTCACACTACTGACATTTGGCATGCAGATATATTATGGTATAGACATCCTCTGAGAAATTATTTTTGAAAATCCCACCCCTAAGGGTGTAAAATAGGGGCTTAAAATTTGTGCAGTTCACGCGGACGAAGCCGCGGGCATGAGCTAGTATGAAATAAAAACCAAGTTTTAGATATTTGAATGAAGAAAAAAATAGCATTGAATTTGTTTATGCTATGTTACTTTTATGTACTAATTTAATTCATACGTTCATAAATATAACATCATTCATACTTATTCATTCATACTTATATATAATATACGAAAGTTTTTCTGTCCGTCTATCTAGCCTAGCTTTTCACGACTCATTCGTTCAACCAATTTTGAAATTTAGCACATATAAATTATATGGCTTGCATCCCGGACATGGATTACTTTAGACCCCGAAAAATCAAAGAGTTCCCACGGGATTTTTAGAAACCTAAACGCGAATAAAATAACCAGTATCATCTGGTTAGGTACATAATAAAAGTATTTATTAGCAATTACAAAGTAAGTAAATAGAATTAAATTAATTTCATACTTATAATTGTATTGTATAATATATAATAATATAAAAATATAACATTGTATTAATTATTTCCGAGTAATTAATAAAACAAACAATATGATGAAAGTTTATAAAATAATGATAGAGTATACTTACCAGATTGTTTTAGAGATACCATTGTGATGTACAAACTGACAAGTGACAATTGAATGGAACTTTGTTATCTTATCGTGCTTCTATTTTTTTTTATTTCTGGTGAAATTGTATTGTGGTATTGAATAATGAAAACGCGGAAAAGGTTACAGAAAGAATGGTCTTTTTAAAATCCTGAAATATTATTATACTATAGGATATCATATGAAAGGGCTTTTACCTGTAAATTCTAATTTTTTTTAATTTTTTAATTCTAACAGATTTTTATTTATTTTTATGTATAATAGTTTTTGATTTACCGTGCAAAATGTTGGAAAAAATACCCGAGAACCCTCAGTGCGCGAGTTTGACTCGCACTTGGCCGGTTTTTTAACAGGGCTTCCTCCGTCACTCGTTTCATATCATTTCATACAATCGTAGTTCCAATTTCATTTGAATATTAAGCAACTAAAGTCCATGAAATTTTGCAGACATATTCTAGAAACTAATATCTGTGTCTGTGGTGTTTTAGATTTTTCTAAAAATATGTAGTTTTAAAATTACAGGGGCTCAAAGATTTGTATGAAAATTTTAAGACCGCGTAACTTTGAAACCGAATATTTTAACAGAAATCTGGAAAACCACAGACATAGATATTAGTTTTTAGAATATGTCTGCAAAATTTCATGGACTTTGGTTGCTTAATATTCAAATGAAATTGGACCTACGATTGTATGAAATGGTATGAAACGAGTGACGGAGAGAGCCCTCTTAATGAAATAACGATGGTTGGCCACAGCCTCTTTCTCTATTCCTGTGTCTGATAGTACCTAGTACTTTAGTTTTTAATACTAAAAACCTAGGAAAGTGATTCCTAGCTGAAACTGATCAGTAAGCAATAGCTTTATTAGATTTGTAACGTATTTGCTAGTTAGCATTCTGCGAGTACCTCGGTACGGTTGCTTTAGTTTTGCGTAAGAGAGAAAGTCGAATGTTTCGGCCGCGTTTAACTTTAATTCACAATTAAATAAAGGTTTTTGTTTATATTACGGGTTGAAAACTATTTGAGAACAAAATTAGATCTAAATATATAAAAGGAACAAGATAAAGTTAAAAACTAAAACCCGACTGCGATCGTCTTAATAAAAGCTGAAATATTATAGTAAAATTGTTTTTCTGTCGCTTGGTATATTTTAATGTTGTTGTACACTTATATTTATGACTTCAAATTTTTCTTCTCTTTCAGACACCCCACTCGATACAATCACACTTAATATTATAAAGGCGAAAGTTTGTATGTGTGTGTGTGTGTGTGTGTGTGTGTGTGTATGTTTGTTACTCCTTCACGCAAAAACTACTGGACGGATTTGGCTGAAATTTGAAATGGAGATAGATAATATCCTGGATTAGCACATAGGCTACTTTTATCCCGGAAAACCAAAGAGTTCCCACGGGATTTCGAAAGATCTAAATCCACGCGGGCGAAGTCGCGGGCGTCAGCTAGTAGCAAAATAAAATTTTGGAGACCTTTGTTCATGTAACATCCGTTAGGTCAATTTTTTCGTATAAAACCGGACCTTTACGACGAATCGATTGACACCTCATTCATCAAAATCGGCCCAGTAGTTTAGGCGCTACGGTGGAACACACAGAATCTGGATACATACATACACACACACATACATAGGTACTTACATACATAGACTGCTAAAATCATAACCCTTCCTTTTGGCTTTGCCGCAGTCGGGTAAAAAGTGACTGACTGACTGACTGACTGATGTATCAACGCACAGCTCAAACTACTGGACTGGACTGGACTGAAAGGCATGCAGATACGAGTAGCTAAACGTAGACCAATTACAATCCGGGTATCTTTAAAACAAGAGTGAATAGGCACCTTCTAGGTAAACGCGTCCCATCTTAGACCACATCATCACTTTCCGTCAGGTGTGATTGTGGTCAAGCGCTTACCTATAGTAAATAAAAAAAAAAGACCTTCGCTAGGCGGACGGTGCATATCACATGCTGTATGTTGCACCATATTGATGATGATGATTGTCTGGTTTAGCGGATTATGGCAAACTAGAGGATGCCCGCGACTTCGTCCGCGTGGGTTTAGATTTTTATAGATCCCGTGGGAACTGCTTGATTTTCCGGGATAAAAAGTTGCCTATTTCGATTACCGGGACGCAAGCTACTTCGGTACCAAATTTATACAAATCGGTTAAGCGGATGGGTCTTTGGGAATCCCGCGGGAACTCCTTGATTTGCCGGGATCAAAAGTAGCCTATGTCCATCCCCGGGATATAAGCTAATTCAGTACCAAATTTCGTCCGAATCGGTTACAATTGGGCCGTGAAAAGGTAGCAGACAGACAGACACAATTTCGCATTTATAATATTGGTATGGAAGTATGGATTAAGCTTTTGGTTATTTTAAAGAACTTTTATACAATGTGTATATGTCAGTCCTATTGTACCTTAAATCTAGATTAACCTAATTAACATATTACCTACTACTAATCTATATTCTATCTCCAACAGTAGTTTAAAGTTTAAGTCTGCCAATCCACACTGAGCCTTTAAAACCTTCTCATTCTAAGGAAAGACCCGTACTCAGTAGTGGACCGGTATTGCCGTTTGATCATGATGCTATCTGACAAGCTAAATACTAAATAACCCAATAACCAATATCGCAAGCCGCCCTTGAGTTCGACCGGTTGGTTACGTCGCAATTTCCAAACCAATTACACAAGAATATTACGTAAATGTACAGAATGTTATCTGTGTGGCCAACGGTAGCTGCTGTCAACATATGGCGGGTGTTAAACTGTCAAATGTCACGCGGGACCTGTCAAAACGGAGCTGGCAAACCGAACCGGACTAGTCCATGAAAGTAAATACAGGACATACAAACTGTGGAATCAACTCCCATTGGCGGTGTGCCCACTAGATTACAACATGGGATTACTCAAGGGTTGGACCAACAAATTCCTAAAAGACTGGCAATGCATCGGCGGTTCCTCTGGTGCTGCAAATGTTCATGGGCGGCGGTAATTACTTAACACCAGGTGACCCGCCAGCTCGTTTATTCGCTATTCTTTATTTAAAACTAGCGACCCGCCCCGGCTTCGCACGGGTGGACATTTATTTTTTCTATTTTCCGGGATAAAATATAGCCTGTACGGATTCGGAAGAATCCCTCTAAGTAATGGTAAAAGAAATTTTGAAATCGGTCCAGTAGTTTTTGAGCCTATTCAATACAAACATACAAAAATACAAAAATACAAATTCCTCTTTATAATATTAGTATAGAAAAAAGAACTGAGATGACGACTACATTTTTAGGATTCCGTACCCTAAGGATGCCGACGGACCCCTATTACTAAGCCTCCGTAAAGCCGTCCGTCTGTCTGTCTGTCAGCGAACTGTATCTCGTGAAAAATAGGTAGAGAGTTGAAATTTTCAGAGAATGAGTATTTTATTGCCGCTATAACAACAAATAACAAAAATTACATACCGCGAGTATAGCCTACTATGTAATAAAAAATATGTTCTCTGTTAATTAATCAACCTCTAAAAAACCTGTTCTTTTTTCTTGTTAAAAAAAAAAACTAAACAAAATGTTTCACACATCAGTGTAACTTTTTTTACTGTTAAATAAAAAAACCCAGTCAAGTGTGAGTCGGACTCGCACACGTAGGGTTCCGCACCAACTTACAAGAACTCAAACTAATAATAAAATCATGTCCTCTACAACAACATTGTAAGATAATGACGGACAGCACCATCTATGATGTGATTTAGTAATCATTTTACTAGATCGTGACAACTTTATAATTATTGTTTTGTGACATAAACCCAATTCACGGTTTTTATTTTTTAGCTTTACATGTGCTATAAGACATTGCTACTTGCTTATAATTCTACTCGTAGATCAACGGAGGAAGTACTCTATGGGTTTTGATTCCCTTGACAAACAGACAGACAGTTAACGACGTGATTCTATGAGGGTTCATTTTTCTTTTTAAGGAACGGATCCGTAAAAATCAATTCTCTATTAATTAATCAATGTCTCACAAAACCTGTTTTTTATGTTAAAAAAAAAAACTAAACAAAACGTTTCACACATCAGTATAACTTTTTTTTACTATCAAATAAAAACTCACAAGATCTGATGTAGCTATTAATATCTCAAATTCTCGACAAATCCGCGCCGATTGATTACAAAATTTAGTAAACAGAGCCGGTCGATTGACAAATACCTACTTTGCTTTCAACATTGTATGGTCGGCTGACCATTGGAGGCATAGCTATCATACCAAAGAACCATCATCATCATTATTATCAATCGACAGACGTCCACAGCTGGACATAGGTCTCTTGTAGGGACTTCGAACAAGATAAAGTTGGAAACTAAAACCCGACTGCGATCGTCTTAATAAACGCTGAAATATTATACTAAAACTGTTTTTCTGTCGCTTGGTATATTTTAATGCTGTAGTAAATTTACATTTATGAACTCGGAATTTTTTCCTCTTTCATTTGACATCCCACTAGATACAATAGCAAAAAAAAATTTTGGCGACCCCCAATTTTTTTCAAGTAACATCCGTTAGGTCATATTTTTTTTCGTATATAATTTAGCCTATGTCACCCGGACCTTTGCGACGAATCGATTGACACCTCATTCATCAAAATCGGTCCAGTAGTTTAGGCGCTACGGTGGAACACACAGAATCTGATACAAACCCACATACATACATACATACATAGACTGCTAAAATCATAACCCTTCCTTTTGGCTTTGCCGCAGTCGGATAAAAACTCGGCAAAACTAGACTCCAAGATAGAGTCTTACCCTGAGATCTATAGAACGCACTTGGACTTTGCTCAGACTTAAGACACTGTTAAAACGAGACAGCGTTATACCGCTAACATAAGTCTGTCTCATTTTAACTGAAACGTAAGTCTACGCAAACTCAAAGTGTGCTCTATAGATTTCAACCTTAGTGCCAAATATTTACGAGACATTTCACCGCGATTAATAGCCTTATCGGGTGACAGAAGGCCTGGCTCTTTTTTTGCGCAGCGGATCAGCCTGGCTGTCCAGCCCGAAAATGCAGCCAGTATTCTTGGCACCATTCCACGTGGACATGTTTTGTAAGACATGATCAACCCATTGCCGGCCCACTACTGAGCACGGGTCCTTACTCAGAGTGAGAAGGGCTTAGGCCATAGTCTGCCACGCTGGCCCAATGCGGATTGGCAGACTTCATACACCTTTGAGTACATGGAGAACTCTCAGGCATGCAGGTTTCCTCACGGTTTTCCTTCACCGTCAAAGCCTTCACCGTAATTTTTCGGGATAAATGTCTATGTCAGTTTCCGGGATGCACGCTACCTCTGTACCAAATCATGCCGTGGGAACTCTTTGATTTTCCGGGATAAAAAGTAGCCTATGTCCTTGTTCTAAACTAACTTTGTACTTACTTAATTTCATCAATATCGGTTAAACTGTTGGGCCGCGAAAAAATAGCAGACAGACACATAGAATGGAATATAGATGTATAGAAATCATCCAGTTTTATTATAAGTAGGTACGTATATATTATATTGATTAAAAAATTTAAATGCATTATAACTTGCCCATCGTAATCTTAAATGGATATGCCACAAAAAACAAAAACATTAATGTATCAAACCACGATTTTCTACGATTCTCACTCTAATTTTTTTTCAAGCAAATATAGCGTTAAGTTATTTACTTAGCGTCGCACATATAGCGAGCCAGAGAGTTGATAGTTACTAGAGTAGCAATATGCGACAAGAACTGTAGCTCGATTCAACCTGCATCAATCACACTATCACACTAATATTATAAAGGGGAAAGTTTGTGTGAATGTGTGTGTGTATGACTCCTTCACGCAAAAATTACTGAACGGATTGGGCTGAAATTTAGAATGGAGATAGATTATACCCTGGATTAGCACATAGGCTACTTTTTATTCCGAAAAATTAAAGAGTTCCCATAGGATTATCAAAAACCTACATCCACGCGAACGAAGTCGCGGACATCATCTAGTCATTTATACAATCGCAACTGTTGTTATTGGCTAAGTTTATGCTATTCTTGTTGCAACAATGCATTGTAGCCAATAGTGAATAGAATAGAATAGAATAGATTTTTATTCAAATAAAGTATAAACTTTTACAAGTGCTTTTGATTAATATACCAAGTGGGGTATCATTATGAAGGGCTTTACCTTTAGTTATTTTTATGCATAATAGTTTTTGATTTATCGTGCAAAATGTTGACGAAAAACACGACTGTAGTACGGAACTCTCGGTGCGCGAATCTGACTCGCACTTGGCCGGTTTTTTTCATTATAGTCCTAGTATCGTGTCGCAGATTTAGTTTGCTACTCTATGCTCTAACTCAATGTAACAAATGGCCTTACGTTTAGTGAAAGTATAAAATACGTAGCACAAAACCAATATAACTTGAACTACAAACTCCAAACATTCACTTTCAACCATAGTTCTTTCTAAATGGTTAGTCCATGACTTAATAGTACCAGTGTAATTTGGTCTAGTTACACTTTATAAATGTATTTAGTGATGGGTTTTCGAATAATGGTAATTTAATAGTAAATATATGAATAATTGATTGATTTATATCATTTTTGTCGACTCCTAAAGGAGTTATGTAACCTATTAAATTGCAAAACGCAGTTTTTTTCGTTAATTTATAATACTTTTCAGTTTAGTTGTAAAGAGTTTCTATGTATGTATTTACAAAAAAGTAACATAATGTGCGACGTTTTTTTGATAAACTTAAAAAACTGAAGCACTGAACTAAATATTATTACTTAAAATATTCTTCAAATTCGTGACAGATTAATATAATAATATTATGGTAAGTATAATCCCACCAAAAACATTTCATGTAAAGGTTGCCAAGACTCACAAGTTCATAATGTTTTCACTGCTAAAAAGTTATGAGATCTCTAGTAGAGCCAAACCCCTAGCCAAGCTTAGATTTGTGCTGGCCATGGGACCTGTACCAAGTCCAAAGTATATAGCTCTTAAATGCTCTTGACTATGTCACATTTATAACAATAAATAACAAATAACTCTACTTACAAGCTCTGATTCTACAAACCCTACATCTTGGTTAAAAAAGTACGCCTTGGCCGTTCACACAAACTTATTAAGGTTTTACATTTTACCAGTCATAAGTTAAAATAATTGTATAGGTTTACGAAATTATGCATTATCGCGAATACGTTAAAAATATTATGTTCAATACGAAAATATTTAACTAAGTAATTCAAATTTTGAGAAAATTATAAAAATAATAAGCATGTACCATATTCTAGCAAAACAAACGAATTTTTAGATTATGATTATGATAATTATTATAAGTACGGTCTACTTGGTTAAAAAATATTTTAAAAGGCAAGTTTGCGTTACTATTATAGTTTTTTATTCATTTACAAAATTATTTTTGTTATTTTTTTCTATTTGTACCAGAAAGTTGCAAAAAATAAAGAGAAAAAGAAAGAAAAAGTGGACAGAGAAGCAGTTATCTCTACAAGAGACCTCTACCAGTGACCCTTGGCAGTGCGAGAGGTTGTAAAGGGAGTAGAATAGGTACAACAAAAATGGAAAGTATTCATGAAAAAAGCTTAATAGATATTTCATATTAACAGGGCTCTCTCCGTCACTCGCTTCATACAATCGTAGTTCCATTTTCATTTGAATATTAACTATTAAGCAACCAAAGTCCATGAAATTTTGCATTTACATATTCTAGAAACTAATATCTGTGTCTGAGGTGTTTTAGATTTTTCTAAAAATATGTAGTTTTAAAATTACAGGAGCTCAAAGATTTGTATGTGAATATTTAAGACGGCGTAACTTTGAAACTGAATATTTTAACAGAAATCTGGAAAACCACAGACATAGATATTAGTTTCTAGAATATGTCTTGAATTATCTTTCTAGAATATCAATAACAGAATATCTACGTTTGTATGAAGCGAGTGACGGAGAGAGCCCTGTTAAAGATGTACGTAAATAAATTATGTCAATAAGGGACACATTTTAAATCCATGATCAAGATTTTAATGAGCGTATAGATAAATATATTTCTAAAGTTTCTATGTAAATATTTTAGTAAAAAAAAAACGGCGCAATTAGGGTCTTTAATGTCTTTTTTTGCAATCGCAGCGCAAAATTAGCAAATTGCCGCAAAACTAAGTTGCGACACTTCTGCAATGACTGTTAACATTCATTAAAATTTAATTAAAATAAAGGTAAATTTCGTTTAACCGTGAGAATTTGTATCAAAGAATTTTGTTGATTAAGTTTCTTTACTTTAAAAAAATGGTCAAGTGCGAGTGCCAATCGCGTAGGAAAGATTCCGTACCATCTTACAAGATATACCTAACTGTTTTATTTAGAACTTTTCAAGATCACATTTTTTTAATGATATAACCACTTTACAGTTTTCGGATTGTGTCTATTTGTTTGTGCTATAAGACCTACCTACCTGCCAAATTTTATGCTTATAGGTCAACGAGTTATGGGTTTTCTTGACAGACACGATAGACAGACGGACAAACAGACAGACAGACAACAAAGTGAGGTTCCATTAAAGGAAACCTACCCCAAAAACCGGCCAAGTGCGAGTCAGGCTAGCACAACGAGGGTTCCGGTTGACGCACAGCTTATAAACTCAATTTATTTTTTACTTTTGTGGTTTGTAGTTACTTTTGTTGGTAGTGTTTGTGGTTGTTGAAGCCGTTTTTTTTAGGTTTTTTTTTTACAATCGCAATTGTTGTGATTGCGATAGCAACAATGCATTGTAGCCAATAGTGAGCGAGCGTCAACCAATCAGATGTGATTGCGATCGTGACATTGTAGCTGTCATTCTACCGCAATCGATCAATCAATCAATCAATCAAGCTGTTTGCGTCCACAGCTGGACATAGGCCTTCCCGAGAGCGCGCCACCACACACGATCCCTCCGCCTTCCTCATCCACCCACTTCCCGCTATCCTCTTATGGTCGTCAGTCCAGTGGGTCGGAGGTGGTCCCACACTGCGCTTGCTGATACGCGGTCTCCACTCCAGAACACGTCTGCCCCGGCGGCCATCAGTTCCGCGGCAGACGTGGCCTGCCCACTGCCACTTCAGCTGGCTAATTCGTTCCCATACTACATACTAAACAAATGATACATACTCGTACGGTATTTTTGAATCAACAATACATTCGGAACATATTGTGACCTTAATAATGAACAGGTTATAACTGCATTGCCAAAAAAAGTTACGAAAAGTGTTACGTGATATAGCGTAACATACATACATTATATCTGTTATAATATGTATAGATATGACAAATGTATAGGGCCTAAAACCCTTTTGAGAAGAGACCTGTGCTCAGTAGTGGGCCGGCAATGGCTTGATTATGATTATAATATACTAGAGGATACCCGCGTCTTCACGTGGATTTAGCTTTTTGAAAGATCCCGTGGGAACTGTTTGATTTTCCGGGATAAAAAGTTGCCTATGTCAATTACAGCGACGTAAGCTACGTCTCGGTACCAAATTTCATACAAATCGCTTAAGCGGGCGGGTTTTTGGGAATCCCATGGGAACTCTTTGATTTTACGGGATAAAAAGTAGCCTACGTCCGTCCCCGGGATACAAAGCTAACTCTACCAAACGTCAGAATCGGTTACACTGTTGGGCCGTGAAAAAGTAGCAGACATACAGAGAGACAGACACACTTTCGCATTTATGATATTAGTATGGATTAGAACCTATTGCTTGAATAAGCTTAACATAAAAATTCATATAAGACATAATTTCTTTGTCTTACTAGCTTACATGTGTTGTAATTAGACTCTCGCGCCATCTATTGTACGTCGGTATTGCTATGTCAGAAACCTCAAGTTTCAACAGCAACTGTACAAAGTTTTAACTCAATCTGAATCAGAACGTTACGCGATCATATAGGTAAGTACGTTATGAAAGAACCTACAGACATTAATTTTTTTTAACATGTAACTATAATATGGCTAAATGAATATATTGAAACCTATAATATTATCTATACACCTTGATGTATAATTAAAACAAACTAAGTATAAAAAAAAACAATACTTAAAACGTATAATTACATAATAATTTATTCTCTAAACTTCTAAATGCTACATACCGTTAAAAGTTATGCCTTTGCATGCACTAAAGTTATTATTAAAAAAAAAAAAGTAAACTGTCAAATTGTACGAAACTGTCACAGGCACAGATTATATCACTATGTTTATTACCAAGTAGGTTTTGTATGCCAAAAAGAGTTTTTTTTTTTAATTTTAAGCGCTAGCAACGGACGTGAGTCCGTGAAGGCTTTGAGGCGACTGGTTATGCTTGGGCAGCCATTGCTTAGCGCTCGGTGATGGAAATAAGGTTTCGTTTATATTGGTTACTTTATTATGCGACTAGCTGACGCCCACGACTTCGTCATGGATTTAGGTTTTCAAAATCCCGTGGGAACTCTTTGATTTTGCGGGATAAAGAGTAGCCTATGTGTTAATCCAGGGTATAATCTATCTCCATTCTGAATTTCAGAGAAATTCGTTCTGTAGTTTTTGCGTGAAAGAGTAACAAACATACACACATACATACATACATACACACTTTCGCCTTTATAATATTATAGTGTGATTTATTGTATACTAGCGACCCGCCCCAGCTTCGCATGGCTGCAATTAGATGTTAATGTGGTATCAGTGAGGCTATTTTGTTATTAGCATTTTCAATGAAAGCTCTCATTCGGCTTGATATGGTCCAACATCTTGAATAATTAGCGTCATATCTCAACAAATTAATACAATACAGTATAAAAATATAAGTATATTCTTTCCTCTTGAATAACTCTATCTATTGATGAAAATCGCATTAAAATCCGTTGCGTAGTTTTGTAGAGTTGTTGAGGTTTGTAATTTATACACGTCCATTTGGTGTCAAGACCTCTTTATTGCTACCCTTATATTATCTAACTAATACATATTCACCCATTACAGTTTAAAAATCTAAGCGTACATACAGACGGCGGGAAGCGACTTTGTTTTACTATGTACTTTAGACTTTGTTGTACTATGTAGAAATCCTACACTTTAAACTTATTATTATTCATTATCATTATCATCGCTGGCCCACTACTGACCTCGGATCTTCTCTCAGAATGGAAAGGGTTTAGGCTATCATCACGCTGACCAAGTGACTGGTAGACTTCACACACCTTCGAGAAAATTATGGAGAACTCTCAGGTATGCAGAGTTCCTCACGATGGCATATTATTGTAAATTGAATATGTACTTAAGAAAGAGCAACCGCCGAGTTTCTTGCTGGTTCTTCTCGGTAGGAACGGCATTCCGAATCAGTGGTAGACTTTTTTGACGATTCAAAAGCACTTGTAAAAGTTTAATTGAATAAAAACATTTTGAATTTTGAATTTTGATGTTTTCCCTCGCCTTTAAAGCCAGCGATATACCTTTTTTAATTGCTTAAAACGCACATAACTCCGAAAAGTTAGAGGTCGTGCCGAAAACAAACCCCCAACGCAGCCAAGAGCTAGTCTGTAAACTTTTAAAAAGTTAAAAATATCAGGTATTAAACGTCAAAATCAGCTAAACAGATGGGACATGAAAAGCTACCAGACAGACATACTATATTTACAATATTAAGTATAGATGACTGAATTCGCAACTAAGTACAATTTAACAGGCCTCACGTCCCTCTGCGATATATTAGTCGTAATTTTAGTTGCAACATTATGAAATACACCTTACACAACAATTTAATATACGTCACGTTACTACATATTGGTCTTAACTTTATTTGCAACATTGTGAATACACCTTTACACCATTTATTGCGGTTACCCACACAAGCATCGCCAAGGCATTGCAAGCACCAAGCGTAATCAGCTGACTCCATAACATGCATAATTTATATTGAAACTAGCCGATGCCCGCGACTTCGCCCGCGTGGATTTAGGTTTGAAATCCCGTGGGAACTCTTTGATTTTCCGGGATAAAAAGTAGCTTATGTGCTAATCCAGGATATTATCTATCTCCATTCCAAATTTCAGCCAAATCCGTCCAGTAGTTTTTGCGTGAAGAAGTAACAAACATACACACACACACACACACACACACATACAAACTTTCGCCTTTATAATATTAGTGTGATATGCAAAAAGTTCCATCACTTTTTGATTACGTAGTTGCATAGCACCTAAGCTTTTATATCCATACTTCCATACTAATATCATAAAGGCGAAAGTGTGTCTGCCTGTCTGTCTGCTACCTTTTCACGGCCCAACAGTTTAACCGATTTTGACGAAAGGTACAGGGTTAGCTCATATCCCGGGGACGGATATAGGCTACTTTTTATCCCGGAAAATCAAAGAGTTCCCACGGGATTCCTCAAAACCCATGCCCTTAACCGATTTGTATGAAACTTGGTACCGAGGTACTTAGCTTGCGTCCATTTTATCGATATAGGCAATTTTTTATCCCGGAAAACCAAACAGTTCCCACGGGATCTTTAAAATCCTAAATCCACGCGGACGAAGTCGCGGGCATCCTCTAGTTCTGTCATAACAGGGTAGTGTTACTAGCTAATGCCCGCGACTTCGTCCGCGTGGATCATCATCCAAGCGATATACCGTTCCGGTACGATGCCGTGTCGAAACCGTGTATGGGTTCAATAAAAACTGCCATATCCCTTCCAGGTTAGCCTGCTTTCGTCTTAGACTTCATCATCACTTACCACCAGGTGAAATTGAAACCAAGAGCTAACTTGGATCAACCCATCGCCGGCTCAGTACTGAGCACGGATCTCCTCGCAGAATGAGAAGGTTCGGCCATAGTCCACCACACTGGCCAAGTGCGGATTGGCGACTTCACACACCTTTGAGAACATTATGGAGAACTCTCAGGCATGCAGGTTTCCTCACGATGTTTTCCTTCACCGTTAAAAGGGTTCTCTCCGTCACTCGCTCCATAAACGTGGTTCATCTCTCATTGGAATACTAACCAATCATACTCAATGGAATTTGTATTTTTAACCCCCGACCCAAAAAGAGGGGTGTTATAAGTTTGACGTGTGTATCTGTGTATCTGTCTGTGGCATCGTAGCGCCTAAACGAATGAACCGATTTTAATTTACTTTTTTTTGTTTGAAAGGTGGCTTGATCGAGAATGTTCTTAGCTATAATCCAAAAAAATTGGTTCAGCCGTTTAAAAGTTATCAGCTATTTTCTAGTTTTCTTGTAGAAAAGAAGGTTAGATAACCCTTAGGTTCATAATATTCAAGTGTCAATTGACAAATGTCAAGCTGTCAAGATGGATGTTGCCTAGATATACATAATTATTTATTTGCAAATGATTTGTCGGGGGTGTTGAAATTTTTTAATTTACACTTGTTGAGTATTCAAACGAAATTGAGACTACAATTGAATGGAGTAAGTGACGGAGAGAGCCCTGTTAAAGCAAGTTATATTCACGATCAAAACGCACATAACTCTGTAAAGTTAGAGGTGCGTGGCCGGAATCGAACCTCAGGCCTCCCGAATATGAAGCTAACGTTTTAACCACAACGCAATCACCATTTTGGTACTATCTAACACTAGCTTCTCCTTTCAGCAAAGGTTGCCTGGTAGAGATTGCTCCAAGCAATAAGGCCGCCTTTGCACACAATTGTTTTTTCTGTTTTCTTCCTTTGTTGTGCTGTGTTCCTTTACGTTTTTGTGTGCAATAAAGCCTTCTATCTATCTATCTATCTTTCTATCTATTTTATAAAGAAAGAAAACTACAAAAAATTAATTACGCAGCATTTTATTATAAAAATAAAAAGGTTTTGTTCCTAATTATTTACAAATTATTGACTTAACACGAAACATACAGAAAAGATGGTAACTGACATTTTAAAAATAAATGTTTTAATTAATATTAGATACAGTAAGTATTTGTTGACAGAATAAGGAGATTAATTAGTAGATAATTATCAAGCAAGATATAATAATATCTAGCCTAAAATATATAATATTATAATTAGGTATTGTATGAAAATAGAACGAACACTGAGACTTGACAATTACTCATATTTACCTTTACTCTATCCACGGAAAGAAGTTAGTATAGGACTCTCTCTGTTATGTAATCCCATACAAATGACAGAGATGAAAAACTCAGTGAGCGTTAACCATTATGAGACACCAACTTATCTCAAACGAAAATATATTTTCGAATTGAATTTCGAATGTTTTTTTGAAAACATGTTTGTGATTGGTTGGTGACTCTCAATGGTTAACGCCCACTGAGATTTTCTTCTCTGTCATTTGTATGGAATTATACAACAGAGATAGCCCTATACTAACTTCTTCCCGTGGACAGAGTATACAAAAATGTCCTTAACTTCAATATAAGTGGTTAGTGGTCATCAGTCGATTGTTGTGTCGTAGTTGTTTGTCTGTTTGTTCGCCTTCTACCTTCGTGTCTTTTTTGTCTGGTCGAAAATCGTCTGTCATACACCGTGTTACTTGTTCCTCTCCTGAAAATGTTTAAAATATGCTTTACATTTTTTTGTTAGTTACAGTGTTTTAGTTTATAGTGCAAAACTGAGGAAAAATTTCTTGTTAATGTTTTCTGTACGTTTTTGCTTAACATTTATGGTAACTATGATTGTTTTAGAAATATACACATACTTTAGATTATTTCCATTTTTTATAAAGTTATGCTTCATTAATTTGATAGAGAAATTAGTTTAAGAGGGGTCTCTCCGCCACTCGCTTCATACAAACGTAGTTCCAATTTCATTTGAATATTAAGTAACCTAAGTCCATGAAATTTTGCAGACATATTCTAGAAACTAATATCTATGTCTGTGGTTTTCCAGATTTCTGTTAAAATATTCGGATTCAAAGTTATGCGGTCTTAAAAATTTACATACAAATCTTTGAGCCTCTGTAATTTTAAAACTACATATTTTTAGAAAAATCTAAAACACCACAGACACAGATATTAGTTTCTAGAATATGTCTGCAAAATTTCATGGACTTTAGTTGCTTAATATTCAAATGAAATTGGAACTACGATTGTATGAAGCGAGTGACGGAGAGAGCCCTGTTAAGGAGCTTTATTAGAAGAGACTTTAATTTATTTAGTTACGTATAATATTTTAATTTACTATAAACATAAGTTATGGAGGTCTACAAAGTGTGATAATGTGTGTAAAGTGTAATACTTAATATCTAAAAATCATTTCATTATCAAATTGTAGCAATATGAATTTGCTATTTTAAATAATCAGGCATCATAGAATATTACGTTATTATTTAATTAGTTATTTAATAACCATTTCTCTGGCATGATTCTTATACATTATGAATTCATATTCTAATTGTAAAGGTTGTCTGGTAGAGATTGCTCTAAGCAATAAGGCCGCCTTTGCATACATTGTTTTTTGTTTTCCTCCTTTTGTGTTGTATTCCTTTTAATCTTATTGTGTGCAACAAAGATTTCATCTATCTTTCTCATTTTGTAGGTTTTCGTAGGTATGTTATATGTTTATAAAGGTAGTTGGCCTGAATATCAATTCTATATTATTGATGTTAGCAATATTAACAATCAATCAATCAATAACGCCTAATATTTTTAGGAACACTTTGTAGATCTCCAGTTAATGTTATACTTTATGACACCTAAGTTAATTTAATAAGTAAAAATACTAATTATTCTACTTCTTTTTCCCAGCAATGTAGTTCCCAGCTTCGTCTTTGTACAGATCTTCATTTATGGCGTAGTACGCTGGAGAATTCGGGCAATCCACCTGAGGAGAGAAATCAAAGTTTTCAGAGAAATCAGAGAGAAAAACAAAAAATTAAAAATTTATAACACCCCCGACAAGTGAAGGTTACAGTAACTAGAAAATAGCTGATAACTTTCAAACGGCTCAACCGATTTTCTTGGATTATAGCTAAGAACACTCTCGATCAAGCCACCTTTCAAACAAAAAAAACTAAATCAAAATTGGTTCATTAGTTTAGGAGCTGCGATGCCACAGACAGATACACACGTTAAACTTATAACACTCCTCTTCTTGGGTCGGGGATTAAAAATATCAAATCACTACATTAGAATTTAAAGTTCGTGTTTGTTTGTGCTAACTTTAAAAATTATAGTAAGGATTTTCATTCGGTTTTCGGGAATGGAAAGAGGAATTACCTAAGAAGGTTATATTTTCTGAACATTATATTTTTCAAAAGCAACTCCAAGGATTCTTAGGGTTCCGTACTAATATGACGACTTTCTTCGTTCCGTCCGTTTGTCACAGTCGATTCTTTCAGTAGGTAACTATTAAATCTATCGACATGAAATTTGGAACAGTTGTACATAATAGTAGCCCAGCATCATTGGAATAAAAAATAATTGAAAATTACTTTTAGTTTAATTAAAAAAGGGGGGAAAATGGGGTGTTTGAAATTTCAAAGTATGAGAACTATATAGGTACCTATCATATCAAAGGACTAAATTACCTGTACATTCTAAAACAGATTTTTATTTCTTTTTATGCATAATAGTGTTTGATTTATCGTGCTTGTCAAAAAACCCCGGCCAAGTGCGAATCAGACTTGGGCACCGGGGTTCCGTACTCAGATATTTTTCCGGCATATTGCACAATAAATTAAAAACTATTTAGGATAAAAATAGATAAAATCTGTTTTAGAATGTACAAGTAAAGCCCTTTCATATGATACCCCACTTAGTATAGTTATCTTACTTTGAATTTTAACACACATTCACGGTTTTCGGATTATTTCCTTTGCTTGCGCTATAAGACCTACCTATCTGCCCAATTTCATGATTCTAAGTCAACGGGAAGTACCCTATAGGTTTTCTTGACCGATACGATAGACGGGCAGACAGGCAGACAACAAAGTGATCTCATAAGGGTTCCGTTTTAACCGCCGACCCAAAAAGAGGGGTGTTTAGTTTAAGTTTAGTTACCGCGAAGAACCAGTCGCAAACTCGCGTCCTCTGGTTGAAGACAGTCCCCGGAGCGCAGATGAAGGAGTATTGGATATTGCCACCGATGCTGGGTACACACCAGTGCCATACCTGGAAAAAGATACATTCAGTCTTCAGATAAACCAAGAAACAAGGTGAAAATCTGCAAAAAATACGCAAATATCTGTGTGATGAGGCCGTCTACAGAATAGGGTATTTTACCCAATCAAGAAAAAAAAACAAAAAAAAAGATTCCGACGAAATGAGGACCTCCTTTTTTTGAAGTCGGTTAAAAACCGACCAAGTGAGAGTCAGACTCTTGCACCAAGGGTTATTTTTTCGACCTGTACATTCTAAAACAGATGTAGTTTATTTTTATGCATAAATAGTTTTTGATTTCTCGTGCAAAAAGTGAAAAAAAAAAATACCCGAGTACGGAACCCTCGGTGCGCGAGTCTGACTCGCACTTGGCCGGTTGTTTTTTAAATAAAAATTGCGAGCAGATCGTTTGTTCTCGTTTCTTTTTAGTATTTGGGTGCGGAACTCTAAAAATGGAATAACAAGTAGATGCTAGGCTCTTACCTGACAGCTGGTCTCTGGGTCAGCATAGTATCCGGGTATTTTGTCGTCACACGTAAAGGTTAGGCCCTGTGGAACCTCCTCGTAGGCAGGGTAGTCCTGCCCTGCTATGTAACCATCTAACGACTGGAAAAAATAGGTTTTATTAGTTCTTCTCAAGTCATCGCCACGGATCTCTTTTAAGGGTCCCGTCTACAGATAAGTCCGCGTGGACTATACAAACAAACTAGGTGTTTGAAATTTATCTACTTAGTATTTACTTATCTTAAATACTATTACTATACTATTATTATATCTACTTACTTATCTTTATCATAAAAAAATATTGTTTCGTAAAAAATTTGGATTCCAACTCCTCAATCCTGATGCTGCAGGGGACCTGACCACCAAAACTGATGGGATTTAGAAACTGTCGTTTATAAATTGATTAATATTGAAGGTATCTGTACCAAGTAAAGACTTTGTCGTTGACCTCGAGGAGCCAACTCCTCAACCCTGATGCTGTAAGAAATTGCATTCCTAAATCCTGGTGATCCCTCGGGCTTTTTATAGGATCCTCCGTTTAATGGTTTTTACGTGGTACAGAAACACGTTGCATCCCGGGGACGGGCTATTACGGATAGGCTACTTTTGTCCTGGGATATGAAAAGTTCCCACGGGATTTTAGAAACCTAAATCCACGTGGGCGAAGCCGCGGGTATCAGCTAGTATAATATATAGATAGATTTCGGTCTTTAGTCCACAATCTAATTATATTAATCTCATTTATAATAATAATTAATGTTTGATTTCATTACGCGAATTAACTTACTTAGATATTTTTAGATTGCAAATTAAATTCTAATTCTATATCAATGATGAATCCATTAAAATGACATTTATTACGACTTATATTTTCTTTTGATCGTAGGTTATTTGTGTCAATAGGTAATTGCTTCCTAATTGGTTAAAAATATAATTATACCAAGTGGGGTATCATATGAAAGGGCTTTACCTGTACATCCTAAAACAGATTTTTATTTATTCTTATGTATAATAGTTTTTGATTTATCGTGCAAAATGTTGGAAAAAATACTTGAGTACGGAACCCTCAGTGCGCGAGTCTGACCCGCACTTGGCCGGTTTTTTTATTTTAATAATTTTTAATCTATGTTTGACTAAGTTTAAGCCATGTTTTTATGGGTCCCTGGAATGCAATAAAATGTTTTTCTTTTAATATTTTCTTTTTCTTGGCCAGTGGACTGTAGTTTGGACACCTATGGTGTAGGCCCAGGCCACTGTCCCACACGCTGGCAAAGTGTGGATCGGCAGACTTCACACACCTGTGAGAACATGGAGAACCTGCATGAACAGGCATGCAGGTTTCCTCACGATGTTTTCACCGCTAAGCAGTGGTATTCAATTGCTTAAAAACCGGTCAAGTGCGAACCGGGCCTCATTCTTTACGGGTTCCGTACGTAATAATTATGAACATCATATTTTGGGTGTATGAAATATTTCTTTTCCGAGCTAGAACATCGCAATAAATCGTGAAAGGAAACCCCAAAAAGTGTTTAGTTGCATTAGTCACAATTTACAAATACTTAAGTCATAAGTTGTCTTTCTCAGAACCGCCTAATTAAAAATAATTATTCAAGTCTTCTAATGATTTAATACTAAGATATTATAGTAATTTAGAAGGAATTATGAATGTTTATTACCTTTTTAAATAGGATTTATAGACTAGCAGGCAATTATTGCCTTTGTTTATTTTTTTTTTAATGTAAGTAGCTGTGAACATAGGTTTTTTATCTGCAACAATAGTTAATGGCCGGCATGCTTTGTAATACTTGATGAGATGAGAATGGGTTAGGCTATTGTCGCCCACGCTGGCCCAGTGCGGATGACTAAAGACTTCACAGTTCACACCTTATGTGAAACTAAATTGGTCAGCTTAAAAAACCTGCCAAGTGCGAGTCAGACTCGTGCACCCAGGGTCCGTATTCGGCTCGGGTGTTTCCCGACATTTTGCACAATAAATCGAAAACTATTATGCATAAAAATAAATACAAATCTGTTTTAGAATATACAGGTATTAGCCCTTTCTTAAGATACCCCACTTGGTATAGCTATCTTACTTTAAAAGTTGACAAGTGTAAATTAAAAATTTAACACCCCCGACAAGTGAAGGCATCTTGACAGCTTGACATAATATTAAGAACCTAACGGTTATCTAACCTTCTTTTCTACAAGATAACTAGAAAAGAGCTGATAACTCTTAAACGGCTGAACCAATTTTTTTGGATTATAGCTAAGAACACTCTCGATCGAGCCACCTTTCAAACAAAAAAAAGTAAATTAAAATCGGTTCATTCGTTTAGGCGCTACGATGCCACAGACAGATACACAGATACACAGATACACAGATACACACGTCAAACTTATAACACCCCTCTTTTTGGGTCGGGGGTTAAAATATTAATTACTAGCTGTGCCCGCGACTTCGTTCGCGTGGAATAGTGACTTATCGGGCAGCATATTTTGAATTACATAATATACCGCCGTTTGGGTGGTACGTTAAAAATGTTCGCCGTGATTCTTTAAATTGACATAACTTTTTTATTTATGAACCGATTGACATGAAATAAACACTAAATGTTAAGTGAAGCTTACTACAATATATTAGTGAAAACCGTATCTAAATCGAATAAGCTGTTTCTGATATTAGCGTGCACAAACACACAGACAAACAGACAAACAGACAAAAAAAAATTAATTGCAATTTCGGGTTCGGCATCGATATAATAACAACCCCTGCTACTTTTTTTTAATATATTTCCATTGTACAGACACCACTTTTTTACAATTTTTTTATACGTATAGATTTGTTAATGAACACATTTTAATTTTTTTGTGTGATGTAACCACAAGTTCATGGTTTTCTATTTTTCCCCTTAAGTACCTAGCTATCTGCCAAATTTCTGTAGATTCTAGGTCAACGGAAAGTAGGTACCCTATAGATTTCTTGACAGACGCGACAGACAGAAAACGAAGTGATCGGTACTCTATAGGTTTCTTGACAGACACGACAGACAGACAACGAAATGATCGGTACTCTATAGGTTTCTTGACAGACACGACAGACAGACAACGAAGTGATCAGTACTCTATAGGTTTCTTGACAGACACGACAGACAGACAACGAAGTGATCGGTACTCTATAGGTTTCTTGACAGACACGACAGACAGACAACGAAGTGATCAGTACTCTATAGGTTTCTTGACAGACACGACAGACAGACAACGAAGTGATCGGTACTCTATAGGTTTCTTGACAGACACGACAAACAGACAACGAAGGGATCCTACAAATGTTCCTTTTTTCATTTTGATGTACGGAACTCTAAAAAACAAACTGTTTAGCATACTTACTGCTGTAGATATGTCAATGAGGTACAACAGTGCGGCTATAACGCCTACGGAACCCAGGTGTAGCCCGCATATCCGATTAACCGACATCTCTGCTACTATTTTCTGATTCTGTAACAAAAATGTATAAAGTTAAAATAATCTCAGAGCCTCGATAGCTCAACGGTTGAGGAGCGGATTGAATTCCGAAAGGTCGGCGGTTCAAACCCCACCCGTTGCACTATTGTCGTACCCAATCATACGCACCTACGACATATTTACGTAACTTTCGTTGACCTCTAGCATCAGTCAGATGTTTTATTTGCAATATATTGTGTACATTAAAAAAATACAGAGTTTGTTAAATTCTTTTTTGTGTTTTTTTTTTGGTACCTTATCTGTAATCATCAGTACCTGCCTTCGTTTTTGCAAGCGTCCTGGTTAAACCCTGTACAAGGTATATAAGGTAAAACAAATGTCTAAATACAACAATGTTACACCATATTTGATTATAGTATAATTATCAATTCTTATGGCAAACAAATGCGATTGATAATAGACACACAAAAACGCACACAGCTCGCAAGGTGAGGTGGAAGTGAGAAAAACGCCAAACGCATTCTTGGGCAACGTTTCCTTAGGCGTGGGAATACGTGTCAATATAGCGTTGGAGACAAATTTATAATGATTGTGATTAAGGCAGCAGACAGTGTAAGTGCTTAAAAGGGCTCTCTCCGTCACTCGCTTCATACAAACGTAGTTCCAATTTCATTTGAATATTAAGCAACCAAAGTCCATGAAATTTTGCAGACATGTTCTAGAAACTAATATCTCTATGTCTGTGGTTTTCCAGATTTCTGTTAAAATATTCGGTTTCAAGGTTACGCGGTCTGAAAAATTTACATACAAATCTTTGAGCCCCTGTAATTTTAATACTACATATTTTTAGAAAAATCTAAAACACCACAGACACAGATATTAGTTTCTAGAATATGTCTGCAAAATTTCATGGACTTTGGTTGCTTAATATTCAAATGAAATTGGAACTACGATTGTATGAAACGAGTGACGGAGAGAGCCCTGTTAAGGCAGCAGACAGTGTAAGTGCTTAAGCTATCGGAAAAATGTACTTGTAATGTGTATTGTGTTGTCATGAAGAAGACCTCAGGAAACGCAACCAAGATAAAGTTAAACAGCTCTCAAACCAAACTACTACCGGTGAACTGCAAGCTAAAAACCAGTGTTGTATGTTTTTGTGTATGGGCAAGGTATACAGCATTGATGCTGAGTTGGGATCTTTTTAGGGTTACGTAGCTCAAAAGGAAAAATGGAACCCTTAAATAGGATCACTTTATTGTCTGTCTGTCCGTCGTGTCTGTCAAGAAACCTATAGGATATTTCCCGTTGACCTAGAATCATGAAATTTGGCAGGTAGGTATAGCATAAATACAGGAATAAATCTGAAAACCGCGAATTTGTGGTTACATCATTTAAAAAAAATTAAAATGTGCTTCAATTTTCAAAGTAACATAACTATACCAAGTGGGGTATCATATGAAAGGGCTTTACCTGTACATTCTAAAACAGATTTTTATTTGTTTTTATGTATAATAGGTTTTGATTTATCGTGGAAAATGTTGGAAAAATACCCGAGTACGGAACCCTCAGTGCGCGAGTCTGACGCGCACTTGGCCGGTTTTTTTCGAACTATGTGCACATTCTTCAGCTTCGCAATCCATAAAGCTATGTCGGACTCTGACACCCGTATTCACAAACGTTACTATGAGGTCTCATAGTGCGCTCGAACGCACAGTGTCCGTTCCACCAATCAGATGACTGTATCACGTTGAGATAGTCATACCTATTCACTATAAATTTTTTTTTGTCATCTCTTTAAATTTTGCTCTTAGAAAGGAAACGGCATGTAAAACAAAGATAAATCACTCTGAAGGTTCAAAGAATGGTAGAACAAAAAAATTAAAAATGAAATAAATTAAACACTGAGAAATACGTCTTAAAACTTTTCTTTGAGTCCATCCATAAACAAACAAATAAATTAGTTTAAGTTCCTAAGTATTTAAAAGGAAATTGCTCTAAAGCTAAATTGCGTTAGGGTCGGTCATAAATTTGAGAAAACCGTCAATTTTAACTTAGAAATCTTAGAAGTATAATAAATAAATGCTATTTACTGCTAACAGATGCGTGAAATAAAAAAAAGGCATGGGAACAAAATAACGAGTGTGGAGCCAAAAATCGGACCATTCAGGGAAATCGAGGTGTGTCAAATGGCCGTCAATTCTTCTTTTATCAATAAAAGTTCAGATGCGCGGGAGGCGAGCCAATGAGATATCAGAATGCTTTTGCTGGGTGTTTTCTGTTACAGGAAGAGGAAGGTGGGGAAGGATGACGATTAGGAGGAAGGACGGTGGTCGAGGAATTCATTCGGTCCTCAGCCTCGAGACTCATCACTCTATTCGAGATTGTCTCGACATCCATTTCGATATTCTAAATTAAAGTTTTTTTTGAGAAAAGAAAAATTGTAAAGTTTAAATAATAATTTTAGTATTGTTAAAATTAGTAACTAGTAAAATTTGATAGTGTAAAATCTTAATTAATCAGTGTGTATCCGGGCCAGCAGAAGCTGATATATGGTGATGTACTAATTTACATTTAATTTTAACTAGATTATTTTGAAATCAGCTCCACAACCCTAGTTAATTAAATTAATTGATTGATTTAATTAGAAATGAATCCAGATAATGTATTACACACTTTGTATTTTATATGACGTAAATCGGAGATCCACAACCGGGCATCAACAGAGGTGGTCCTGCATATTTTGTTTGGTGTTATAATGATTTACATAATCCTCAAATTATGAATACGAGGCTATAGAAAAGGTGTCTATACTCTAGACCGCACAATGAGTCAACTTCACGTTTGAACATAAGATTAAACTACTTAAACCAAAGTGTTTAAATGAGACGAAATAACTAACTGTGGAGCTGGGATCTGGATATATCTAGATTGATTGTATATAACTGTGCATAATTGTGTGTCCTTAAAATTTACTTTATTATAGAAATAAGAATTATAGACAATATCTTCATTAATTATGTGGGCATGTGTGTATTTTAGATAAAATGGTGTACATAACATTATTTAAAGCCGAAAGGGTTTTTTCGTTTGAATATTTGCTTTTCCCTTTCAATAATTAGTATGGCTTAGGAAGCAAATGTTCGGCCGGGAATTAATTAATATAATAAAGTTACTTAATTTCCAGTCTAAATAATAAATTCAGTTTCTCTTCTTTCTTTTTCTAAATACTCAACTGTATGAGTAAATAAACACTTATTTACCAGAAATAAATGCACTTGGGTATAACTGTCATCTTTTATTTGCTATATTTAGATACATTTCCTAGACATTTAATAATGGAGATTCAATTTGTTTGGAGGCTAGACTACCATATTATAATATTAACAAAGCCATTGATACAAAGAAACCATGTATCGAACTAACTTGAACTCCAATATTAAGATTTTCTCATATGACCTACATACCAATCACAATTCCTTTACTATTAAGTAAAATTTAGCCTAGTTTTTTTTTCAGCAATTCATCTAATTATAATACTAGCTCTTATTCAGCATTAAATAGGGATTATAATTGAATTAGCAGTCTAATGCAGTCCGATGGAATGACTTTTGTCGTTACGATTATTGATTTGGTAGAAAAATCACTCAATAGCTAAAATAAGGTGGTGTGCTATAAACTACTAGCTACCACGGTATAAACATCGTCTTCATCAACATGAACAGCTTTCACCGGCTCACTACTGAGCGCGGACTTCATAGAGAACTCTCGATCAAGTTTTCCTTCATCATATGGTATTTTATACCATTATGTGAAATTCTCACGATGGTTTTTCCGTATATTTTTACTATCACAAAACGATCAGTACCTAATTTACCAAGAATGCTCTCCACTACTAAAGATAATAGAGTCGGCTGAGTTCGAATCTCAGGCTAAAGACAAAGGGACCTTTTACTTTCGAGAAACAGCTAAATTTCATCTACCTACTAAAAATACCCTGAACGAGACAATGGAGTACACGCTGCCTCCGGAGGACAGATGGCGAGGCAGGTAGGTACCTTTTTTTTATGGTGTACCGATCTTTCCCAAACAGCATTTTAGGTAACATTATCTGTTAAAACCGACGCCAGCTGAATTTGTGAATCACCGAGTTTTGATAAGATAAAAATACTAGTTTTGCTGTACTTTGTAATTTCTTTGCTTGATATTTTATGGTACATGGTTGATTGGTGACGTACCAACAGCGAGATTCTGGCACAAAGCAAACACGTCATGTCTTTATACAGCTGGACTCTCCGAACTAATAAATTGGCCAATTTATTGACAATCAATCAAACAAATATATAAATATACAAAAATACCATGGTTTTGGGGCGAGCCCAGAGCTCATTGAAAAGAACCTAGGTTTCCGTACCTAGGCAATTGAAAACGCTTCGCAGCGAAAATAGGAGGGTCCAATTGCTGTGCCCCGCATAACATGGATCAAGGCTGAAGTTTCAGCGTAGGTATTTCCCCCGTGCTTAAGGAATGCCGGTTGGTCTCAAACCGATGGCCTAAATAAGGCAAATACACGTATCAACTGATTTTCCACACTAACAGGACGTTCTAAATTAGCAGATCTCTCCACTCATTATATCTATTTTGAGGAATTAAAAAATTACATTAATTTTTTTTATAATTCAATCCGTGTAAACCTGTTAGCTGGTCGAGAAGTCTACGTGTTCACCCAACGTACTGTACCAATTAATTACTTGTAAATAACTCATGACTTAAATACCTAGGTGTTTCTATAATTCAGCTGAGTTTATTTCTTATTTTTATCTCCTCATAATGCCTAATCTTAACCACTAGTATAGACGATCACAGCGTACCATCACAGAAATTTGATGCCGAGTGACCAGGGATCTATGTACGTATTCGAAATAACGATATGACTAGATTTACATTAACATAAAAATAACACAACGTAGAAATTGTGATTGGGTATTTGAGAGAGAAAAATTTATAAACTTACATTACTATTTATAAATTATAAGTTTTAAGGACACACTTTGCATGATTATTTTATATATATATGTTGTACATTTACATTTATTTATGTATAAGGGGAGCAGGAGAGCAGAAATAAGCTGTATGTCTTATAAATGTAAAATTTACAGGTTTTCAGAAGATACTACAGAGATCGAGCAATTATTCCTTGCTTATTTCTTAGACTTAACAAATTTTGCTTAAAGTCTGGGAATTCATATAATCAAAGCACTTCGCGCATGTGGTTGCAAATTATAGCAGTATTGCACTATTATTCTAATTACAACTTTGCATATTACTAAATAATTACAACTTTGCATATTACTAAATAATTACAACTTTGCATATTACTAAATTTTACACGGAAAGTAAAAAATTAAAAATATTTAAGATAGTACCAAAGTAGGTAAAAGGAATAGGGTAAAATTGAAAAAAAAAAGGGATGTCTTCAGGTAGGAAAGGACGAAGAACAAAGCAAGTAGGTGCGGGGCAAAGCGATGTTAGTACCATAGAATCGAACGAGCAAACAACGACCTTAGGGAATGCTACATTAGAGTTGATTTTGAAAAAAATCACCGAATTCGAAGCAAAATTACATCAGTTAAATTCAAATACCGGTTCAAATGAAATCGCGAGCGTTTTTTCACACGAGTCGAACGGGATTAATGAAAATGAAAAATCTGATAGGCAGGGGTCAAATCTTGAAACCGCGAGCACAAGTACATTATCTGAGACCCGGAATTTATATGTTGTACAGCCGTCAGTAACTAAACCAAATTTCGACGGAAAACCATTCACTAACCCCATCGTTTTTCTAAAACGATTAAAGAAATATATAAGGGCGGTAAACGGATTAGATCGCGAAATAGATATAGCGTTAGGTTGCATTTCGGGGCATGCTCGGAAGGTTATGGACTTGTACTCGAAAGGTTGGACTACGTTCGCCGACTTCGAGATTGACTTTAGACGAAATTATTGGACCGAGCAAATTCAGGAATCTATAAGATATAAATTGATTAATGCGGTATATTCAAGCGATTCAGGAATGTCGATGTCCGAACATTTTGCTGAGCAAGCAGAATCAATGCAGTCATTAACTATTGCCTTTAGTGAGAGAGATTTGGTCAATTCTATTATGCGACATTATGCTATAGATATACAGCGATTGTGGTTTACTAGAACAGAGGAAGTTAACATCATGAACGGAGCGAAATTTCTTCGAAACATAGAGCAAAATATTGTTGAAAAACCTAGGCAATTTACGAGAGGTAGTGTTAGTAATAATTACAGAGGTAGGCGATACAATGAGTCACCATCGAGACGACCTATTGTAGCAACAATGTCAACAAGAAGTTGGAGAGCTAGGGGAAATTCGACGAGGGGACGCGGCTATCGTGGTCGATTAGGTTCTAGGGTTAACTTTAACAGGCCTACGGTATCCGAATCTAAACAAATTAGGCCGGCTATCACGTTCGTGAAAGAGGGCGAGAATCTTACTGTGTCTAAGAATGTGGGGGAGGGTTCATCAAAAAACTAGAATGCCCAACACAAACGAGGTCAAGTCAGTTAGTCTTGTGTGGCACGGGCGTCAGAAAGACCTCAGATCACGAAAGGACAGGTGTAGTCTATAGAATCTTAATTAATAGTGGATGGAAGCCAGGACAGAGTTTGGGGATCGGAGATAAGGGACTTAAACGGTTATTAAGAGGCGGCGTTGATTATAACGAGTATAGTAGTCAATTTGAAATTAGGAGTATAGGAATCTTATTGGAAAACCAGTTTGAAAATGTAACAGAGTGTAATGAGTTAGGCGTGACTTGTGAAACTTGTATGAGGAGAGGTTTGAATGTGTACACAATGTATCATGAATTAGATGAACAAACCGATGTAAGTGTTGATTATTCTTTACCTAGGTTACCTGAAGTATGTGTTAGACTGTATGGAAGAAGTATGAGTGCACTCATAGATACGGGAAGTCAGATTAGTGGAATAACTAGGGAATTGTACGACTCTATTCTAAGAGAACATGGGACATTGCCAGAGATCGCTATTCCAGCAATTCAAATACAAGGCGCGTTTGGATCGCGAAGTGAAAGCACAAATCGGTTAGTGCTAATAGAGTTTCAGTTAGGTAGTACTTTAGTTGAAGCACCTGTACTAGTTATGCGACGTCTTCCTAGGTCATTGATACTAGGATACGATTGGTTAGAGCGGGTAAAAGGAATAGTGAACTGTAATGGTGAACACACTTTGACTATTGAACATATGGGCGTTAGGTCTTGTGTTAGGCTGAATTCGGACTGCAAAATCGAAAGGTTAGGGGGAGAGACGAACGCAGCCACGATCAATTTAATATTAAATCAAAACTCTAGGCCAGTGGAACAAAGTGTATTAGACATGAATTTAGATAATGAGAAATTTAAGGGATTAAAATTAGATGACGCGAACTTAAGTAATGAACAAAAGGAATTATTACTACCTGTGTTAAACAAACACTGTAAGGTATTTACGGAAGGTTTAGGTTTGACAAACAAGTACGAACACGTAATTGAGCTATTAGACGAAACACCTTTTGTAAAACACAGTTATCCGGTACCTTTGGCGTATAGGGAACAGGTAAAGACCGAATTAGAAGAGTTAGAAAAACTAGGCGTGATCAGACAGGAAGCGACTCCTTACTGTAGTCCTCTCACTTTCACTAAGAAGCGAGATGGATCAATAAGACTCTTATTGGACGCACGAGAGTTGAATAAGAAAATGGTAGGTGACGCAGGCGCGCCTCCCCTCACATCTGAGATTTTACAATCCTTTCATGGTGTAAATTATATCAGTTTAATTGATTTGAATAATGCCTATTTTCAAATACCTTTGCATAAAGATTCTAGGAAGTATACTGGGTTCTCGTTCATGGGGAAGACGTATACTTATAATGTTCTACCTCAAGGTTTAAAGACTTCTGTAGCAGGGTTCTCGAGAGCAATGGATTATATCCTAGTAGGAGTACGAGAGTTTTGCGTAAACTATTTAGACGACATAGTCATATTCACTACGGGGGACATAAAGTTACACTTAGAACATTTAGATCAAGTGTTAGATAAATTAGAAACCGCAGGTTTAACTGGAAGGTTAGAGAAGTGTCGGTTCTTATGTGTAGAGGTAAAGTTGGTAGGACACATAGTAAATACTAACGGGGTACGTATGGATCCTGAACGGGTTAAAGCCATATTAGACTTCCCTATACCTCGGACTATAAAACAGTTACGAGGATTTCTGGGATTAATAAATTATTTCAGAAGATTTATCTCAAAATATAGCGAAGAGGTTAAACCACTGTGTGACCTATTAAAACAAAATACGAAATGGTCATGGACAGAGGAAATTAACGATTGTTTTGAAAGGGTCAAGAAATTGTTTATAGACACGATACTTCTTGTACACCCAGATCCTAAGGGAACTTATTATTTACAAACCGATAGCAGTAATTTGGGGGTTTCGGGTTATGTCTATCAATTGAATGAAGCTGGTGAAGAACAAATATTAGGGTTCTGTAGTAAAGCATTGACAGAGACAGAACGCAAATGGACAGTTACTGAACAAGAACTATGGGCCATCATTTTCAGTTTGTCAAAGTTTGAAACATATTTGAGAGGAGCGAATTTAGTCATTAGGACTGATCATAAAAGTCTGATTTTCTTGCAGACGTGCAAACTATTGAGCGCTAGGATGATACGTTGGGTACATTATATAGGGCGATTTAATTACACAGTCGAACATGTGAAAGGTAAACTAAACATTGTAGCAGACGTATTGTCTCGACACTTAAAGGGGACCACTGATGTATTAACTAACAAGGCCACGGGGCCTGAAATGAATCTATTTAAAACATCATTAGGACGATTAGTGCGGGAGCGATGGAGAGAGATAGGTAGTTATCAAAGTCGCGACAAGACTGTTAGTGAGATAATTAGACGCGTGCAAACAGCAGACACTTCTGAATCAAAGTACTACGTGCTTAAAGAAGGGATTCTTTATAGAAGAGACATAAAAGGGGATATCTTAAGGTTATATGTTCCCGAGAACATACTAAGGGATTTGATAGTTAGCATACATGAAGAAGTAGGTCATTTCGGGCGATACAAGGTTTATGCTCTGATGAAACGTCAATATTATTTCCCAAATATGTCTCGTATAATAGGTCGTGTTGTAAGAGCTTGCGAGGCATGTCAAAAGTCAAAGCATGCTTTGGAAACGCACACGGGGCCGATAAAAACTGTAATAGCGAAGGAAATAGGGGAGAGAGTTTTTTGCGATATTTTTGGACCTTTACCGGCAGGACGATTTGGTTTTAAATACATATTCGTAATGCAAGATGCTTATAGTAAGTTAATCAGACTATACCCACTACGCCAGGCTAGTGGGAAGGCTACTTTAACTTGTGTAAAAAAGTTTCATAAGCAGGTCACAATTAAGACATTATGTTCAGACAGAGGCGCGAACTTTACTTCAAAAGTTTTCGAGTTAGGTATTCGCCAACTAGGTATCGAATTAACGCACACATCTGTTAGAAATCCACGGCCAAATTCGACAGAGAGGGTTAATAAAGAGTTAGGTAGATTATTCAGGACGTATTGCGACAAATCACATCGTTCATGGGTAGATCTATTATCGGATATAGAAGATTGTTACAATCAGGTAATACATACTACAACGGGATATTCGCCAAACGAGATTATATATGGAAAACGTACTCTGCTATCGACTGATTTCAACACTGACTCATCGGTGAGGGCAGACTTACAGGGTGAACCGTTAGAACAGATTCGACAGCAGGCACGACAAAACATAGATAAGGCGGCCGAAAGTAGGCAATTACATTATAACAAAAATCATAAGTTAATACAATTCGAAATCGGAGATTTAGTGAAACTTAAGGCTTTTACAAAGTCAGATGCGGATAAAAAGTTGACAAAAAAATTCATGCGCTTATATGAAGGACCGTACATAATAGCAGTTCCATATAATAATGTATATACATTAATAGACGTTCATACTAGTAAAGTTAAGGGTAACTACAATGCCATTCATTTGTTTAGGTACTATGTAGATAACTAGAAAGATAGGTAAAACCAGAGTACTGGAAGGAACAGAAAACAGGTAGTTTGGGGTACACTAAACAAAGTGATACCTGAGTTAAGTAGTTATGGTCATGCCCGAGGGTATAATAGATAGGCGTAGGAGGTTTAATACTAACGTTCTAATACAGATAAGGGGAAAAATAGATTTTGAAACAACTAGCACAGCTGCAGGGACAAAAGGGGGATTACTACGTGTATTAAAAATCTATTTTGGGGGAGTGTGAGATAGTCATACCTATTCACTATAAATTTTTTTTTGTCATCTCTTTAAATTTTGCTCTTAGAAAGGAAACGGCATGTAAAACAAAGATAAATCACTCTGAAGGTTCAAAGAATGGTAGAACAAAAAAATTAAAAATGAAATAAATTAAACACTGAGAAATACGTCTTAAAACTTTTCTTTGAGTCCATCCATAAACAAACAAATAAATTAGTTTAAGTTCCTAAGTATTTAAAAGGAAATTGCTCTAAAGCTAAATTGCGTTAGGGTCGGTCATAAATTTGAGAAAACCGTCAATTTTAACTTAGAAATCTTAGAAGTATAATAAATAAATGCTATTTACTGCTAACAGATGCGTGAAATAAAAAAAAGGCATGGGAACAAAATAACGAGTGTGGAGCCAAAAATCGGACCATTCAGGGAAATCGAGGTGTGTCAAATGGCCGTCAATTCTTCTTTTATCAATAAAAGTTCAGATGCGCGGGAGGCGAGCCAATGAGATATCAGAATGCTTTTGCTGGGTGTTTTCTGTTACAGGAAGAGGAAGGTGGGGAAGGATGACGATTAGGAGGAAGGACGGTGGTCGAGGAATTCATTCGGTCCTCAGCCTCGAGACTCATCACTCTATTCGAGATTGTCTCGACATCCATTTCGATATTCTAAATTAAAGTTTTTTTTGAGAAAAGAAAAATTGTAAAGTTTAAATAATAATTTTAGTATTGTTAAAATTAGTAACTAGTAAAATTTGATAGTGTAAAATCTTAATTAATCAGTGTGTATCCGGGCCAGCAGAAGCTGATATATGGTGATGTACTAATTTACATTTAATTTTAACTAGATTATTTTGAAATCAGCTCCACAACCCTAGTTAATTAAATTAATTGATTGATTTAATTAGAAATGAATCCAGATAATGTATTACACACTTTGTATTTTATATGACGTAAATCGGAGATCCACAACCGGGCATCAACAGAGGTGGTCCTGCATATTTTGTTTGGTGTTATAATGATTTACATAATCCTCAAATTATGAATACGAGGCTATAGAAAAGGTGTCTATACTCTAGACCGCACAATGAGTCAACTTCACGTTTGAACATAAGATTAAACTACTTAAACCAAAGTGTTTAAATGAGACGAAATAACTAACTGTGGAGCTGGGATCTGGATATATCTAGATTGATTGTATATAACTGTGCATAATTGTGTGTCCTTAAAATTTACTTTATTATAGAAATAAGAATTATAGACAATATCTTCATTAATTATGTGGGCATGTGTGTATTTTAGATAAAATGGTGTACATAACATTATTTAAAGCCGAAAGGGTTTTTTCGTTTGAATATTTGCTTTTCCCTTTCAATAATTAGTATGGCTTAGGAAGCAAATGTTCGGCCGGGAATTAATTAATATAATAAAGTTACTTAATTTCCAGTCTAAATAATAAATTCAGTTTCTCTTCTTTCTTTTTCTAAATACTCAACTGTATGAGTAAATAAACACTTATTTACCAGAAATAAATGCACTTGGGTATAACTGTCATCTTTTATTTGCTATATTTAGATACATTTCCTAGACATTTAATAATGGAGATTCAATTTGTTTGGAGGCTAGACTACCATATTATAATATTAACAAAGCCATTGATACAAAGAAACCATGTATCGAACTAACTTGAACTCCAATATTAAGATTTTCTCATATGACCTACATACCAATCACAATTCCTTTACTATTAAGTAAAATTTAGCCTAGTTTTTTTTTCAGCAATTCATCTAATTATAATACTAGCTCTTATTCAGCATTAAATAGGGATTATAATTGAATTAGCAGTCTAATGCAGTCCGATGGAATGACTTTTGTCGTTACGATTATTGATTTGGTAGAAAAATCACTCAATAGCTAAAATAAGGTGGTGTGCTATAAACTACTAGCTACCACGGTATAAACATCGTCTTCATCAACATGAACAGCTTTCACCGGCTCACTACTGAGCGCGGACTTCATAGAGAACTCTCGATCAAGTTTTCCTTCATCATATGGTATTTTATACCATTATGTGAAATTCTCACGATGGTTTTTCCGTATATTTTTACTATCACAAAACGATCAGTACCTAATTTACCAAGAATGCTCTCCACTACTAAAGATAATAGAGTCGGCTGAGTTCGAATCTCAGGCTAAAGACAAAGGGACCTTTTACTTTCGAGAAACAGCTAAATTTCATCTACCTACTAAAAATACCCTGAACGAGACAATGGAGTACACGCTGCCTCCGGAGGACAGATGGCGAGGCAGGTAGGTACCTTTTTTTTATGGTGTACCGATCTTTCCCAAACAGCATTTTAGGTAACATTATCTGTTAAAACCGACGCCAGCTGAATTTGTGAATCACCGAGTTTTGATAAGATAAAAATACTAGTTTTGCTGTACTTTGTAATTTCTTTGCTTGATATTTTATGGTACATGGTTGATTGGTGACGTACCAACAGCGAGATTCTGGCACAAAGCAAACACGTCATGTCTTTATACAGCTGGACTCTCCGAACTAATAAATTGGCCAATTTATTGACAATCAATCAAACAAATATATAAATATACAAAAATACCATGGTTTTGGGGCGAGCCCAGAGCTCATTGAAAAGAACCTAGGTTTCCGTACCTAGGCAATTGAAAACGCTTCGCAGCGAAAATAGGAGGGTCCAATTGCTGTGCCCCGCATAACATGGATCAAGGCTGAAGTTTCAGCGTAGGTATTTCCCCCGTGCTTAAGGAATGCCGGTTGGTCTCAAACCGATGGCCTAAATAAGGCAAATACACGTATCAACTGATTTTCCACACTAACAGGACGTTCTAAATTAGCAGATCTCTCCACTCATTATATCTATTTTGAGGAATTAAAAAATTACATTAATTTTTTTTATAATTCAATCCGTGTAAACCTGTTAGCTGGTCGAGAAGTCTACGTGTTCACCCAACGTACTGTACCAATTAATTACTTGTAAATAACTCATGACTTAAATACCTAGGTGTTTCTATAATTCAGCTGAGTTTATTTCTTATTTTTATCTCCTCATAATGCCTAATCTTAACCACTAGTATAGACGATCACAGCGTACCATCACAACGTCAATTTACAATGATCTGATTGGTGGAACCGACACTATGCGTTCGAGCGCACTGTAGAGACCTTATAGTAACGTTTGTGAATACGGCCGTAATACTCCTACGGATCTCCTCATTGGTCACGACTTATATTACACTAGTCAAAAGATTGACCATAAAAATGTGTTGTAAGGGCCTGCAACCACCGTGGGAGAGCGATACTATCTTACCATCTCAAGACAATGCTATATAGCTGACCCGCTTTTTATGGTAATTAGATTAAAATTGTTTAGTGGTTTTTTCCACGTTGTGCATAATTAACATGTAATTAAAGTGATTCTGTTTGCACATTGATTTTTTATAGTTGAGCTGGTTTAATGAAGTGCCATTTTTATTTGACTAAGGCAAAGCCAAATGGTCTAAGAGCCCGCGAAGGTAGACCTTAATTATTTTATAAAAGACTAGGTGATTCCCGCGACTTCGTCCGCGTGGATTTCGATTTTTTATTATATCCCGTGGGAACTCTTTGATTTTTCGGGATAAAAAGTTGCCTATGTCAATCTCCGGGACGCAAGGTGTCTCTGTAGCCATATAAATCGGTGAAACGGACGAACCTTCAAAAATCCCGTAGGAAGTCTTTGATTTTCCGGGATAAAAAGTCGCCTATGTTCGTCCCCGGAACACACAGAATTTGGATACAAACATACAAACATACATACACACTTAGACTGCTAAAATCATAACCCTTCCTTTTGGTTTTGCCGCAGTCGGGTAAAAATAAGGAACATCTGGTGGCAGTGGGATCTTGGATCACACAGTTTTGCTTGTTCGCGATTTAACCTACTAAATAAAAAATGACGCAGTCTAAAAATGGAAAGGTATGACAGTTTATATATCCAAATCATATTGGTTCTTCTCAGAAGTAAGCAACTACATTCCGAATTATTGGTAAATTCACTACTTACGGATTAAAGAGGTCAAACGAATTGATAATTTAACTTTAATGTTTATTTAACGGTAAGTATGTTAAAATTGTAGTAAAAGTAATGTAAGGTGAATCTTTGTTTTTGGGTCATTGTCAACTACAATTATTTAATTTTTATTAACAAGTGTAAATTAAAAATTTATAACACCCCCGACAAGTGGTTGCAGTAACTAGAAAAGAGCTGATAACTTTCAAACGGCTGAACAGATTTTCTTGGATTATAGCTAAGAACACTCTCGATCAATCCACCTTTTAATCAAAAAAAACTAAATTAAAATCGGTTCATTAGTTTAGGAGCTACGATGCCACAGACGATGACACAGATACACACGTCAAACTTATAACACCCCTCTTTTTGGATCGGGGATTAAAAACTATCGATCCGCCCTGGCTTCACACGGATGCCATTTAGGTATCTAATTAATAAAAAAAAATTGAAAACACGATTATTTGCTAAAAACGAACAAAAAAGAAAATTCTGGAATTCTGGAAATATTATTGTCATTTTTAGGGTGCTGTACCTCAAAAAGAAAAACGAAACCCTTATATGACTTGTCTCTACTCACTTTGTCCTCTGTCTGCCCGTCTGTCGTGTCTGTCAAGAAAACCTATAGAGTACTTCCCGTTGACATAGAATTATAAAATTTGGCAATTATGAAATTTTGAAATTATGAAATTTGAAATTTTGGTAGGTCTCATAGCGCAAGTAAAGGAAACAATCAGCAAACCGCGAGTTTGTGGTTTAAATGAAATGTCGGAAAATAACCCGAGCACGGAACCCTCGGTGCGCGAGTCTGCCTCGCACTTGGCCGGTTTTTGAGAAAAAGAATCTTCATATTCGTACCCTACAATGAGAACTATTTGAGATTTTCATACAAAAATACCATCATTTCCGACATTTTCGGTGAATTTTCCAAAAAACTTTCATTCAAAGGACTGAACTACTGGACGAATCGGGCTGAAATTTGGCATGCAAATAACTGATAGATAGCTATTATGACGTACCAGCTAGACACCCGCTAAGAAACGTTTTTTGAAAATTCAACCCCTAAGGGGGCAAAATAGGGGTTTGAGTGGGTTCCACGCGGACGAACTCGCGGACATAAGCTAGTTGTAGATATATGTATAGAGTTAAAACGCATACAGACAAACAAAAACTTGTCAACCAAACAACAATCGTAGAACAAAGGGTGATTACAGCTATATTACAATTGTAATACAGTAATTAGTGTATGTAATTTTATCGATTATTATGCAAAATTGTGGGACATTCTGTCAATTGATTGACAATGAATAATAAATTACTTAGCTCGAAACTTGAAGTTAGATTTGTAAGATAAATCTAAAAACTTAAATAACTTTGTGTGAATGCAAATCAGTATGACCGACATAGCTCTATCAAGATGCCAAGCTGAAATAGAAAGACTTTTTATCCAAAGGACCAGAAAGAAACTCAGCGGTTGCTCTTTTCAAAGATTCGCGGGGCACATAATTCGGAAACCCCCCCAAAATAGAATAGGAATTTCAATGACCCTCTCGGTGATTCTCAGATTTGGCGCAAATCGCATTTCAGGTCAAATAAAAAAATAATGAATGAAGTTACAGATGAGAATTGCATTACAAAAGAACTCTTGTATATTCAGCTACGGGTGCCCCAAAGTTCAAAATTGTAACTACAAAGGTTACTTCAGAAATAATATTTTTGATATTAAAAACTCACCTCCTTCTGCGGGTAAAACAGGAGTCTCAGGAAAAATCGCTATGATTTTCAAAGAAGACGGTTTTAAACGAGCTCGAGTTTTTCACATATTAATATATACATCCTGAGAAGCAATTAAAATGCATTTTCACACGTACGAATCATTTAATTACGTCATAAAAAAATAACAAATGTTTGGCACAGAAAAAAAGTCATTACCTGCAACTGAGATGGCACCTCCAAAATATCCTTCTAGTATACATATTGCCTTCCGTTCTCCCCTGCCCCGTACTAAGCCATAATCAGTCTATCTAGGCATGTTGCGGAAAGTGGCCGCGCACTTGTAGAAAAAAAAATATTTACGCTTTTGGTGCCAAAACTGGTGTTTGGCACGACTTTTCACTCTTTACCTTCAACATCATTTTAGGACAAATAATTAGTTTTTCTTAATAGTTTTATCTTCTTTCATGCACTAATAACAACATAAGTATGTAGTTTGATGTTCATATATATTGCATTTTAAAATACGACGTTAGAAAATTAAAACTGCCAAAACCTCGCTACCGTTACTATCATTACCGTAATTTACCTTCCGTTTTAAAATTGAAGGTAATGATGTTGAATTGAAGGAGGTGATGATTTTTTCAGGAAATATTGTTATACCAAAATTGTGTAATTTTCTTCATATCCTTTGACATTAAATCACGTGACAAAATATTAATCTTCAGTAATTCTTTAACTAATCAGTTGAATTAGTAGCCCATATTGTTCCAAGCAATTTAGAAATAACTATTCAAAATTATTGCATCTCGTGGTATTTCAATATTAAAAATAACCATCATATATCGATTTTAGAAACTACCATAGTGAAAAAAAAAAAGTCAAAAATGCGCGAAAAAAATTTAGCGCAGGCTAAAAACACAAAAAACGAAGAACTAAAGAAAGATCCAGAAAAATATGCGAAACGTAAAGAAGAATCATGGAGTCCTTACATTCCTTCTTGGATATTAGGGCTGTAGCAGTTGTTTTCTATGTCTCCCTACCTTTGGTTGTTGCTTTGACATGGTTCCACGAGAATTCCACTCTTTTAAGGTCTGCTTCAATGGGCCTCCTCTAGGAGTTGGTTGGTTGACCAGGTCTTATTTGACCGCCAGGCTGTCAGGCAGGCAGGTTTCAATAAACGCCGCTTGAGCAGCGTTTTCTTCCTCTCTTCGCAAAATATGCCCGACCAATCGCAATCGCATTCAAAGCTATTTCCTTATCAAATGGGAGTTGCTGGCATTTGTACCACAAGTCCTCATTTCTGATCGTGTTAGGCCAGAAAATGCGGGGAATAACACTGAAACACTTATTGTGGAAAACCTGAATTCTGTGGATTAGCGATATAGTTATTTCCACGTTTCACACCTTTATAAGAAGACTGAATTTACAAATGATTCAAACAGAGAGAGCTTTAGCTTTTATAATCCAGTTATCGACATCAGCCTCGGCACCGCCGCTAGTAGAAATGATGCTACTGAGGTTACAGAACTCCTCCACTCGGTTAACTTTTTTGTATTCTAAATAAAACGGTTCTGAAGCAGTAGAACTTATCCTCATCTCCACTGTTTTCTTTGTGGTAATCGGCAGACTAGAAATTAATTCTAGTATCGACTATTCTCACTAATTTGTGAAGTAAAGATCCTTTCAAGTAAAGATTTTTATATAAACCTGTGAGGATGTTACTGCTATTGTCACAATTAAAATATCATAAGCCTACGTTGTCGTATTAGTTTACAAATTGCGGAAAAACCAAATTAAATTTGAATTTCGCGGGCAGACCCGTCTCATGCCCCTTAATGTATTCAAGTCGATATGATATGAGAACCAGGTCATCCACATAGTCAAGGTCTTCAAGTTGCCTACTGCTCCATGATATCCCTCTCGGACTAATGGTGACACGACGCATAACTTCGTCGATAAGCAAGATAAATAATAGTGGTGAGGAAGACACCCTTGCTTAACTCTACGGATTATTTTTGACTCCAAGACAACAAAGAGTACAGCGAAAAAAGTTACTTGAAAATTAAAAAAAAACATATAGAAAAAATAAAAAGAAGTAAGCCGATTGAGAAATACTGTTTAAGATAACAAGGGATTTAGAAGAAAATCATCCACAGGAAAAAGAATGTGCTCCTTGTGAACTTACTACTCCTATAGTAATAACAGATGTTATGTATTCGTCAAAACCTCAACAATTGACGTCAAGGGCTAGCTTTGTATAATATACATTGTCGATGGTGTATGTCAATAATTATATTAGGCTTTTGTTTCGACGGTTTGACGTGTCTTCGACTAAAATGGTGTATCGAAATGACCATGGTTATTTACTTCTTGTATATTTCAGTGGCGACGAAGATGGGATTATATAAAGAACCTTTTTGTGCAAACGAGTTCAACATCCTGCAAACGACGAATAAGTACCACTTATTGCACACGGTCAAAGACTTTCTCATAATCAATGAAGGAAATTCATACATCAGTTTGCATGTCTCTATATTTTTGGACTAGTACGTTTATAGCAAATAATGCTTCTCAAATTCCAACACCAAATCTAAATCCAAACTGACTCTCATTGAAGTAGTTGTCACATTTATTTCTAATCCCTTAAGAGCTGATAAGTAGAAACATCTTTGGAACATGACTCATAAGGCTGATAGTGCGGTATTCATTGCATTTCTTAACATTCCCAAGATATTGCAATGATTCCTTGACATGTGTCTGCGAACATATTGTTTTGTATATATAGTTTTACAAATTCTTTTTGACTTCAGTGTCCAAAATTGGTTTAACTTTATCATCAACTAAACTGTTTATATACGACACTCTTCGCAGGTCTGCCATTTCTATGCAAATTAAAATAATCATGTTTTCGCTCATACTGTTCTATCACCAAACATTTGTTTTCGTGATAATATGCTCTCGCAGCACGATTATTTTATACATTTCAAGTAAAATTTATAGGTGATGATATGTCTGGAATAATATTTTTGTTAAAGTTTGCAATATTTCCGTTATTAATTCTGTTTACTTGATTAATGAGATGAAGAAATACGTTCTTTTTTGAAAATGAAATATTGCTTCATTACCATCGCATAAACATCAACGCCTTCTCCACCAAAATCATTACCAGCACACTAGAACTCATTACCTTCAGCAACTGAAAACTTCAAATGCATATATCTCTGAAATTCATGGGTGCAATTTGATATAACTTGGTCATTCTTTTTGATTTCACCTATATTTTAGTTTAGTTCAGCAATTTTCACAATTTAAAAAATTCTCTTATTTTCTCCGATTTGCGCCAAATCAGAGAAGTACCCCTCTGTCTGTCAGCTAGTGTATTGAGAGATGTGTGGCCTAGTTGTATCTCCAATTATTGGCAATTAATGACCCAAGAATTTCTAAATGGGTGACTTAATCAGGAGGTCCGATTTTCAATCAATCAATCAATTTATTGCAAACTAGCTGATGCCCGCAGCTTCGCCCGCGTGGATTGGTCAGATCCCCTGCAGCATCAGGAGTTGGACTCCAAATTTTTTATGAAACAATGTCGCAAAGTTCCTCTATCGATTAAAAAAGAAATGACGCAAATCGGTTTAGAAATCTCGGAGATTTCGGTGTACATAGGTAGAAAAACACAACTCCCTTTTTGAAAGTCGGTTAAAAAAGTAGCCTATGTTACTCCCTGGTCAATTCTCTACTTGTCTGTGAAAATCCCGTCAAAATCGGTTCAGCCGTTCCCAAGATTAGCCTTTTCAAACAGACAGACGGACAGACAGACAGACAGATAGACAGACAGACAGACAGACAGACAGACAGTCAAAAATTTTAAAAACGTGTGATTCAGTTATAGTATCGTTCAAATAACCATATGACCTTAATATGCGGTAGTTATTTCGAAATTACAGACAGACACTCCAATTTTATTTATTAGTATAGATTTGAGTTATATACATTGGTCTTAATATAAGCTTATAATCTTCTTATAATAAGTTTTTTGGTCTATTCGGTTCCTTTACGTCTTGAAGAGGTCCCGGTTATCATAACTGACGTCTGCTAATGACAGTGTAAAACCTAAAGGTCAAAATCTCGTTCTCTTACTCGAATTGTATATAGGTATTGTAGAGGTAGGTAGGATCTAGGGCCTTCTTAATACAGTGGACCCCCGGTAATCCGACAAACGTTTTGCAGGACATTGTCGAACTATCGAATTTGTCGGATTATAGAGTACTGCCTAAGACCCCCTATAGTCCAGATTTTTTTACAAAAGAGTACCTTGTAATCCGACAAATTACAAATCCAATGATAAGATTCTATATGTCATACATACTCTGAAGGACAAATCATACTTCACTATGAATGTCAAATTTAGTAAATTCAATAATAATAGACATGTCGGATTACAGGGGGTGCCGGATTAGACAGGGGCCGGATTACCGGGGGTCCACTGTATATGGATTTCTGTGCTGGGATCCCACCGCATTATTATATCAAGAAAACCCCTACCATTATGTAATCAATGGCAAAGATGACGGTCCTCAGTAGTAAAGAAGGAATACGATGAGATGAGATGATGAAAACAGAGAGAGTATAGTACCGTCATAATCATCCCATCGCCGGCCCACTACTGAGTACATGTCTCCTCTCAAAATAAAAATGGTTTAGGCCATAAGTACGCCATGCTGGCCAAGTGTGGATTGGCAGACGTCACACATCTTGGAGAACGTTATGGAGAACTCTCAGGTATGCAGGTTTCCTCACGATGTTGTCCTTCGCCGCCATCAAAGCATTATTAATCCCAAAAAGTTAGGGATATGCCCGGAATAAAACCGAACCCCTATTAATAAACCGCTGTACTATCACGACTAATCCCTACTATATATAATATTATAAATGCGAAAGTGTGTCTGTCTGTCTGTCTGTCTCTCTGTCTGTCGTCTGTCTGTCTGTCGTCTGTCTGCTACCTTTTCACGGCCCAACAATGTAACCTAAAGACCCATCCACTTAACCGTTTTGTATGAAATTTGGTATCGAAGTAGCTTGCGTCCCTGTAATCGAAATAGGCAAATAAAATTTTTATCTCGGAAAATCAAGCGGTTCCCACGGGATCTATAAAAATCTAAATCCACGCGGACGAAGTCGCGGGCATCCTCTAGTAATATTATGAATGCGAAAGTGTGTCTGTCTGTCTGCTACCTTTTCACGGCCCAACAGTTTAACCGATTCTGACGAAATTTGGTACAGAGTTAGCTTATATCCCGGGGACGGACATAGCTGGCTACTTTTTATCCCGGAAAATCAAAGAGTCCCCACGGGATTCCTAAAAACCGATCCGCTTAACCGATTTGTATGAAATTTGGTACCGAGGTAGCTTGCGTACCCTACCCTGTAATTGACATAGACATTTTATCGTGGAAAATCAAACAGTTCCCACGGGATCTTTAAAAACCTAAATCGACGCGGACGAAGTCGCGGGCATCCTCTAGTACTAAATATATAAGCAAAGGTCATACCTATATAAATTGCAACCCAATTTTAACAGGTCACCAAATTCTAATAATGATTTCAATCTGACCTTACTCCTCTTTACCCATCAAGGGCAAAATAATTCGAATTTAGGTTAGACGTTCCGGTCTTTAGAATCTGTATTATAATATTTTATTAACAATTATTTTACTATCACTAGGTAATATTATAAAGTCATATAAAGACTATGTAAATGATAAAAAAGCATGGATTTGACTCGCTCCAGCAATGTGCGGGGCTGCAATTGCTTGTATATATAGTATGGAATATTATTGAAGAATTGAAAAGAGCAACCGTCGAGTTTCTTGCTGGTTCTTCTCGGTAGGAACGGCATTCCGAACCAGTGGTAAATTATTTGACGATTCAAAAGCACTTGTAAAAGTCTATTTGAATAAAAATCTATTCTATTCTATTCTATTCTATTCATCTCTTTGTCTGTCTGTTTGAAAACTCGTCAAAAAGCGATGAATGGATTTCATACAAAGTGTACACTTCGCGATTCTCCATACAAACATATTACGCCTATTATTCTATTCCTTGTTGTTTTATATCTTAAACTAAGCCATATATCGATTCGTCTTTCCATTATATCTTAAGAGGGGTCTCTCCGTCATTCGCTCCATACAAACGTAGTTCAAATTTCATTTGAATATTAAGCGACCAAAGTTCATGAAATTTTGCAGACATATTCTAGAAGATATCTATGCCTGTGGTTTTCCAGATTTCTGTTAAAATATTCGGTTTCAAAGTTACGCAGTCTTAAAAATTCACATACAAATCTTTGAGCCCCTGTAATTTTAAAACTACATCTAAAAGACCACAGGCACAGATATTAGTTTCTAGAATATGTCTGCAAAATTTCATGGACTTTGGTTGCTTAATATTCAAATGAAATTGGAACTACGATTGTATGGATTTTCGGAGAAAGCCATGTTAAACCAATTAATAGGTATAGTAAAATTGTATTCATTTCAAAAGTTATGGCCTTTGAAAAATCTCTATTTCTGGGAGAACTATCAGGCATGCAGGTTTCCTCACGATGTTTTCCTTCACCGTTAAAGCAAGTGATATTTTAATTATATAAATATTATTTTAATTATTTAATATTATAAAGCAAGTGATAGTTTGGAACCCTCGTAGCTTTAGTTTTAAGTTACGTAATTAATTATCACCACTATATCGTACAAAAACAATTTCGACAATCAAAAGCAGTACAATTGTACCAACTTTGAATAAATAATTTTGACTTTGACTTTGACTTTGAATTGCTCATAAAGAGTTGGAGGTGCATACCGGGGTCTTGAACCCTTGACGTCCCTGAGGCGGACGTTTTAACCACTAGGCTATCAGAGGTTTTTTACGCTCATTCACTTTTAAGTATGACAATAATAGCCCAGCAGAACTCAAGTTAAATTACTTAGTTTCTAACTTAGGAAAGCTTATAACTAAACACAATTAGTTGTAATCACTTATTTCGCAAAAACTTGACACTTAAAATCAAAATGGCCGACAATTTAAGGCAACGTCGTGAGAAGAAGATTTACGAAACGTTAGAAGGCCTTATTGTAATAAACATTATGTATTAGTCAAGAGTTTTGAATTGTTTTAAACTTTACCCCTTCCAGGTTAGAAAACCGGCCAAGTGCGAGTCAGACTCGCGCACCGAGGGTTCCGTACTTGGGTATTTTTCCGACATTGCGCACTATAAATCAATAACTATTATCCTTAAAAATAAATGAAAATCTGTTTAAGAATGTACTTATGTTATGAATGTGTTAGCTTACTTTGAAAATTGTAATACTTTTCAATTTTTTTTCTTAAATGTGACCACAAATTCACGGTTTTCGGATTTATTCCTTTACTTGTGCCATAGGACCTACCTACCTGCCAAACGAGATGGACAAAATTTGCCCCAGGCTGTACAAATACAAAGGTATTATAATAAATTCAGATAAAATATACCATTAATTTTGAATAACTATTTACATTTAAAAGCAGTCGCTGAAAATATTTGAAAAAATAAGAATTTAAATCGATTTTGTCTAAGATTTTTTTTACTTTACGGCTCTGGATGGAAGTCTTTTTAGGCCTATCACAAACTTAATGTCACACGGTCACAGAAGCGTAAAAATTGTTTAAGCTATTATTATAATGCTGCCATTCAACTCTTATTTTAAAATAAATACGTAGACGCTTATATTATGTAAAATATAAAATTAATAATATAGCATTACAATATTCACAAAAAAGGGTTATTTTCTTGCTTTCTAGTCGGTGGTCAAATTCGATGTTCACTGTCATGTGGCGATTGTTAGTCTGTGTCTTACGTCCTATGCTGTAGTCAAGCTCAAAAGTACTAGGGCCCAGAGCCGTTAAAGCTGTGTCTCTATGCTTGAAAAATGACGTTTGCTTGACATTCCGTCATCCTGTGTTGTCATCGCTTACTTTCGTTTATACAATATCTGTACTTATTTTTGTTTACCTATAATAATAATATAGTGTCGTAGTCCCACACGATTGCTCCACTAATTATTATTTACTAGCTGATGCCCGCGACTTCGCCCGCGTGGATTTAAGTTTTTCGAAATCCCGTGGGAACTCTTTGGTTTTCCGGGATAAAAAGTAGCCTATGTGCTAATCCAGGATATTATCTATCTCCATTCCGAATTTCAGCCAAAACCGTCCAGTAGTTTTTTATATAATAGAAGATTTTTACTATTAAATGGCACAGATATCATCTCTGTACATTCTGGGGCACACGTCCATACAATTTTTGTTCATCTCCTTTCATGATTCTAGGTATAGGTTTTCTTGACAGACACGACAGACGAACAGAGGGACAGACAGACAGATAGACGGACAGACAGACAGACAACAAAGTGAAGCTATAAGGGTTCCGTTTTTCCTTTTGAGGTACGGAACCCTAAAAATAATGCTCTTCTGATCCAATTTTTAATGACTGACTGACCGACTGACTGATCTTGCAATGCACAGCTTAAACTACTGGATGGATTGGGGTAAAAAGGAATTTTGGAAATGAAGCCACCATGATCCAAACTTCATAGTCGCTGATCGTTCCTCCCTGTGTTGGGGGCAGTACGCAGAGAAACTTTCAGCTTTTATAAAATAACTAGAGGATGCCCGCGACTTCGTCCGCGTGGATTTAGGTTTTTAAGATCCCGTGGGAACTGTTTGATTTTCCGGGATAAAAAGTTGCCTATGTCAATTACAGAGACGCAAGCTACCTCGGTACCTTTCATACAAATCGGTTAAGCGGATGGGTTTTTGGGAATCCCGTGGGAACTCTTTGATTTTCCGGGATAAAGAGTAGCCTATGTCCGTCCCCGGGATATAAGCTAACCCTGTACCTTTCGTCAGAATCGGTTAAACTGTTGGGCCGTGAAAAGGTAGCAGACAGACAGACAGACACACTTTCGCATTTATGATATTAGTATGGACTAAGGTCTGGCACGCGCTGGCTCTCTCTATAAAATAAAGTCTAATCACCTAAAAACAGGAAATACTCAGTCGAAATTTTTATATCAGTAACTATAATGACTAGGCGTTCAAGTATTAAATGCTTAACAACTTCATTGCACGCTGATTCGCATGCAAAACCACTTTCATTAGATTTTGCATACGTGGAAATTATGATACGTACCTAAAACTATATTAGTCCAGTAATTTGGTAATATGAGATGGAAAGTTTTCAGAAGGTTATGCAAATTGGTGGTTTTATAGATTTCGATGTGCTCTTTCCGAATTTTTATTTTGCCACCTCGTACCTTTGCCGTCGCGCCGCCATCTTGGAAAAATGGCGCCCAAAAACAGTTTTTTCACGATAACTTCTTTCCCACTCATTTTACGATAAAAATGACTGTGTAACAATTAAACTAGAGACAATTTCCTACAATTTGTGTAGGCACCTTTTTTTGTAGACTCAATAGTTTCAGCGTACGAGCGCCACAAAGCCCACTCCAACACCAAATTACTGGGCTATAATATGAAAGGAAAAGTTAGCTGACTGACTGATCTATTAACGCACAGCTCAAACTACTGGACGAATCGGGCTGTTTGGCATGCAAATAGCTATTATGACGTAGACATCCGCTAACAAGTGTAAATTAAAAATTCATAACACCCCCCACAAGTGAAGGTTACAGTAACTAGAAAAGAGCTGATAACTTTCAAACGGCTGAACCGATTTTCTTGGATTATAACTAAGAACACTCTCGATCAAGCCACCTTTCAAATAAAAAAAAAACTAAACTAAAATCTGTTCATTAGTTTCGGAGCTACGATGCTACAGACAGATCTGTTGTACAAACTAAACTAACAGGTCTGATTCTAGTCCCACTTTCATCTTGGACTGTATCATCACTTCCAGGTGAGATTGCAGTCCAGTGCTAACTTGTATTTGAATAAATAAAATCGAGAGTTCCGTAACTTAAGTTCACTTGGTACTAAAATTTAGTTCCGAGTACGCTCACATGATGCTATCTGTTTCAGAATGGTGTAAATCAATTTGCTTCAAAAACACATCGGCAATCGCAAGTCCAGCGGGGAAAGTAAAGATCAGTGGTAAAAGTGGTAAGTTGCCTTCAAACTACGGAAATATAATCACACTATCACATCACAATCACACTAATATTATAAAGGCGAAAGTTTGTATGTGTGTGTGTGTGTGTATGTTTGTTACTCCTTCACGCAAAAACCACTGGACGGATTTGGCTGAAATTCAGAATGGAGATAGATAATATTCTGGATTAGCACATAGGCTACTTTTTACCCGGAAAATCAAAGATTTCCACGAGATTTCGAAAAAACCTAAATCCACGCGGACGAAGTCGCGGGCATCAGCTAGTATAATAAATAAATATCGCTCACCCTACTTTTAAACATATTTATATATTACATTATATTCCGTAGTTTGAAATCAACTTTATATGCGGTTTTAACTCCCAGGAAACACGTATGTTCTAAATGAGGTTTACATCTTAGTATCAACCACATGTGTCTAGTATTATGTAACAGTATAATTATGTCAGTATGTCCTACAGATATTGTGAAATTATTTACTCTGTGGTTTTCTTATTGTTTGTAAAATAAGTTGGCTCATTGAACTTATTTCCACCAGAGTAAAATTAGGTGAAACGCAGGTTTAGGGTTACGTACCTCATAGGGAAAAACTGAACCCATAAATCACTTTGTTTTTAACCCCCGACCCAAAAAGATAGATACCTAAATGGCATCCGTGTGAAGCCAGGGCGGATCGATAGTTTTTAATCCCCGATCCAAAAAGAGGGGTGTTATAAGTTTGACGTGTGTATCTGTGTATCTGTCTGTGGCATCGTAGCTCCTAAACTAATGAAACGATTTTAATTTAGTTTTTTTTGTTTGAAAGGTGGCTTGATCGAGAGTGTTCTTAGCTATAATCCAAGATAAAAAAATTTCAAAAGAAAAATAAAACCGACTTCAAAAACCAAAAACACTAAAAAGTAGAAAATAATTTTTGTTTAGCTACACATGTAATGTACCTAGGTATGAAGTCGAGCGAGCATATTAAAACAAAATTAGAAATCCAAGAGTAAAGCTCGCCCGACTTCATACCTAGGTACATTACATGTGTAGCTAAACAAAAATTATTTTCTACTTTTTAGTGTTTTTGGTTTTTGAAGTCGGTTTTATTTTTCTTTTGAAAATTTTTTATTTCACAATTTTTAGTGGCCCCACTGTACTATAATATGCTATGCCCAGTTAAAACCCTACTGTTTACTAAGCTATTACAGTGATCGCGAGCAATTTGCTCCTATCCATTGAGGAGTTCTGTTCTCCATCTCCGAAGATATTCATCAGATCTTCACCAAATTTATATGGGACCACCTGCACAGTATACCCTTTCAAACAAAAAAAAAATTTTCCAAATCGGTCCAGGGGCCTTTGAGTAATCGGGGAACATACATAAAAAATATAAAAAAAAATAAAAAAAAAAAAAAAATGATCCCGACGAATTGAGAACCTCCTCCTTTTTTGGAAGTCGGTTAAAAATCGGTTCAGCCGTTTGAAAGTTATCAGCTCTTTTCTAGTTACTGTAACCTTCACTTGTCGGGGGTGTTATAAATTTTTAATTTACACTTGTCTGTCTGTCCGTTATCGTGTCTGTCAAGAAAACCTATAGAGTGCTTCCTGTGGGCCTAAAGTTATAGTAAATAGCTTTAGTTTTAAGTGATGTAATTAATTATCACCACTATATCGTACAAAAACAATTATCAGCCTGCACTATCAAAAAGAGTATAATTGTACCTACTTTGAATAAATGATTTTGACTTTGACTTATGACTTTGACTATAAATTCGGCAGGTAGATAGGTCTTATAGCACCAGTAAAGGAGAAAATCCGAAAACCGTGAATTTGTGGTTACATCATTAAAAAAAATTGAAATGTAGTTCAATTTTCAAAATAAGATGACCATACCAAGTGGGGTATCATATGAAAGGTCTTTACCTGTACATTCTAAAACAGATTTTAATATATCTTTATGCCCAATAGTTTTTGATTAATCGTGCAAAATACCGGAAAATACCCGAGTACGGAACCCTCGGTGCGCGATTCTCATTCATTTGGCCGGTTTTTTGGAAAGGGTTCCGTTTTTCTTTTTGAGATATGTAACCCTAAAAATTCTTTGTACGGCACGGAACCTTTCGTGTACGATCCGACTCACACTTGACTGATATTTTAATTACGACTTATATTATAAAATTAGTTACACATGTATAGTGATGAAAATATATGACTGTCATTAGTTATTAACTAAATTAAGTTGTAATGTACTGGTAAAAGTCAGTAATGAGGAAACATCGAAGGAAGTTATTCGCACGGCATTGCATGCTCTTTATTGAATGTGGTATGTGTGTGTGTAATTGTTATTACATATAGCTACTGAACTGAGATCGATTTTACATTGAGAAAAATAGACACCAAAAATTACTCATCATGATTGCCGGCTCACTACGGAGAACGGGTCTCCTTTCAGAATGAGAAACGTTTAGACTTTAGGCCATAATCCACCCGTTCGTCTTCATTGCTTTTTTAGCCGACTACGGCAAACCCAAAATGAAGGGTTATGGTTTTAGCAGTCTTTGTATGTATGTAGGTTTGTATTTATGTGTGTTCCACCGTAGTGCCTAAACTACTGAGCCGATTTTGATGAATGAGGTGGCAATCGATTCGTTATTATGGTCCGGGTGACATAGGATTCATTTTATGCGAAAAAAATCGATCTCACGGATGTTACATCCAAAAAAGCGGGGCCCTCCAAAAATTTTTCTTAAAGAGCTTGGGTCTCCTCTCAGAATAAGAAGGGCTTAGGCTATAATCCGCCACGCTGGCCCAGTTCGGATTGGCAGACTTCACTCACTTTTGAGAAAATTATGGAATGCTCTCAGGCATGCATATTTCCACACGATGTTTTCCTTCACCGTTAAAGCAAGTAATAAAAATGGACATAACTCCGAAAAGTTAGAGGTGCGTGGCCAAGATCGAACCCCCGACCTCTTCAATTGAAGGCCGACCATTTAACCACTAGGCTACCACTGTACTAAAGTTATATTATTATTTCTAAGACAAATTTTCACGTTTTTAGGTCTCCGTATCTGCAGAGGAAAAAAAGGAACCCTTAAAGGACCACTTCGTTGTCTGTCTGTCTGTCTATCTGTCAAGTTCCGTCAATGGAATCAAAACCTATGGGGTACTTCCCTCTGACCTAGAATCATGAAGTTTGTCTGGTAGGTAGGTCTTATAGGTCTTATAAGTAAAGGAAAAAAATCCGAAAACCGTAAAGTGGTTACATCACAAAAAAATGTTATATCTTATACGATAGCACGGAACCCTTAGTGTGTGAGTCCATATCGCACTTGACCTGTTCTTTCCACTCTACCAAAAAAAAAATCGAATTTTGTGAGCATCTAGCTAGAGATAATAAAGGATTTGGTTTTAGTTTTTTTTTTTTTAATTTTCAGATTATATTTTTACAAAAAAGTTCACCACTCCCAAAACGATTTCAAAACACAAAAACTAGGTATTTTAATTTTTTATTTTTTTATTTGGATGATATTTATGTTTTATAATTTTTATATTTAAGTATTTATTTTTTAATTGGTATTTTAAATGTATTAAGTACTAATCGGAATTTTTCTTATTATTAAAATTAATTTTAAGTTTTAAACTAATTAAAATATTTCAAAATCCACATACCCGTGTCACAGACAAAAACTAATTAAATTAAAAAAAAAACACGCGCGCACTGTTGTATAAAATCTGTGTGACTAAGGCTGAAATGTACACAGCCTAAGGTTTTATATGAGCCAATTGCATAGTGTGGACATGAAAGTTAAATTTTTATATTAATACCACTTTGTTAAATTAAAGTTGCAGTTATTTTAAAGGTAATGCATTCTCAATATTGGTTATCATTTTATTATTAACCTTCGTTTTTAAAAATCCATACTTAATATTATAAATGCGAAAGTGTGTCTGTCTGTCTGTCTGTCTGCCACCTTTTCACGGTCCAACAGTGTAACTGATTCTGACGAAATTTGGTACAGGGTTTGCTTATATTCCGGGGACGGACATAGGCTTCTATTTATCCCGAAAAATCAAACAGTTCCCGCGTGATCCATCCGCTTAACCGATTTGTATGAAAGGTACCGAAGTAGCTTGCGTCCCTGTAATCGAAATAGGCAACTTTTATCCCGGAAAATCATACAGTTCCCACGGGATCTATAGAAATCCAAATCCACGCGGACGAAGTCGCGGGCATCCTCTAGTACCTAATAAAAAGCAGAAATTGCTGAAATTGGTAAGAGGCGCAAGTATGCCTCTTTTATCGAGGGTTACATTTTAGTTCAGTTTGTCGTGAAGACCCTTAGTGCTAAAAAATTTTTACGAGACATTCTCAATCGGTGACAGAAGGGCTGGTACATTTTTTGCGCAAAAGATCAGCCTGACTGTCCAACGCGGACATGCAGCCAGAATTCTTGGCACCATTCCGCTCGGTCATCATTTATATAGTAATTAGAGCTTTAAGTTTCATTGTAATTTTTTTTTAAATGTTGAATTTTTAAAATAATTGATGTAATGGTAATAATTAATTACGCTAAGCTAGCCCTAGTCTGAGAAGACGCCCACAACAGCTAAATGTCACTTGAAACTTATTACAACTGTCAAAGCAGAATCTAAAATAAACTGGACATATTTCAGACCAATATTCTACTTCCTTAGGGGTTGAATTTTCAAAAACGAGCGATTCAGTACGCGATCCAGTAGTTTGAGCTGTACCAGAGTAAACTAGAGTGAGGAAACTCTCGGTTTGATCCTGGATCGTCGATATGTCATTTAGGCTATTCCATTCCATTCTATCAGCCTGTCCAGTTGTCCACTGCTGGACATAGGCTTTTCCAAGAGCGCGCCACCAAACACGGTCCTCCGCCTTCCTCACCCACCCGCTCCCCGCCACCTTCTTCAAGTCATCGGTCCAGCGGGCTGGAGGTCGTCCCACACTGCGCTTACCGGTACGCGGTCTCCACTCCAGAACACGTCTGCCCCATTGGCCATCGCTTATTAACTACTATGGTGATGCAAAATCAAAAAGACAAAAAGAGCAATCGCCGAGTTTCTTGCTAGTTCTTCTCGATAGGAACGGCATTTTGAATCAGTGGTAAATTATTCAATGACGATTCAAAAGCACTTGTAAAAGTTTATTTGAATAAAAATGTTTCTATTCTATTCTAAAGAAAAATAGAGCTACTTTAGGGCTACATGCGTCTAATGTGTACATTTTGACGCCTGCCAACGATGCCTCGACGTTTTGTTAGAAGTTATTGTTGTGGTTGTGCGTTGATAGAACAGTCAGTCAGTCACCTTTTCCTTTTAGGTATATATTTAGTACTACAAGATGCCCGCGACTTCGTCCACGTGGATTTAGGTTTTTAAAGATCCCGTGGGAACTGCTTGTTTTTCAAAAAGTTGCCTATGTGAATAACAGGGACGCAAGCTACCTCGGCACCAAATTTCATACAATTCGGTTAAACGGATGGGTTTTTGGGAATCCCGTGGGAACTCTATGATTTTCCGGGATATAAAGTGTCCGTCCTCGGGGATATAAGCTAACCCTGTACCAAACGTCAGAATTAAACTGTTGGGCCGTGAAAAGGTAGCAGACAGACAGACAGACAGACAGACACACTTTCGGATTTATAATATTAAGTATGGAAGAATGGATGGAAGTATGGATTTACATGGTCATATCCACACAACTCTAACGTATTTCTCACGCTATGTTTATACTATGTACACTACAATTTTAATAACCAATAGAAGTAAACAGCGTGAAAACCGTTATAACTAGAGTCGTTTGCCGAAATTTATAGGTTTTGAGATATTACATAATCTAACTTTATCTGGTAGATTCATTTGTCTATAACAAAAGTGCTTACCTAGTCATTAAAAATATTTCTATTCTGTTCTATTATCTTTATACAGGGTGTTTGGTAATTAGTATATAAAGACGACACGTACCCATGCTACTTTGGTCTGATAAACACAATGCTGAAGTATAATGACGAAATAAAATTATAAAAATTTCCATACAAAATAATTAAAAAAAAATTATGTCAAAGTTTTCATGACCCTAACGTGCCCTAACTCACTGAGATCGTTGGCCATCTTTAGATAGGCCAACGATCTAAGTGAGTTAGGGCACGTTAGGGCCATGGAAACTTGGACATTAAAAAAAAAAATATTTGTATGGAAATTTTTATAATTTTATTTCGTCATTTTACTTCAGCATTGTATTTATCAGACCAAAGTAGCATGGGTACGTCTCGTCTTTATATACTAATCACCAAACATCCTGTATAAGAGTACTAGCATAAGCCCGCAATTTCGTCCGCGTGGACTACACGAAAACCCCTATTTTATCCCCTTGGGGGTTAATTTGCAAAAATTCTTTCTTAGCTGATGTCAAAGTCAAATTCAAATAATTTATTCTCAGCGTTAGCTTACATCCCGGGGAAGGACATAGGCTACTTTTTATCCCGGAAAATCAAAGAGTTCCCACGGGATTCTTAAAAGCTCATCCGTTTAACTTATTTATATGAAAGGTACAGAGATAGCTTGCATCCCGGAACCTGACATAGACAAACTTTTATCCCGGAAAATCAAAGAGTTCCTGTAGAATTTAAAAAAAACCTAATTCCACGCGGACAAAACGCAGTCATCATAATATATTACCAAAATAATAATCTAAGTAGGTATGTGCAAAATACATTGATCTTTTATATCAACAAAAAACAGGCTAGGGGAACTAACGGAACTAACATAGTACTTCAAAGTTCAAACTGATGGTAGAGTCAATAGAATCAGACATATTCAAAAAAAAAGCTTTTAAAAGTCTATTGGTAAAAACACTTTGATTTGGAATTTCAAATATAAGTTTTGGACAACACGGCCTTTAAATTATTATGATGTCAGAAAAAAACCGGCCAAGTGCGAGTCAGACTCGCGCACTGAGGGTTCCGTACTCGGGTATTTTTTCCAACATTTTGCACGATAACTCAAAAACTATTATACATAAAAATAAATAAAAATCTGTTTTAGAATATACAGGTAAAGCCCTTTCATATGATACCCCACTTGGTATAGTATCTTACTTTGAAAATTTGAAACTTATTTTAATTTTTTTTTTAATAATGTGACCACAAATTCGCGGTTTTCAAATTTATTCCTGTACTTGTGCTATAAGACCTACCTACCTGCCTGCCAAATTTCATGATTCTAGGTCAACGGGAAGTACCCTATAAGTTTTCTTGACCGACGACGGACAGACAGACAGACAATAAAGTGATCCTATAAGGGTTCCGTTTTTCCCTTTGTGGTACGGAACCCTAAAAAGACCTAGGATTTCATAGTATTGGTTGAAAACCATAGTACCTATTTTAGAACCTTGTCATCCGCAGTCGAACATGCTAACCACTAGACCCAAAGACGCAGTCAATTTCTATGCTATTCTATTCTATTATAATCTATGGTAGCTATGGTAGTAGCAGCAGGTACAGTTCGCGACAGGTCGACATGGCAATCGGGGTGGAGACGGGTATGCGGGCTGTCTCCACCTCATTTTTTTTTATTAATTATCTGATATTGAATGTTTTACAAGTCTGCTTTTGACACAACAAAAAACCACTAAGGTTTACCATTGCCATGTCGACCTGTCGGGTACTATATACATATGTCAATTAACATTATAATTAAAAAGTTTAGAAACCTACACTTACAAAGTTACAATTTCGATCTGATAACCCCTAAACACAATAACAGTGCAATAAATCTAACCCCAATAGATCGTAAAAGATATAGGCATGACTAGCTGTGCCCGCGACTTCGTTCGCGTGGAATAGTGACTTTTCGGGCAGCATATTTTGAATTACATATACCGTCTTCTTTAAATTGACATAACCTTTTTTATTTATGAACCGATTGACATGAAATAAACACTAAATGTTAAGTGAAGCTTACTAAAATATATTAGTGAAAACCGTATCTAAATCGAATAAGCCGTTTCTGATATTAGCGTGCACAAACACACAGACAAACAGACAAAAAAAAATTAATTACAATTTCGGGTTCGGCATCGATATAATAACAACCCCTGCTACTTTTTTTTATATATTTCCATTGTACAGACACCACTTTTCTACAATTTTATTATATGTATAGATAAGTTGTAACAAAGGAGGTAACCAAACTATTCCACGCTGCGGGCAAGGTCGCGTTGAAACGCTATCTTTCTGGTTCCCACAACTATTTTGCCTGCAATCCGTTTGGATGGGTGTGTACTGCGATTGAGCAGTTTTGATACTCAAAAAAAATTAACAATTACATATTAATTAGGTAGTTTAAAAAAATTGACGTTGAAAAATTGCCGGTTATGATACTTGAAAAAAAATAACAATTACATAAGTAGCTCACAAAAGTTTTTATGCTTTTCGGCACTTTGACAAAGTAAAAAAAAATGCATAAAATATAAGATTAGGAATTAGAATCTTCAATTTGGTTATAATTTGTATTGTATATAATATTATCTACTAGTTACCTGATAAGTTGTAACAAAGGAGGGTACCATCAAACTATTCCACGCTGCGGGCAAGGTCGCGTTGAAACGCTATCTTTCTGGTTCCCACAACTATTTTGCCTGCAATCCGTTTGGATGGGTGTCTACTGCGATTGAGCAGTTTTGATATTTCAAAAAAAAAAAAAAACATTTATTTATTTAAAAATCTTTATTGCACACACATACTGAAAAAAAGTAAAATATACAGAAGAAAGAATACAAAAGGGTGTAAAGGAATGCGAAAGTGTGACTATCTGTCTGTCTGTTACCTTTTCATGGCGCATACGGTTAGCCGATTTTGGCCAAATTTGGCACAGACGTAGTGACGTTAGATGATGCGTGAGTTGGCACTGCAACGCGTAAAGTTCAAGTATCAAAACTGGCTGATACAGCGGGTCAACAGCAATTACGTTACGTCAGAACGCCGCGCCGCGTTCACAGTTTACGATATTGCGCCACCACTGACCGTTGGATGTTGTGGCCAATCTGTGATGACAGAACGCATGTACCCCACTAACCATAAGAGTTCTCATAAGAAATTTATGCTAATCCATACTAAATAATATACAAATGCAAAAGTGTATCTATTTGTCTGTCTGTTACCTTTTCATGGTGCATAGAGTTAGCCGATTTTGGCCAAATTTGGCACAGACGTACTGACGTTAGACGATGCGTGAGTTAGCATTGCAACGCGTAAAGTCTTTCGTTTACCAACTTTCTGGTAAATGAATTATCTTATCTTATCTTATCTTAAGTTCAAGTATCAAAACTGGCTGATCCAGCGGGTCAACAACAATTACGTTACGTCAGAACGCCGCGTTCACAGTTTACGATATTGCGCCACCACTGGCCGTTGGATGCTGTGGCCAATCTGTGATGACAGAACGCATGTACCCCAATAATCATACCAGTTCTCAGAAGAAATCCATGCTAATCCATATTAAATATATAAATACGAATGTGTGTCTATCTGTCTGTATGTTAACTTTTCATGGCGCATACAGTTAGCCGATTTTGGGCTTATTTGGCACAGACGTAGTGACGTTAGATGACGCGTGAGTTAGCATTGCAACGCGTAAAGTCTTTCTTGTACCAACTTTCTGGCAAATAAATTATCTTATCTTATCTTATCATAAGTTCAAGTATCAAAACTGTCTGATCCAGCGGGTCAACAACAATTACGTTACGTCAGAACGCGGCGTTCACAGTTTACGATATTGCGCCACCACTGACCGTTGGATGCTGTGGCCAATCTGTGATGACAGAACGCATGTACCCCAATAATCATCTCACAGGTAATCAAAGCAATTTAAAAAATAAGTACACGAGAATTAACTTAGGGCCAATTGCACATGAAGCGTGATTGATACAATAATTATTTGACTTTTGACTCCGTTACCTGGAGGGATTATTTTTTAGGGTTCCGTTCTCAAAAGAAACAAAAGAACCCTTATACGATCATTTCGATGTCTGTCTGTTGTGTCTGAAAAAAAACCTATAGGGTACTTCCCGTTGGCTTTCTGAACCAGTGATAGATGCTCTTGATGATTCAAAATACTTGTAAAAGTCTAATTGAATAAAAATATTTTGATCCTTTTTTTTTGTTGACCTAGAATCATGAAAGGTAGGTAGGTCTTACGTCAAAAGTAAAGGACACATGGTTATGTGGTTACATAACTAAAAAAATCAAAATTTGTACATTAGCAAACAATTGGTATTTTCAATTTTCAAAGTAAGATAACTATACCAAGTGGGGTATCCATATGAAAGGGCTTTACCTGTGCATTCAAAAACAGATTTTCATTTATTTTTATGCGTAATAATTTTTGATTTATCGTGCAAAATGTCGGAGTACGGAACCCTCGGTGCGCGAGTCTGACTCGCACTTGACCGGATTTTTGTCACAACGCCGCTAAGACGCCGCTAGTCTGCGTAAAGTACCTGTAATAAATATTTGATAGCAAAAGCACAGCAGCTGTTTATTGCTATAAATTTTGTCAGGCATTGATTTTTGTAAGCAATTTTCTACAGAAAAATACTTGGCGATTCAAGTTTATTACATACTAGATAGATGATGCCCGCGACTTCATCCGCGTGGATTTTGATTTAAAATCCCGTGAGTACTCTTTGATTTTCCGGGATAAAAAGTAGCCTATGTGCTAATCCTGGATATTATCTACCTCCATTCCAAATTTCAGCCAAATCCGTCCAGTAGTTTTTGCGTGAAGGAGAAACAAACATACACACACACACATACAAACTTTCGCCTTTATAATATTTGTGTGATATTATTTTTTTTTTAATCATGAAATGAATTAAGTACCTATATAAATTGACTCTTCAATTGGATCTAAGCAGATAATAATTTTCTCTTTTCTAAAATTTGTAATTTCGAAAGGTCCACGGAGGTTCAATCTCGCTCGGGCAAGCAATTTTAACTTTTCGGAGTTTCGGAGTGTTATGCGTGCTAAGCAATTAAATTCACTTGCTTTAACGGTGAAAGAAAACATCGTGAGGAAACCTGCATGCCCGAGAGTTCTTTGTATAAGTAATGTTCTTAAAGGTGTGTGAAGTCTGCCAATGCGCACTTGGCCAGCGTGGTAGTTTAGGCGCTACGGTGGAACACACATAAATACAAACCTAGGTGCATACATATTACATAAATAAGTACAAGACTACTAAAATCATAACCTTTCCTTTTGGCTTTGTCGTATTTTTTTTACCCCACAGTAAAAAAACTAATTCTGTACCTGTGTCTGTCTGTTAGTAGGAAGATAGGTAACCTACCTACCTACTAACCATTTTTTTTTCTAATTAAGTAGTTTTTTTTTTTAATTTTCATAGACAAAGGCACAGTTCCCACACTATGTCTACGAAGAAAAAAAAATAGAGAAGCCCTAATGACAGTAACGCCCGGGACATCGAACCTGAACTAAACCGAGCGAAACGATTGACATTCACGCGATCGGGATCGACATCAACTGTAAACACCCTAACAAAACCCATAATTTTAACATTTAGAAACGATAAAACTTATATGATATTTCGAGATTTTCATTTTATATTTAATGTAATTTTTTTGAAATTTTAGTTCTAAAAATGGGGGAGTTATAAAAGGGTTGGTATTTGAAGTCGATCTCGATTGTGATTACAATTGTAAAACAAGAGTTGAACCGTATCGTTGAGCATGCGTGGACTCTACCGGTGTAAAGTTCACGAAAGAGAGTATGCTCTATTTAATTTTTTTGTAACGAACTTTAAATTGAATAAACATAATTGAATACAAAATTGACAGTTGTATTATTGTTAAAATATATTTTACCCACCTCTATATCTCCATGTGTTGAGTTCTAGCTAAAGAGCCGTTTTCCACATCTAATGCCCTGAGCGTTGATAGATCAGTCAGTCAGTTAACTTCTTCTATTATAATATACTAAAGGATGCCCGCGACTTCGTCCGCGTGGATTTAGGTTTTTTAAAGATCCTGTGGGAACATTTTGATTTTCCGGGATAAAAAGTTGCCTGTAGGACGCAAGCTACCTCAGTGCCAAATTTCATACAAATTCGTTAAGCGGATGGGTTTTTAGGAATCCCGTGGGAACTCTTTGGTTTTCCGGGATAAAAAGTAGCCTATGTCCGTCCCCGGGGTATAAGCTATATCTATACCAAATTTCGTCAGAATCGGTTAAACTGTTGGGCCGTAAAAAGGTAGTAGACAGACAGACAGACAGACAGACAGACAGACAGATAGACAGACAGACAGACCGACAGACACATTTAGAATATTAGTATGGATTAAGTTACATTGGAAATGCTCATCTCTACACAGAGATTTCATCCAGCTTCCCGTTCAAGGTTGTGAATAGGGCGCATTAATACGTGGAATAGTTTACGAATACGAATAGTAATTACGAATTACGAAAACTAATTACGAATAGAGCAGACTGCTGGTCGGATACGCATCACTTACGGCTTACTAAATGCGTCACACATGCACGATTACAACAGGTGGGCACTCACACAAACAAATGACATTATACAGGCTGATTTAGTTTTATACATTAAACAAAAAAACTGACTGACTGACATATTGTGACGTCGGCCTCCTATTCGGGAGGTCGGGGGTTCGATCCCGAGACTAATGCAATTGCATTAATGGAATAAATATCACTTGCTTTAGCGGTGAAGGAAAACATCGTGAGGGAACCTGCATGCCTGCGAGTTCTCCATAATATTCCCAAAGGTGTGTGAAGTCTGCCGATCCGCACTTGGCCAGTGTGGTGGACTATGCCCAAAGTCCTCTCATTCTGAAAGGACACCGGTACAGGTACAGGAGGACAGTAGTGAGCTGGCAATGGGTTGATCATGATGATGATTTCCATCTTATGACTGTTCTGTTCTTCCACCTGTATTCAAATTCAAGATATTTTTATTCAATTAACTTTCACAAGTACTTTTGAATCGTCAAGTGCATCTATCACTGGTTCGGAATGCCTTTTTTACCGAGAAGAACCAGCAAGAAACTCGGCGGTCGCTCTTTTCAAAGATTTGATATACAATATTATGGCCATGTATAAAAGTAAATGTATAATAGTAATTCAAGTCCCGCGCATTGCTGGAGCGAGCTGCAGGTCAAATCCACGCTCTTTTATCATTTACATAATTTTCGATTGTATAATATGCTTTTTTCAGGAGCATAATTTTTAATACTTAGAATACTTAAACTTGTGTAAAAGCAAGTCTAAAGTATGTAAGTATGTCATCACTATTTCATTTTAATTCTGATCATATTTGGAACATGCTGTATCTCTTATCACTTGGTTACCTTAACATGTACACAATCTACAATTTTGCTGTTACACTTCAAAACACTCTTATTATTATATCAATAAAGTTGAATTTCAAATAACTAAAATGAAAACTAACTATGTAAAGTAATGCACATAAACCAATATAACGTGACCTTCTTCCCCCCTCTGTACCAAACAAATTTGTATTAAAAAGCGGCAGTATTATTATAGTCCAGGGTTCATATTAATTTGGTTCTGGATATATGTTCCGATTTTGAACACAGAATGGTTTTTCGTATTTAGAATTACGTCGGCGCCATATCGAACGGACGTTTGGACTTGAGTTTATTTTTTTTAATTTTCTTTTTTTTTTTTAGTTCTGTGCAAAGGTTTTAGGAAAACTCGGGAAAGGTTTTAGTGTTGTGATTTCTATTCTAAGTGTAAGTGTTATGTAATTTTTTTCTGCTGCTTCATTTATTTACGTTACTATGTTTTTATTGAATACAAAAGTAGTAGAAAGATAAATAATCGAGGGTTTGAAGTGCGACAACGCATTTTGACGCATTTTACCTCCCTTGCTTAGTGGTGGGCGATGTGGTCTTATAAGTGAAAAGTTCTAGGTTCTAATCCTAGTAGGGACGATTTGGGAATTTATAATTTCTTGTCTCTGGTCTGGTCTGGTGGGAGGCTACGGCCGTGCCTAGTTACCATATACCGGGCAAAACCGTGCCAAGTGATTTAGCGATACGATTACGTGTAGAGACCGATAACTGGGCTTTAGTAAAACTTCCTAATTAGCCCGCTTTCATCTTAGACTAAATCATCACTTACCACCAGGTGAGATTGCAGTCAAGGCAATAGCAACAAAGGCTTGTAATGGAAGTAAAGAAAAAAATCTTTCAAGTTTGTGTTGGTTAAGCAACGTTGACTGAAGTCTGTGATTGGATGGGTAACCTTCAATTTGGCCGGTATTCGTCCTTCGTGTCTCGTAGAGCACATTAAGCCATTAGTCCCGGTTATTATCACTAACTTCTGATAATAACTAATTAATCGATAAACCTGATCCTTTACCGATTTATACCTACAGCGTGTTTGTAAATCATATAACGTGAAAAGATTGGGATTTTCCGGGATAAAAGTAGGTAGCCTATGTGCTAATCCAGGATAATATTATCTATCCTCCATTCCCAGCCAAATCCGTCCGGTAGTTTTTGCATGAAGGAGTAACAAACACACACACACACACACACACACACATACAGACACATACATCTACATAAACTTTCGCCTTTAAAATATTAGTGTGATTTCATCGTAACTTTGTTTAGCAAAGCAGAATATTATTTGACCTTGACGCCATTTTGAATTTTATTGTTTTTTTCTTTTTCACAATTACACACTTGCGCATACAATTATTTCAGACAATTCTTTCAAGCGATTAATTTTAATAAAATGAAATGTTACGCTTGGGAATATCTACGTAGTATGATTAAAATACTTGTATATGTAGGTATTTACTATTTAACATATACCACAATTTTATAAAGTAACTAGCTGATGCCCGCGACTTCGTCCGCGTGGATTTAGGTTTTTTGAAATCCCGTGGGAACTCTTTGGTTTTCCGGGATAAAAAGTAGCCTATGTGCTAATCCAGGATATTATCTATCTCCATTCCGAATTTCAGCCAAATCCGCCCAGTAGTTTTTGCGTGAAGGAGTAACAAACACACACACACACACACACACACACACATACAAACTTTCGCCTTTATAATATTAGTGTGATTGAGGCTCGCGGCTTCGCGTGGACTTAGGGTTCCGTACTCGGGTATTTTTTCGACATTTTGCACGATTTCAAAAACTATTATGCTTAAAAATAAATAAAAATCTGTTTTAGAATATACAAGTAAAGCCCTTTCATATGATAACCCCACTTGGTATAGTGATCTTACTTTGAAAGTTGAAAATACTACCTAATTATTATTTGTTCATGGCCACATTTCAATATTTTTTTGTGATGAAACTACAAATTCACAGTTTTCAGATTTTTTACCCTTATGAGTGCTATAAGACCTACTTACCTGTCTAATTTCATGATTCTAGGTCACCAGGAAGTACCCAATATGTTTCTTGACAGAACGACAAACAAGCAACAATAAGGGTTCCTCTTATCATTTTCACGGAACCCTAAAAAACTCTACGTGGGTACTAACTTTTACATAAAATCGCAATAATTTTGTTTTTTCTTATAGCACTTGTGTTAGCAGCTTTATCTTATCTTATCTTGTTTGTTACACTATCACAATAAGATAAATCCATGTTAAAGATAAACTTACACATAAACGTCATATAAAACAATATGTTAAAAATACTGTAAAGTAACAAGTGTAAATTAAAAATTTATAACACCCCCGACAAGTGAAGGTTAGAGTAAATAGAAAAGAGCTGATAACTTTCAAACGGCTGAACCGATTTTCTTGGATTATAGCTAAGAACACTCTCGATCAAGTCACGTTTCAAACAAAAAAAAAACTAAATTAAAATCGGTTCATTCGTTTAGGAGCTACGATGCCACAGACAGATACACAGATACACACGTCGAACTTATAACACCCCTCTTTTTGGGTCGGGGGTTAAAAATAGGGTAGGTATAGAAGCCCTACCTGTAACGGCAAAGCAACCTGTCTCCCCTAAAAACCGATATTTTCGACAGGTGTTAAAGCCCCACACCATACAGCGTTTTTAGCTAACAATGACCTAACATGACAAAATGAGATATAATGCGTAAAAACCGGCCAAGGACGAGTCAGACTCGCGCACAGAGGGTTCCGTACTCGGGTATTTTTTCCGACATTTTGCACGATAAATCAAAAACTATTATGCATAAAAATATATAAAAATCTGTTTTAAGATGTAAAGGTAAAGCCCTTTCATATGATACCCCACTTGGTATAGTTATCTTATTTTGAAAATTGAAACATATTTTAATTTTTTTTTCAATGATGTGACCACAAATTCACGGTTTTCGGATTTATTCCTTTACTTGTGCTATAAGACCTACCTACCTGCCAAATTTCATGATTCTAGGTCAACGGGAAGTACCCTAAAGGTTTTCTTGGCAGACACGACAGGCACGACAGACGGACAGACAGACAGAAATATAGACAACGAAGTGATCCTATAAGGGTTCCTTTTTTCAAAATCAACATGGCGGCTGTATGGTGCCATTTTCAAATGAGTTTCTTTACTTTTTAGCTGTTTTTGGCAGAGCAGTCGCATGTTTTAATTTTTTTTGTCTTTCTTTCTTTCCTGTAAAGATACAACCTTGCACCATATTAGTCATAAAATAATGCTGGTACTTATTAAAAGTGCATTGATGTACGTCATCTACAATAAAGGCGCCTATTATTATCAATGATAACAGCACTTACCTTGATTGTAAACAATAAACCAAACATAAGTGCATTAAAAAAAAAAACCGGCCAAGTGCGAGTCAGACTTTCGCACCGAAGTCAACGGGAAGTATCCTTTAGGATTCTGACAAACAAACAGACAACGAAGTGATCCTACTAGGGTTCCTTTTTCCTTTTAAGGTACGGAACCCTAGAAATTAGAGTTGCGTGCCCGGTATCGAAACCCCGATCCCCCAAATTGGAAACCGACGTTATAGGCTATCATCGCTTTTAGTACATTTAGGCACACTTACGCAAAATAAAGAAATCATTTCATTTCATTTCTTAGTTATTTTGTATCTAGATTAGGTATTTTGTTGCAAAAATATCTAGATATTTTAACGTTAGAGTCACGTCTGTCTAGCTATTTTATTTATGTTTGCAGTCAAGGTGAGAGCTGATAACAGCTGATAAGCAAAACCTTCATTGTAATTGATAATGTCAATGGTACCAACTTATTGAGAAGAGTTTAGGAGGTATACGTAGCATGCAAATAAAACGAAGCTTTTTAGGGTTCCGTACTTCAAAAGAAAAACGGAACCCTTATAGGATCACTTTGCTGTCTGTCTGTCCGTCTGTCGTGTCTGTTAAGAAAACCTATAGGGTACTTCCCGTTGACTTAGAATCTTGAAATTTGGCAGGTATGTTTGGTAGGTCTTATAGCGCAAGTAAAGGAAAATGTCGAACACTTATCAGATGGACATGGATGGGGATTTTGCACGTTCTAGTGAATAACAACTCATTGGTTTAAGCTATTTCAATTAACTTTTTTAGATCAATTTTTTTTTTCAGATGGGGATTTTGCTGTGAAAATCAGTGAAATAAAAATAAATGATTCAGAAACAATTGGCTTTTTTTAAAAAACCATTATATTAATATAAAAACTGTGCAAATAAATAATTATTAATTTAAACAATTGACAATATTATGTGGAAGTGAAGTGAAGTGATTAAAATTCAAAATGGCGGACAATGAAGGACCAGTGACAGTCAGTGATCTTCCGATGACTTTTCAAGTAAGTTTAAAAAAAACCGGCCAAGTGCGAGTCAGACTCGCGCACTGAGAGTTCCGTACTCGAGTATTTTTCCGACATTTCCCACGATAAATCAAAAACTATTATGCATAAAAATATATAACAATCTGTTTTAGAATGCATAGGTACTTAAAGCCCTTATGATATGATACACTACTTGGTATAGTTATCCTAAATTGAAAATTAAAACACATTTTTTTTGTGATGTTACAAATTCACGGTTTCCGGATTTTTGCCTTTACTTGTGCTACTAGCCGATGCCCGCGACTTCGCCCGCGTGAATTTAGGTTTTTTGAAATCCCGTGGGAACTCTTTGATTTTCCGGGATAAAAAGTAGCCTATGTGCTAATCCAGGATATTATCTATCTCCATTCCAAATTTCAGCCAAATCCGTCCAGTAGTTTTTGCGTGAAGGAGTAACAAACATACACACACACACACACACACACACACACACACACACGCACACACACACACACACACACACACACACACACACACACATACAAACTAGTGTGATAAGACCTCTACCTGCCAAATTTCATGATTATTTCATCAACGGGAAGTACCCTATAGGTTTCTTGACAGACACGACGGACGGACGGACGGACGGACAGACAGACAACAAAGTGATCCTATTAGGGTTCCGTTTTTCCTTTTGAGGTACGGAACTCTACTTTAGAGGCGTGTGCGCGGAATCAAACCTTATCTTAACCACTGGCCTCCTTGCCACTTCTTACACTGAATTTAATTTAGATAAAAACATCAGAAACAAAGCCATTATTATTTAAATATGCCCACTTAACAGGGCTCTCTCCGTCACTTACTCCATACAATCGTAGACCCAATTTCATTTGAATATTAAGCAACCAAAGTCCATGAAATTTTGCAGATATATTCTAGAAACTAATATCTGTGCCTGTGGTGTTTTAGATTTTTGTAAAAATATGTAGTTTTAAAATTACAGGAGCTCAAAGATTTGTATGTGAATTTTTAAGACCGCGTAACTTTGAAATCGAATATTTTAACGGAAATCTGGAAAACCACAGGCATAGATATTAGTTCACGGAACATTTCTACAAAAGTCCATTGAGTATGATTGGTTAGTATTCCAATGAGAGACGAACTATGTTTGTATGGAGTGAGTGACGGAGAGACCCCTCTTAATGGTGGATCATTTAACCAAGTTAATAGTGTAAAACGCTATGTTCTTCTCGAGTAGGAGTTAACTGCAGTACGATGCAAATTCGATAGTTAACTAACACTATCACACTAATATTATAAAGGCGAAAGTTTGTATGTGTGTGTGTGTGTGTGTGTGTGTGTGTGTGTATGTTTGTTACTCCTTCACGCAAAAACTACTGGACGGATTTGGCTAAAATTTAGAATGGAGATAGATAATATCCTGGATTAGCACATAGGCTACTTTTTATCCCGGAAAATCAAAGAGCTCCCACGGGATTTCAAAAAACCTAAATCCACGCGGGCGAAGTCGCGGGCATCGGCTAGTGAGTAATATGCGCACGAGTTGATTTTCGTAATGGTTCCGCTTCGCATGCGTAACGTTACTAAACCGAAATAACTACCTTAATAACTAGAACTACTTGTCTCTGGCTTGTTTGTTAGTATCTGGCCTGGGTTCAAATCCAAAGTTGTTCAAAGTCAAAGTCAAAATCAAAGTCATTTGGGTACTTTTGTACACTCTCTGATTGTCAAACAATGATGTAATTAATACGTAAACTTAAAACTAAAGCTACGAGGGTTCCAAACGCGCCCAATTCTGAGAAGAGCCCACAACAAACTCAGCCTCGTATAATTTTTTTTACTAAAACCACTTTACAAAATCAATTAAATACTTAATAAGTAGTTGAGTAATAAAAATAATGAATTTGACGTGAGTTACTCGCAAATTAGTCTATACTCTAATTTCTTAAACTGGACACTTTCAAGTAAAGATTTTTATGTAAACCTGTGGAGATGATACTGCCATTGGCGCTATTAGAAAGCCATAAGCCTACGTTGTCGTATTAGTTTACAAATTGCGAAGAACCAAATTAAATTTCGCGGGCAGACCCGAATAAGAAACTTTATACCTACATCTGACACAAATAGTTGAAACCTATAGCATAATCCTCATTGACATGCTAATAAAAGCCGAGGTCAATTCTTTTGACACCAATAAAAGTATTCTACTTGATTAGTATTGTAGAAGTGTACATAGTTATCATCCTACTAATATTATAAACGCGAAAGTTTGTATGGATGTATGGATGGATGATTGTTACTCTTTCACGCAAACACTACAAACACTGCAAATACTGGACAGATTTGGCTGATGGAGATAGATTATACCCTGGAATAACACATAGGTTACTCTTTATCCCGTAAAATCATGAGCTCCCACGGGATTTTTAAAAACCTATGTCCACGGGAATGAATTCGTGGGTATCAGCTAGTATGTCATATAAACTTATTTACATATAGAATGTTTGATTTTAATGTCATACATAAAATATTAATCAAAACATATACATATGGGTACCTATATAATACGGAGCATCGTTTATGGGGGCCATGGTGATTGCGATGACGTCACATCCGGTCGCGTCCGGTCCAATTACACACACTTCATGGTGGAACGACCACCAGACCTACATACCTACCTACTTATGTTTTTAGTTTTATATATAGAGTTCTAGCAATTCGAAATCTGTCTAAAAACACCGGTCAAGTGCGAGTCGGATTCGTACACGAAGAGTTCCGTACCTTCATACCTACAAGAAATAAAGCTGATTAATTTTTTGTCATTTAGCCACAAATTCACGATTTTCGGATTTTTCCCTTTACTTGTGCTATAAGACAATCATAAACCAGTCGCCGGCCCACTACTGAGCACAATAATTAGTCTCCTCTCTGAATGAGAAGTGTTTAGGCAGTAATCTGCCATGCTGGCTTTAGTGCGGATTGGCAGACTATAAGACTACCTGCCTTTCATGATTCTAGGCCAACGGCCAAGTACTCTATAGGTTTTCTTGACAGACACGATAGATGGACAGACGGACAGACAGACAGACAACAAAGTGATCCTACAAGGGTTCAGTTTTTCGTTTTGAGGTACGAAACCCTAAAAATCAACATGGCGGCTATATGGTGCCATTTTCAAATGTGTTTCTTTACTTTTTAGCTGTTTTTGGTGGGACAGTCGTGTGTTTTAATTTTTTTTTTGTCTTTCTTTCTATCATTAAAATCGGAGCTGTCACTGTGGACTTCCAAAGTGTCTTCATTGATCCATTACGAACACATTCCTCAATTTCATTTATCCGTTCGGGAACCCTAAAAATAAATAAAACTAGCTCTATTTCGCAAGTCCTAAAATTACTTACTAGAAATACCTAGCTATTGAAAGTATAATCTCATAACAATAGTATGGAGATCTTATTCGTAACATCTAATCCCATGTACCTATTGTTTTTTTAAACCTAATTAAGTGAAGGTCAATACTATTTGCATCTATAGTTAGGATTGCCAGATGCCCCGTATTATACGGGCTACCCCGTATTTCAGGGTATGATAATACAGAAATCCGCAACTGCGAAAATAAAATACGGGGTAAAGAAAGCTCCCTTATTCTTTTACTTTAGCCGGAGCTGGCTGGCGGAACCAAACTCTGACGTTTTGTCCAGTAGAAAGTATCTTAATATTGAATCACAAGATTTTGATACATTTTGTGTCACAAAAAGCTTTTAAAAGCTGTCTCTTCAAACTTTTGGACCTTCCTGAGGCGTAGCGTACCATGTACCTATTGTTTTTTTAAACCTAATTAAGTGAGGGTCAATGCTCATTTGCATCTATAGTTAGGATTGCCAGATGCCCCGTATTATACGGGCTACCCCGTATTTCAGGGTATGATAATACAGAAATCCGTAATGGCGGAAATATAGCCTCGATAGCTATAATAGACAGATTTGCTAGATTTGAAAGATGATATAGTGGCGATAATTAATTACGTAAACTTAAAACCAAAGCTACGAGGGTTCCAAACGCGCCCAAGTCTGAGAAGAGCCCACAACAAACGCAGCCGGGTATAATCTACCTAAAAAAAAAATTAATGTTACAGGTCAAATACCTAGGACAGAGCGATGCAAGAGGACTATGGGGTATCAAACATACAAGAAAACCTGTTGATCTTATGGTGGCATCAGCCAAGGCTCTACCTCCAGGTATTGTGTTCCTCTTATTGGATAAATGCTGCCTGATTAAAGTCAAAGTCAAAGTCATTAATTAAAGTTGGGTACTGTTGTACACTTTCTTACTGTTAAACAATGATATAATTAACTAACGTTAACTTAAAACTAAAGCTACGAGGGTTCCAAACGCGCACAAGTGTGGGAAGAGCCCACAACAAACAACCGGGTAATTTAGCCTCAATAGCTCAACGGTTATAGGAGCGGACTGAAATCCGAAAGGTCGGCGGTTCAAACCACACCTGTTGCACTATTTGAGCATGACTGTTTTTAATATACCCCTTTGGTTTCCACACGGCATCGTACCGGAACGCTGAATCGCTTGGCGGCACGGCTTTGCCGATATGTAACTGGTAACTAGCCACGGCCGAAGCCTCCCACCAGACCAGACCAGTAATTTAGAAATTATTAAATCCCAAACCACCAGGAATCGAACCAGGGACCTCACTAATAAGACTATCCGCAAATAAGCCAATCCGCACTTCGTCAGCGTGCTAGACTATGGCCACACCCTTTCTCATTCTGACGAAGATCCGTACTCTGTAGTGAGCCGGCGATGGAGTGTTGCAGTTGATGATAATGTACTTAATTCACTCAATTAACAAGTTTTTGACGTGACAACGTCTTATAATTCGATAGAGCCGGCTGCACGCACGAAAAAACATGACTCATGCGGCGTTACCTCGCTCTGAGGCGTTCCATGTAAGGCTTGAAGTGCAAGCGAGAGCGCGGAACGAGCGACAAAGAAGCACATTCGGCCTTTGTTTTCACGTTCAACTATCGTCAATAAACCGACTTTACAGACAACCAATTTTTTTTTCCAAAATTTTCAGGACAAATCTTGCCCATAGTGAAACTAACAATCACAGTAGAGGGGGTACATCTAGAGACCCTGCACAATGGACCCAATAAGGACGAATTCGAGCACATGGCCGTGTTCTTCAACATACAATCCATATCATACGGAGTGCAGGATCTGGTATACACCAGGTAAGACCATCTTACGCCGAATGGATTGGATTGGATCGATTTATCAGAATTTCTATTTGAAGGCCGTTTTATACCAAAGCCCTTGGGCAGTATGACAGTAAAATTTTGCAAAAAAAGTGACATGCTCTAGCCTAAATGAAGCATAAGTAATATTCCAATTCTTCGGCATGCTCTCGGCATTAAATTGACTGCCACAAGCCGCATGCTGATGTGGCCATAAGACATGCCACATCTGTTGTTGTAAACTCCGGCGCAGACAATTTAGGCGGCAAAATTTCTAGAAAAAAACTATTTGCCTTGAATAAACTTAAATGTTTTATAATAGAAAAAACTTAAAGTTAAAGAGGGAGAATGAAAATATGTAATGTATGGTAATCACTTTTCAAAACTACCCATTGATTATGACCTCAGGGTCGATTTCATCCTAAAATGTCTGGAATAATTTTTTGACGTGACAACGTCTTATAATTCGATAGAGCCGGCTGCACGCACGAAAAAACATGACTCATGCGGCGTTACCTCGCTCTGAGGCGTTCCATGTAAGGCTTGAAGTGCAAGCGAGAGCGCGAAACGAGCGACAAAGAAGCACAATCGGCCTTTGTTGTCACGTTCAACTATCGTCAGTAAACCGACTTTACAGACAACCAATTTTTTTATTTTTTTTCCTAGGGTGTTCTGCATGATCATCGTTAAGGACAATGCTGATGTCAAAGGGTTAAACCCTTTCGAGTGCCACGCCTTCGTCTGTGAATCCAGGTAATTACATATTTCATACTATGTCCCCATAGCTATACTCTACCCACGGAGAGAAGTTAATATAGCTCTCTCTCTTTTAGGTTATCCCATACAAAATGACAAAGACAGAAAAGTCATTGGGCGTTTTGAGTGACCAACCAATCACAAACGAGATATTGTTTCCCATACTAACTTATTACTTACGGAAGTCAGTACGGAAAACATAGGTTTACCTGCGCAGGTAGCCTTATGGTAGCCCTATTTTTAACCCCCGACCCAAAAAGAGGGGTGTTATAAGTTTGACGTGTGTATCTGTGTATCTGTCTGTGGCATTGTAGCTCCTAAACTAATGAACCGATTTTAATTTAGTTTTTTTTTTGTTTGAAAGGTGGCTTGATCGAGAGTGTTCTTAGCTATAATCCAGCAAAATCGGTTCAGCCGTTTGAAAGTTATCAGCTCTTTTCTAGTTACTGTAACCTTCATTTGTCGGGGTGTTTTAAATTTTTAATTTACACTTGTCTATGATTTCACGTCACCATAGTCTACTCGTAATATTTGACATATCGTCGATTCAGGATGAAACCGAGAGTTCCCTCACATAGTCACTCTGGCACTATTAAGAGGGCTCTCTCCGTCACTCGTTTCATACAATCGTAGTTCCAATTTCATTTGAATAGTAAGCAACCAAAGTACATGAAATTTTGCAGACATATTCTAGAAACTAATATCTATGTCTGTGGTTTTCCAGATTTCTGTTAAAATTTTCGGTTTCAAAGTTACGCGGTCTTAAAAATTTTCATACAAATCTTTGAGCCCCTGTAATTTTAAAACTACATATTTTTAGAAAAATCTAAAACACCACAGACACAGATATTAGTTTCTAGAATATGTCTGCAAAATTTCATGGATTTTGGTTGCTTAATATTCAAATGAAATTGGAACTACGTTTGTATGAAACGAGTGACGGAGAGAGCCCTGTTAACATTAGCATGTTGGTGACACAACCTTGAAGTTTTTAAGTTCACTAAAATATACACTTTTACCTTGTAAAAGATTCCCCTTTGCTAATAGGTATCTACGACGTTAGGTCTTATTTCGGGTCGAACCAATGACCTACATAGATTAGTTTATTGGTAACCATAGATTAGGATCCATGGAACCATAGATTATTATTATCCATGGGAATCGATTGCGGTATTTGGGTTATCGTATTAAAATAACATTATCAAATGCAATCTCCTATCTTATATCTAGCCGATAAAAGCAGAGACTTATCTATGGAATTACGCCATATCAAATACTACTTCATCACTACCCCATTGCCGGCCCACTACTGAGTACGAGTGTCTTTGCAAGATGAGAAAGGAGAAGTCCACCACGCTGGCCAAGTGCAGATTGGAACACTTCACACACGTTGAGAACAATATGGAGAACTGTCAGGCATGCAGGTTTCCTCACGATACATGTTGTAACACTTATCTATATATTAAAGAAACTGGCCAAGTGCGAGTCGGACTCGTACACAAAAGTGCCGTCATCATCTTACAAGCTATACCTACCTAACCGCCGCTTCAACCGTCGAGTTTCTTGCTGCTTCTTCTCGGTAGGAACGGCATTCCGAACCAGTGGTAAATTATTTGACGATTCAAAAGCACTTGTAAAAGTTTATTTGAATAAAAATCTATTCTATTCTATTCTATTCTAACACTTTATGTGACTTAGGAAATTATTATTTTCGCGAACTTTGCTTGTGCTATAAGACCTGCCTACCTACGTTTCATGATTCTACGTCAACGGGAATTACCCTACCTATAGGTTTTCTTGACAAACAGACGGACAGACAACAGAGTTATCCTATAAGAGTTCCGTATTTAGGCACGTAACCCGATAAAACAAAATAGGGAACCATCAGTGGACCAGGGTTCCGTTTTCCTTTTTGAGGCACGGAACCCTAAAAAACATAAATAGGGAATCGAACCCGGGACATTCCACTTGTAAGACCCCATCAGTGAGTTCAATAAACCGTTAGTTATTTGTTTCAAGCTATTTCTTCGATTTCAGAAATGCAGCGAGACGCCTCACATATTCTTTGGCTGCCGCCTTCCAGGATTACTCGAGAAGAGTTAAGGAAATGCAGGCAAATCCAGGTAAATTTTGTATAGAAGCAGGCGTCATCATCACACTTCACACTAATATTATAAAGGAGAAAGTTTGTATGTGTGTGTGTGTGTATGTTTGTTACTCCTTCACGCAAAAACTACTGGACGCATTAGACTGAAATTTAGAATGGAGATAGATTATACCCTGGATTAGCTACTTTTTATCCCGGAAAATCAAAAAGTTCCCATGGGAATTTTAAAAAACCGATATCTACGCGAACGAAGTCGCGGGTATCAGCTAGTACCTCATATTACGCATGGCAAATGATTTATTCATTCAAATCATTCATTCTTCCATGATCAGTGTTTCCTACCAATTATAATCGGGGTATCTTTAAACAAGAGTGAATAGCGTGGATTTCATCTGCAATTCGCTCCAGCAATGCGCGGGACTTCAATTGCTTTTATACATGGCATAATATTGTATATCAAATCTTGGAAAAGAGCAACCGCCGAGTTTCTTGCTGGTTCTTTTCGGTAGGAAAGGCATTCCGAACCAGTGATTTTCCGGGATAAAAAGTAGCCTATGTGCTAATCCAGGATATTATCTACCTCCATTTCGAATTTCAGCCAAATCCGTCAAGTAGTTTTTGCGTGAAGGAGTAACAAACATACTCACACACATACAAACTTTCACCTTTATAATAGTGAGTGTAATCAATCCATTGTATCTTATTTCAGAACTGGACGAAAGGCCGCCTAGTCTAAAGAAAAGATTCGCGATAGACTTAAGGACGCCAGAAGAAATCGAAGCAGAGTTAGAAACCGAAGCATAACGAACAAACGGACAAAAAGTAACAATTCCATTGAAATTTTTACAGATTTTTAATATAATACAAAAATACTATGTAATACAATCGCATAGTATATTTATAAGCCTCAATAGCTCAACGGTTGAGGAGCGGACTGAATTCCGAAAGGTCGGCGGTTCAAACCCCACCCGTTGCACTATTTTCGTACCCACTCCTGGCGCAAGCTTTACGCTTAGTTGGAGGGGAAAGGGGAGTATTAGTCATATGATTAGTATGGCTAATATTCCTAGATAACCATACCATACCATTCCTTCCTAGTATCGATTCAGTATCGCTTCTTAGGGTGAGATCTATAGAGCGCGCTCTGCCTTTGCTTAGACTTAAAGAAGACTTAGGCTGAAATCTATAAAGCGCACTTTGACTTTGCTCTGACTTAAGATTGAGTTAAAACGAGACAGATTTATGTGAGAGATATAGCTCTGTCTCGTTTTAACTCTGTCTTAAGTCTAAGCAATAGCAGAGCGCGCTCTATAGATCTCACCCTTAAAGACAGAGTTAAAACGAGACAGAGCATATATCTCTCACATAAATCTGTCTCGTTTTAACTCAATCTTAAGTCAGAGCAAAGTCAAAGTGCGCTTTATAGATTTCAGCCTTAGTTATATCGATGCAAACGCGCGACTGTATTGATTTAGCAACTTTTTTATTTATTTTAATTCTCATATAAGTTAGCACTTCTAGGTCTGGTCTGGGAGGCTTCGGTCGTGGCTAGTTACCCTACCAGCAAAGCTGTGCCACCAAGCGATTTAACGCTCCGGTACGATGCTGTGTAGAAACTGATCAGGGGTAATGGGTCTGATGAAAAACGGCCATACCCCTTCCAATAGCTCGCTTCCATCTTAGACGGCATCGTCACTTACCACCAAGTGAAATTGCAGTCAAGGACTAACTTGTAAAAAAAATCTAATAAAATGGTGCAAAGTTCAAGTCCAAAGATAAATCATTCCATTGTTGTATAATCCATATTATATAGTATGTACAAAATGACTTTTCAGGCGCCATTTTCACTCTTTAGGGTCATTCACAACTCTCATATCACAAGTGTAAATTAAAAATTTATAACACCCCCGACAAGTGAAGGTTACAGTAACTAGAAAAGAGCTGATAACTTTCAAACGGCTGAACCAATTTTTTTGGAGCTAAGAACACTCTCGATCAAGCCACCTTTTAAACAAAAAAAAAACAAAAAAAATCGATTCATTAGTTTTAGGGGCTACGATGCCACAGATACACAGTACACACGTATACTTATAACACACCTCTTTTTGAGTCGGGGGTTAAAAAGTACGGTTCACCTTTAAAATAAGGACATGATATTTGACACATAAAATTAAAATGACGCGTAAGAGTCATTTTTTACGCATTATATTTTGTAATAATAAATTAAGTATAATATAATATAATAGGTTTAAAATTAGATTTATATAAATTATACAATACTATTTTTATTTATTTATATTATTTTTAGTTTAAAGTTATAATTATTTAGGTAGGTACTTGATGATATTCTTGACTTTGCCCGCGTGGATTTAGGTTTTCAAAAATCCCTTGGAAACCCTTTAATTTTCCGGGATAAAAATATCTTCTACCAAGTATTTAACAGGGTTCTCTCCGTCACTTACTCCATACAATCGTAGGTCCAATTTCATTTGAATATTAAGCAACCAAAGTCCATGAAATTTTGCAGATATATTCTAGAAAACTAATATCTGTGCCTGTGGTGTTTTAGATTTTTCTAAAAATATGTAGTTTTAAAATTACAGGGGCTCAAAGATTTGTATGTGAATTTTTAAGACCGCATAACTTTGAAACCGAATATTTTAACAGAAATCTGGAAAACCACAGGCATAGATATAAGTTTCTAGAATATGTCTGCAAAATTTCATGGACTTTGGTTGCTTAGTAATCAAATGAAATTGGGGCTACCATTGTATGGAGTAAGTGACGGAGAGAGCCCTGACCATTCATACTATAGTAATTGCAGTAATGTATTTGAAACTAGTATTTCAATGTAAGTAGGTATTAGATACATTATGAGGTGTAGTCCCGTTGGCCCCATTAACCGTGTCCATATTAATGGGACCACACTAAAAAAATGTGTATAATATGTACCTACTTAGTTTAATTAAATAATAATGTTGACCCTTGGATATTGCCAACGAAGCCAGAGTACGGGAAGAACGAAGAGTTTTTAACAATATTATTCAAATACCGCAGTCACCGTTGAACAGGAATAGATAATGGGGACAACGGGACTGATTTTTAATAATTTTATTCTAATCCCGCTGGCCCCATTAATGGGGACACGGTTAATGGGGCCAACGGGACTACACCCATTATGAGGCTATGTTAAAATACCTATCTATACCTATGTGATTAATAATTTTTCAGATAATACTTTATTTTTTAATTCCTATATTTTTTTCCATTGTTTAATGCAATAACATCGCGGTATTTTAACAAAACCTTATATTTTTTATCATTTTGTGATTTTAGAAATTAGTTGTTTTATTTATTTATAAAAATATTAAGTAAGTATATAATATTATAATTATATAAGATTTTTTCGTTTTTGTTTAGGTTAAAATAAAATCGTTATACTGAGTTTTTTGGTGTTATTTAATCTGCATTTTGCAAGAAAATCCTTTTTTTACTTTACACGTAAGATACTTATAAAAATTTACATATTATAAGTCAAAATAAATATACTCGGTGAATTTTTAGTAGGTTTTAGAACCCTGGTTAGTGAATCGCCTTATGCGGTACCCATTTAGACAATTTATTTTGACCTTAGCCTTAAAATAAAAAATAAAGAATCGAGGAATTATCGTTTGGAAAATTCGCGAACCAGTAGTAGTACCCCGCCGCGTTGCTCTATCCTGCTCTGTCTCAGAACAACGCGGTTGTTCTCATTCACCGTCCACTACTAAAATATCTCACAGATTCGAGTTTGTGTCAAGATTTTTTTTTATTCAAATAGTGCTTACTTTTCAAAAACAAACGGCCTAAACGGCCGTTTGTTTTTGAAAAGTAAGCACTATAAGTGGTTTTAGAAAGAAACCACTAAAATTTTACCGTCTTTAACAATTTCTTTACTCATTCATTTAATCTTCTCAACTCTTCCAGTACATTTAAAACAAATAAACATTCTTCTTTGCTCTTCTTTACAATTTCTCTATTCTTCTTGACGAAATTTCTAAAATTTTCTTCCACTAGAGATGAACTGTCTTCTATAGAATCTAGAAGTCTAGATAGACTCAAATGTAGGATAATTTTGGCTAGGTTTTTCTTGTTTCCTTTTTCTAGGTATATAAAATTGAGATCTTGGAGCCAATTTTGGTTTTTGTATTCGGTTATTATTGATATGTGCTTTATTGCGTCATGTAACTGAAAATTTAAGAACTTTTTTTAATTTTACAAGTAACCAAAACCTTAATCACACTATAAATATAATATTATAAAGGCGCAAGTTTGTATGTGTGTGTGTATGTTTGTTACTCCTTCACGCAAAAACTACTGAACGGATTGGGCTGAAATTTAGAATGGAGATAGATTATACCCTGGATTAGCACATAGGCTACTTTTATCCCGGAAAATCAAAGAGTTCCCACGGGATTTTTAAAAACCTACATCCACGCGAACGAAGTCGCGGGCATCAGCTAGTTTACTACAATCCGCAGCATTCTAAGTTCTAACCCTATACAATTCTTAAGTTCAAATGTCCCTACTCCAGCCATGGAAAACATGGCTCACGCGCTCTACCAAGTACCAAAGGATTCGGTGAATCATTCTAATTCAGGGAGAAGTTGCCATTAGAAGTTAGGCCATAGTCTACCACGCTGGCCGAGTGCGGATTGGCAGACTTCACACACCTTTGGGAACATTAACAGGGCTCTCTCCGTCATTCGTTTCATACAATCGTAGTTCCAATTTCATTTGAATATTAAGCAACCAAAGTCCATGAAATTTTGCAGACATATTCTACAAACTAATATCTGTGTCTGTGGTGTTTTAGATTTTTCTAAAAATATGTGGTTTTAAAATTACAGGGGCTCAAAGATTTGTATGAAAATTTTTAAGACCGCGTAACGTTGAAACCGAATATTTTAACAGAAAGCTGGAAAATCACAGACATAGATATTAGTTTCTAGAATATGTCTGTAAAATTTCATGGACTTTGGTTGCTTGATATTCAAATGAAATTGGAACTACTATTGTATGAAACGAGTGACGGAGAGAGCCCTCTTAAGAGAACTCTCAAGCTAGACGGTTTTCTCGCGATGTTTTCCTTCACCGTTAAAGCAAGTGATATTTAATTGCTTAAAACGCACATAACTGCAAAAAGTTAGGGTTACGCAAAATAAAACTTCATCATCACCATCATCATCAGCCTGTGGACGTCCACTGTTGGACATAGGCCTTCCCTATACAGCGCCACCACACCCGGTCCTCAGCCTTCCTCATCCAGCCACTTCCCGCCAGCCGCTTTATATCGTCGGTCCATCGTGCTGAAGGGCAATATAAACTTACATCGTTCAAATTAAAAAGAAGATTTTCCAGCAAATCTTCAAAATCATTTATTAAATTATTCCTTTGCTCTTCTATTTTTTCCTCACTTCTTAGAAATGTTGCAAAGTTCTTCCACAGTTTTAATGGATCCTTGATTTTAGTTTTTATCTTAGTTTTAGGGAATTTTATAGCACTCTTCTTTGTTTTCATACTATCTTTATTCCTATTTGAGTTTCTATTCATTGATTCTTCTTCTAATGCTATTTTTGATGATTTGAAAAGGTAGATTGTGTATTTCATTAGTTCAATGTCTTTTGGGTGTACGTGAGTGCCATCCTTTAATTGTTGACTGAAAAGAAAGATTTCACGAGTCATTCTTTGCTCACGATTTTACCTAGATGATAACAAGTGTAGGTAAATTAATTTATAACACCCCCGACAAGTGAAGGTTACAGTAACTAGAAAAGAGCTGATAACTTTCAAATGGCTGAAACGATTTTCTTGGATTATAGCTAAGAACACTCTCGATCAAGCTACCTTTCACACAAAAAAAACTAAATTGAAATCGGTTCATTAGTTCAGGAGCTACGATGTCACAGACAGATACACAGATACACACGTCAAACTTATAACACCCCTCTTTTTGGGTCGGGGGTTAAAAAGAACATTGTCAAATGCTTACATTAAATCCAATAATTTTCTCAAAGCCGCCTGTATATTGACAGTCGTTTCCAACCAATTGTATTTCACTAATTTCTCATTTTTAACTTGTACCGAATCTTTCAATACAACTATCATTGAATCAAATAATTTTTTGAAAGGCAGATCATTAATTTCTTGATTTATCGATTTACTATGACTATCTGTTTCTAAATCTTGCTTTTCTGGTATATTTACGAAATCCGTTTCATAATTTTGTGGATTTGGTGTTACTGGTACAATATTAATGTCAATGTTAGGTTTTAATTTAGATTTATTTGATCTAAACCGTTCCTTTTTAATATCAGGATCAGCTCTATCAAAATAATAATCCAAAGAAATTGGATATATTTTTGGTGTTTTAGACTTTTTAAATTTTTGGAAAAATTCATTCGTTTTTCGAATTGGTCTTTCGCTTACTTGAGGTGCAAAGCCAAATAGGTTCTGGTGATACGAAATATTTCTTACAGCTTTGAGAAAGTCTTTTATACTACCTCTTTTTGATATTCTATTCATAGGATGTTCTTCTTCGTTAGAATCAGGAAAATACGTTTTATAATTATCATTGTTTGGATTATTATTCCTGTATTTCTTTGTTCTCAAAATCCGACCAAAATAATAATCAGCGTAATCATCGGGATTGTAATAGATTTCCTGGTTTAACAAATTTACTGTGACTGGTTTTATAAATCCATGATATTGGTTTGGCTTTTGTTTTTTGGATGATTGTTTAGTATTTCTTAGATTTGTATCGGAGCTACCACTTTTTTTATCTTTATTAAATCCTGAAAAACGGTTTCTTGCATCTATTAAAACGAATTGCTTTGAATCTTCGTCTTTATTACTTTCTAGTATATCTTTATTGTCAAAGTCTTCTACGTTTGGCCCGAATTTGTTATAGGGCCTAAAATATGCATTTTCCGGTGCATAGTTATACACAGGTGCGTATAAAGGATGTTCGTTTTGTGAAGGCTTGCCAGTTGTCATGAAATGCGGTTGATTAGGATCTGTAACAAGTGTAAATTAAAAATTTATAACACCCTCGACAAGTGAAGGTTACAGTAACTAGGAAAGAGCTGATAACTTTCAAACGGCTCAACCGATTTTCTTGAATTATAGCTAAGAACACTCTCGATCAAGCCACCTTTCAAACAATAAAAACTAAATTAAAATCGGTTCATTAGTTTAAGAGCTACGATGCCACAGACAGATACACAGATACACCGATACACCGATACACAGACACACAGATACACACGTCAAACTTATAACACCCCTCTTTTTGGGTCGGGGGTTAAAAACTATCATGTACTTACCAACTTCAAAAACTTCGTACACTTTTACATTATTAGAATCATCACCAATATTTTTTATATATTCGTTTTCATCAATTTGCGACTCATCTATATTGTCTGGTCTTGCTTTTGAAACAGTATTATTACTTAGCTTATTATTATCCAGTTTTTCCGACGAGTTAGCTCTTTCTGTACTATGTTCAACCGTATTAACGTTCACAGTATCTTTTGATGTCGATATATTTTCACTTTTAGATACAAATAAGATATCTATGTCCTCATTTTCTACATTTTTTACTACTTCAGGATTTCCTAATGTCATATTATGTTCATTTTTGGTAAAACTGCTTTCATTTATATCTAATTTTTCCATGTCCTTAGACTCACTAGTATCATTCACAACTTCACTAATTGGTTCACTAAGTGAAGTATTATCTCTGGTTGATAATGAGGTAGTTTCTAATGTAGATTTTGTTTTCAACGTCACTGTTCCAGTTTTTATATCTTCATGTTCAGAAGAATCAGTAATACTCCTTAAAATCGTGTCCTTGCGATTATGTAGGCTTATCGCAGTATTTGTACTTTCACCTATACTCGTTTCTGTGGCGACAGTGGAACTTGTAGTAGTTTCTTTAATTGTTTCTGTAACATTATTGCTCGTTGTGCTATATTCTATAGTAGTTTTTTCTTCCTGAACTTTTTCTTTTTCTTCAGTACTGTTATCGTATATTTTTTGGGTCCCTGCATCGCTTGCCGTTCTATCAGTGACTTCTTCAGAAACTGTAGTCAACAAAGGAGACGTCTCTCCATCATTAATGTTATAATCTACAGTTTCATTGGGATTCCGTTCAAAGTCTACCATTTCAGCTGTCTCAAGTTTATTTTGAAACTTATTATGAAACGATTTCCCTAAATTTTCTTTATTGACCGATACCAAATCACTTGAATTTTCTAAGTTATCTACAAAAGCTACACTTTCTTCATGGTTTACATTTACTTTTTGCTCTTTTTCTGAATTAATGGTAATTTCATCATTCACATTAGTTGTTGTACCTTCCTGCTCTATTGTACTATTTTCTTTTAATGACGCAAGCATAGGTTCACTATTAATTTTAACATCATCATTTTTAAATTGATCGTACACAATTTTTACAGGAATAACGTCATAAGACATCTCAGTGGTTGTTTCTTTTTGTACTAAACTATTGCCATTGGTCCTTTTTTGTCTCTTTCCTTCACGTAGGGTCAAATCTATATGTTCTTCTTTATCACCAGTATTTGATTCAACTCCAGCGTCGTAATTTTCATTTAAATGATCATTATTTGTTTCACCTTGATCATTTTCATCGGCTTCTTTATTTTCGGATAACCTCTTTTCATTTTTCAAATTATCTGACTCTTCTTTGAGAATTTCTTTAACGAAAGCATCTTGGGCGTCTAACTGATCGTCTGTTATTTCCACGTGTGATTCATTTGGAGTATCATTACTTTGGATTCCTTCTAGAATTCTTCTTGCTATCCTATTTAAGAACTCTTGTTTTTCCTCTTCGGGTAGTAAATCAATATATTTATCGTTAATTTCTTCGTCGCTCGCTATTACGTTTTTACACACAAGGATCAAAAACAATATTTTATTCATTTTTTTTTTACAAATTGCACCTTCATTTTGCTAAATTCAACATGTTTTCAGAAACATGGAATTGAAAATACTGATTCAAAAATTGAATTTGCTCGTTAATTTAATCGTGCGTTAAAAAGCTAAATTGGATTTTGCAGTAAAAAAGAAAATTAACTTACAGATAAGAAATAAGTATAAGGAAGTAATTCGATTAATTTCAGACATAATTGAGTTATAAAAGGAAGTATATTTGATATGATTGCATGAAATTAATTAACACGGTAAGTACTGATTAAATTTTAACTACGTTTATACTCTCTATGACCCGATAGTTAATAAGTAACTAATAATATGTAAAAATAAGCTAGTCATTCAGTATCGATGGCAAAAATGTTTTATTATGTTTTACTTGTTAATATTTTCGAATGCTTATTGCTAATTCTATCTTATTTTATAATATTTTAGATTTTTAACTCCCGACCCAAAAAGAGGGGTGTTATAAGTTTGACGTGTGTATCTGTGTATCTGTCTGTGGCATAGTAGCTCCTAAACTAATGAACCGATTTTAATTTAGTTTTTTTTTTGTTTGAAAGGTGATTCGATCGAGTATGTTCTTAGCTATAAATCAAGAAAATCGTTTCAGCCGTTTGAAAGTTATCAGCTCTTTTCTAGTTACTGTAACCTTCACTTGTAGGGGGTGTTAAATTTTTTTAATTTACACTTGTCACACTCGGTGTAAAATATCCTATTGAACAAGACGATAGGAATGCTATTGATGGGTACATGATGGATAAAAATAAAAAAATTACCAAATCTTATCCTTTTATTAGGCAACTTCAAGATAACTTATTACAATTGAAACTATTTACACACATTATCCTGTTTAACATGCTGGCAATCATTTACAACTATACTACTAGGTATTTCATACGATTTTGTATTTCATAGACCCTCTCCATATTTTCCTTCCCGTCCTTTTCCTACTTCTTTCAGAACCCAATCTTGAGTTTTCAAATTCGTCCTTAACTTCTGGGGCATTAGGGTTATATTCGACTGTCTCAGCTGGAACCTCAGAATAGTACTGAACTGGTTCTATTTTTATGTCTGTACCATATTGGGTTTCTGTTTTGATCTGAGGATAGTATTGAGTCGTATCTATTTTAACATGAGGAGCGTATTGGGGTGTATCTGTTTTTAATTCTGGTTTATTTTCACTTGTTTCAAAAAATGCTTCAGGTTTCTTGTATTGAGTCATCTCTATTTTGTCCTTAGGGGTATATGGAGCCATTTCAATTTTCGTTTCCTTTTCTGTTTCGATATCTATAGGCTTTTCATCCAGTTCCTCAACCATACCCATCTGTTCCTCTGCGTCTCTTAATAAAGCGTCCATGATTATGTTTTGTTTCTTACGATTTTGGTTGCGATTTTTATTAGCATTTCCTTTAGGTGGTATATTTTCTGTTTGTTTATTCATATTGGTATCCAAATCTTCTTTGTCTGGGTCTGCTATTTTACCGATTTCCATGTTCAGATCGTAGAAGCTTGATGATTCTTCGCATGGGATGGATTCCCTGGGTCTTGCACATACAAGTACCTCCTGTAAATTAAGAAGTTATTCCTAGTCAAACATGTTCTAAAGCAAAATGACATGCGAGTATCTTCTATACTTAATAAATAAAATTGGAGTGTCTGTCTGTAATTTCGAAATAACCACCGCATATTAAGGTCATATGGTTATTTGAACGATACTATAACTGAATCACACGTTTTTAAAATTTTTGTCTGTCTGTCTGTCTGTCTGTTTGAAAAGGCTAATCTTGGGAACGGCTGAACCGATTTTGACGGGATTTTCACAGACAAGTAGAAAATTGACCAGGGCGTAACATAGGCTACTTTTTTAACCGACTTTCAAAAAGGGAGTTGTGTTTTTCTACCTATGTACACCGAAATCTCCGAGATTTCTGAACCGATTTGCGTCATTTCTTTTTTAATCGATAGAGGAACTTTGCGACATTGTTTCATAAAAAATTTGGAGTCCAACTCCTCAATCCTGATGCTGCAGGGGATCTGACCAATCCACGCGGGCGAAGCTGCGGGCATCAGCTAGTATTGAATATTGGTAGACAATGCTTGCTAACTATGAGCTTCACACTAAAAGCTAGAAGTTACTCAGCGGGCGATGGAGAGAGCTATGATTTGAGTTTCTCCACGTGATCAAATCAGAAATGAGAAGATCCGTAAACGGGTTGCGAAAGTGGCAATGGGCAGGGCACATAGTTCAAAAAGCTGGCTATTCGAACTATGTGCCCTGACAAGACATTGGGATCTGAGAATGGGATTGACTGATAAGACATTGGGATCCCAAGGGGCTAGAATAACAGCCTTGCACCGAAAAACGCAGCGTTGGAAGACCCTCTGCTAGGAAAGACGACATCAAATAAGTCACAGGGAGCTGCTAGATTCCAAGTCCCTACAAGAACCTATGTCCAGTAGTGTCTATTCGTTGATAATGTTAAGAGGGCTCTCTCCGTCACTCGTTTCATACAATCGTAGTTCCAATTTCATTTGAATATTAAGCAACCAAAGTCCATGAAATTTTGCAGACATATTCTAGAAACTAATATATGTGTCTGTGGTTTTCCAGATTTCTGTTAAAATATTCGGTTTCAAAGTTACGCGGTCTTAAAAATTTACATACAAATCTTTGAGCCCCTGTAATTTTAAAACTACACATTTTTAGAAAAATCTAAAACACCACAGACACAGATATTAGTTTCTAGAATATGTCTGCAAAATTTCATGGATTTTGGTTGCTTAATATTCAAATGAAATTGGAGCTACGATTGTATGAAACGAGTGACGGAGAGAGCCCTGTTAATGATGATGAAAAGAACGTGGGAACGGGAAAGGATACACTGGTTAGACTCCGACTTATTATTCAGCTTATTGGTGCTGTCACCTTTTTTTTATCGTGAGGAAATTCGTCATGGACACCACCGGCCACGAAGGAGCACAGTGGTAATGTCGGACTCTTACCGACTAAAAACCTCACGAAGTTCCATCCCACCGCTGACGACGGAGCACAAGGGACCGACAACGCCTCGTTACTCCGCCAGCGGATGTCCGCCACAGCAGACTCACCATTGGGACCCTACGTGCCTCCAAACACTGTCACCAGACAGAAAATAAAATAATAGCCGTATGTATGAAATATCACCTGGTTGAACATAGTCTCCTTGGGACATATGAAGCTGTATTTGAAGGTGAGGTTGCGTCCGGTTGCCAGCTGTACGGGGACGCACACGTGGAAGAGTTGGCATTCGTTGTCAACGTCTGCATAGTAGCCGTAGGTCCGGTTCTCGCAACTGAAAGAAAAAATATTTAAAAAAAACTGGCCAAGTGCGACTCAGACTCGCGCACTGAGGGTTCCGTACTCGGGTATTTTTTTCCAACATTTTGCACGATAAATCAAAAACAACATACAATCAAAATTATACATAAAAATAAATAAAAATCTGTTTTAGGATGTACAGGTAAAGCCCTTTCATATGATACCCCACTTCGTATAGTTATCTTATTTTGAAAATTGAAACATATTTTAATTTTTTTTTATATGATATGACTACAAATTCGCGGTTTTCAGATTTATTCGTGTACAATGTGCTATTAAACCTACCTACCTGCCTGCCTTTCATGATTCTAGGACAACGGAAAGTACCCTATAGGTTTCTTGACAGACAGACAGACAGACAACAAAGTGATCCTATAAGGGTTCCGTTTTTCCTTTTGAGGTAAGGACGCCTAAAAAACAAATATTCTAAAAAGGAAAAAGTGACTGACTGAATCTATCAACGCACAGCTCAAGCTACTCAACGGATCGATCTGAAATTTGCCCCAGCTTACATAGATCTTGGATGATAATTCGTCCAATTCTAGGATATATAAAGATATGTAATACATCCGCTGAGAAGGGATTTTCGAAAATTCAAACCCTAAGAGGGTAAAATAGGAATTTTAAATTCACTCACGCACACTGAAAACTTCAACTCTCTACCTATTACCGTTCGTGAGATATGTGAGACAGAAAAAGCCCGCTGACAGACAGACGGACGGATAACAAAGAGATGGATGGACGGTAGCAGAGGCTTAAAGTCCCGTTGGCACCCTGTACGGACCTCTAACAAAAAACAAGTAGCTTACCTGAAAGTATCAGTAATATTTTCTCTTATCGAGGTCGCATTGGCTGGTAGGTTTAAAGATTCAGCTGTGGTTTGGTTTACCATTTCCTAAAAAAAAGATTCTTGTACTTTGAGCTTAAGAGGATTCATACCCCCTGAGCCATTTTTGAGCAATTTTGACCCATTATATTTTGTTAATCCCTGCATTTTCAAAATCAAAAATGACTCAGGGGGTACGAATCCTCTAAAAGGCCTATGTCCAGCAGTGGACGCATACCGGCTAGTAAAATACATTCAGCTTAGATTTTAAACACGGCTGTGTTATTGTGCTTCTTCTAAGACACGTTGACATCCTCCTATAGTTTTATTTTAACTATAAATAAATAATTATCATCATGCCCCCTCTACTAATTAGCCCTTGACTGCAATCTCACCCGGTGGTAAGTGATGATGCAGTATAATATGGAAGCGGGCAAACCTGGAAGGAGTATGGCAGTTTTTATTAAACCCATACCCCTTTAGTTTCTATACGGCATCGCACCGGAACGCTTAATCGCTTGGCGGCAAAGCTTTGCCGGTAGGGTGGTAACTAGCCACGGACGAAGCCACCCACCAGACCAGATTTAGAAATTACAAAATTCCAAACCCCTGCCGGGAATCGAACCCGGGACCTCCCACTAATAAGACCTCAGCACTTACCACTGCGCCATGGAGGTAGTAAAAGTACAAACGAATAGATTTTATTGAAAAAATAAATTATCTCTTACCCTTAACATTTTCAAAACTCTATTACTTTGCACCTCTATTTCTATTTCATCACCGAAAACATAGATTGTGAAAATAACAAATAATACACTCCTTAACAATATCGACGCCATTTTGAATTATATTTATTAAAATTAAGATCACAGTTTACCTGGAAGAAAAATAATTAATTAAGTTTTAAAAAATCCATTAAAAAATATCTGAGTACATATAGAAAAATGTAGATATTGTAACAAATGCAAAAATAAATTTTTGCAGTTATATCAAAAAAACATTAAGTTACTATCATATTACAACATCAAGATACAAATACCTACGTTGAAATTAATAAAAAAATTGTAAAAATCTTTATACTTAAATAAATTATTATTATTAAATGATTATTAAAAATAAATTAAAAAATCGAATATTATGTGAATATTAAGTGAATATTATGGATGTTAGATTAATCAACTAGATGCACTAGAAATTATAAAATAATATGTTAATTTTATAGTTTTTAAAATATAATATATCCAGATGGTCAGTAAGTTTAATTTTAGCCAAATTCCATGAAGCTTAAAAATTAAATTTCGAAAATAGCATTCTAAATGTTATTTAATAAAAATAAAAATCAGTAAATATTAAAAATGTATGTGAAAAAATTAACTCACTTAAAATTCAAGTCCAAAAATTTCACATGGCACTAGAAAAAAACAAATTACATTTAAAACAGATTTAAAAAGAAAAAATAGATAGAACAGATTTTTTTGATGTAACAATTTTCCAATAATAAGAATTTAAAAAAAAAGAATTTTCAAAAAATTTCAAAATCACTCTTGCGTAGGTACTTTTAATGTAATGTTCACGGTTACGCAAAATACAGAAGAATGCGAAAATTTTCATTCCATCTCTGTCTTTTATAAACGTACTGGGGTCCGTGTTATTTATTCGCGGAATTTCGAATAAGGATTTGGTAGCGTCGGCAAAAAAATAGGAAAAAAACTTGAGTTTGAAAAATTCAAATGTTTGTAAAATACGATTTACACAATATAAGCACTAAGGTCTTCCTTAGAAGAAGAAAGAAAGAGGTGGCATTTACTGGGAACCACAGATGTAACAATAATTTAGATAAATAATTTTAAAAAACCGGCCAAGTGCGAGTCAGACTCGCGCACTGAGGGTTCCGTACTCGGGTATTTTTTCCAACATTTTGCACGATAAATCAAAAATTATTTTACATAAAAATAAATAAAAATCTGTTTTAGGATGTACAGGTAAAGCCCTTTCATATGATACTCCACTTGGTATAGTTATCTTATTTCGAAAATTGAAACACATTTTAATTTTTTTTTAAATGATGTCACCACAAATTCACGGTTTTCGGATTTATTCCTGTACTTGTGCCATAAGACCTACCTACCTACCGAATTTCATGATTCTAGGTCAACGGGAAGTACCCTATAGGTTTCTTGACAAACACGACGGACAGACAGACAGACAGACAACAAAGTGATCCTATAGGGTTCCGTTTTTCCTTTTGAGGTACGGAACCCTAAAAATGGCAGTCACTGAGACAGTTGTGAAAACATAAAACTATGAAATAACAGTGGCTATTCTTTGGATTTTTAATGTTGGTATCAAAAATCAAAATGCGTGCAATTTTCATCGAAGTGAATTTTCGTATTTTTAATGTTCTGTATCTCCAAAGAAACTTAAGGAACCCTTATATAATCACTTCGTTGTCTGTCTGTCTGTCTGTCTGCCAATACTCGTCAAGGGATCAAACCTATTTGCAATTAAAGTGAAAAATCCGAAAAACCGTAAGTTCGTGGTTACATCACACAAGAAAGAGTTATTTCTTCTATGATGGCGTGGAATGGAACCCTTCGTGTAGCTTAAGTTTTAATTAATTATCACCACTATATCGTACAAATATAACAATACTGACCATCAAAAGGACCACAATAGTACCTACTTTGATTAAATGATTTTGACTTTGACTTTGTCCGACTGCGGCTCGCCCTTGACCGGTTTTTAATAAAGGGGGCACGTTTAAAAATCTTTTTCCATGGTATTTTGTTTGCTATCTGTACCATCCAAGCTTTGGCTGGTCCGCAAAAGATGTGATCTGAAACACTAATATCATTAAATTCGGGATTTGCAGCTCCAACCTTGACTTTAGGTTTTATATTATCTATTAGTGCCATCTTTTGCCGATTCACTCGCGATTTGTGCACGAAAAATGAATCATTGTAGCGGGAAATGGGGAAATTTTACAGTTAGCATTACGTAAAAAGACCTCCAAAAAGCTGTCATAGCCTAGCGGTTAAGTTTTTTTTTAATTTATAGACTAGAGCTTGGCTGCAATCAGACCTGCTGGCAAGTGATGATGCAGCCTAAGATGGAGTGCGCTTGCCTAGAAGATGCCTATTCACTCTGGACTAGCGACCCGCCCCGGCTTCGCACGGGTGGACACTACCACGAAAAATCCTATCTATTTTCCGGGATAAAATATAGCCTATACGGATTCGGAAGAATCCCTCTAAGTAATGGTAAAAGAAATTTTGAAATTGATCCAGTAGTTTTTGAGCCTATTCAATACAAACATACAAAAATACAAAGGTTTCCTCTTTATAATATTAGTATAGACAAGTGGAGGAGAAACCCGACGCTGAAAGGGCTTTCTATATCCTAACAGTTCGGATTAGAAACGAGGAAGCAAATCGCTTCGTACGTGTCCGTGGAATTTCAACTACGTACGGATGCAGACCTTGACGATGCTTTGCAATGGTAGAAAGGTGAAGAAGGAACCAGGTCAAAAAGTTCTTGTGCACACTCTCCAAAATATATCCTGTAGAATATCGATAGACAGGCAACTTTTGAGAGACGACGATGTTCCAAACTTTAAGCTGAGCAATAAGGCCGCCTTTGCATACAATTGTTTTTAACCCCCTACCCAAAAAGAGGAGTGTTATAAGTTTGACGTGTGAATCTGTGTATTTGTCTGTAGCATCGTAGCTCCTAAACTAATGATTTTTTTTAAATCTGTATGGTACGCAGCACCACACAAATCCCAAAACCACTCGCGCGATTCGCCCCGACACCGGAGCATCCTCAGGAGATGTAGACCTTGCAATGTCTAATTGCAAAGCTTTTGGTTCCTTGTATATCATGGACTTCCGCAAAATAACGCCTGCTTCTATAATACATTTAACATTATTTATGAAACTAAAATCTACGAGCATTGAACTTAGTTAAGTAAGTACTGAGTAGGGTATGTACTTACATTGAATCATTTGAGCTTCGCGAACGTGATGGGAAAGCTAAATAAACCATAATTACTTACAGCAAATATTTGACCCAATAGGCCAAAAAACCTATAAAAGTACCGATCGGTCTCATTGTATAGTGTGAGATCATTCTTAATTGGTATTTTCTAACATTTTATTTAATTTAGATACAAGTTAGCCCTTGACTGCAATCTCACCTGGTGGTAAGTGATGATGCAGTCTAAGATGGAAGTGGGCTAGTTTTTATTAAACCCATACATACCCCTTTGGTTTCTACACGGCATCGTACCGGAACGCTAAATCGCTGGGCGGTACGGTTTTGCCGGTAGGGTGGTAACTAGCCACGGCCGAAGCCTCCCAACAGACGAGTTCTAGGTATGCGATGTAGGTAAGCACAAATTCACGTTTTTCGGATTTTTTCCTTTATTTGTGCTATACGACCTACCTACATGACTGCATGATTCTAGGTCAACGGGGAGTACCCTATAGGTTTTTTGACTGACACAAAAGACAGACAGACAGACAAACAGACAGACAACGAAGTGATCCTACGAGGATTCCTTTTACCTTTTGAGGTACGGAACCGTAAAAACTTGTAGACGTAAATAAATGTCCTGTTAGAAACACGCAAGTTAAAATCTACGTCATTTTACTTGTCTGTCTACAGTTTCAGGTTAATCTCATAAACCGATGGCCATCTGGTAACTAACTGTACTAAGGTCGCTAACTGTACATCAGAGTAACCCAAAATATTTGCGCGACCGTACCTACATGACTTGAATTCTTGAGCGTAGCGATTTTGATAAGGCTCAGCCGAGTAGCGCAAAAGAAAGTTTGGTTCCGTAGATTTATTTTTTAATCCATACTAATATTATAAATGCGAACGTGTCTGTCTGTCTGACTGTTTGCTACCTTTTCACGGCCCGACAGTTTAACCGATTCTGACGTTTGGTACAGAGTTAGCTTATATCCCGGGGACGGACATCGGCTACTTTTTATCCCGGACAATCAAACAGTTCCTACGGGGTCTTCAAAAACCTACATCCACGCGGACGAAGTCGCGGGCAACCTCTAGTTTTTACTATATCATGATGCCCGCGACTTCGTCTGTGTGGATTTAGTTCTTTAAAAATCCTGTGGGAACTTTTTGATTTTCTGGAATAGAAAGTAAAACTATATCCGTGTCCGGGATATAGGTAAGCTCTCTCTGTACCAATTAGATACCTAGATGATGCCCGCGACTTGGTCGGTGTAGATGTAGTCTTTTATTGAATCCCGTGGGAACTCTTTGATTTTCCGGGACAAAAAGTAGCTTATGCCCGTCCCTGGGATGCAAGACGCAAGCTATCTTCCGTCATAATCGGTTAAACGGATGGACCCTATATTCAATGTACTCTGTGGGATGGACCGTGAAAAGCTAGCAGACAGACATAAATAGACAGACAAACATACACACTTGACGAACATGTACAATCACTTGGACGCACACATTTGTTTTAAATAAAAAATAGCGAGCAAACGAGCAGGCGGGTCACTTGATGTTAAGTGATTACTGCCGCCCATGAACATTTGCAGCAAGCACCAGAGGAACCGCCGATGCGTTGCCTGGTGGTTGCCGGCCTTTCAGGAATTTGTTGGTCCGCCCCTTGAATAACCCCATGTCGTAATCTAGTGGGAACACCGCGGATGGGAGTTGATTCTACATTTAGTATATTTATATACCTAGTAGTATGGAGAATACAGAATCCTAAAACTCAGACAAATCGATACCTGAATGTGACCAAACTATAACTTCACTACAGTCAGTACTGAACAATAGAATTTATAGAGTTGATATTTTAACTAACTAGGCTGAACTATTTGAGTAAAATTGTTTTCTGTCACTTGGTATATTTTTTGTTGTTGTACATTTATTTTTATGAGCTCAGACTTTTCTCATCTTTCATTTGACATCCCACTCGATACAATAGGAAAAAAAAATTTGGAGACCTCCAATTTTTTTGATGTAGGTCCGTTGATCCGTTAGGTCAATTTTTTTCGTACCTATAAAATGTAGCCTAGCCGCCGTAAAAGTCACCCGGACTTTTACGACGAATCAATTGACACCTCATTCATCAAAATCGGCCCAGTAGTTTAAGCGCTACAGTGGAACACACAGAATCTGGATACAAATATTCATACATACATACCTTTCTTCTATGACCCTTCCTTTTGGCTTTGCCACAGTTGGGTAAAAAAAAACGATAATTTATTGAGTTTTCAAAAAACCGCGACTGCGTTGCACTGCTGATCTTTTTCAGTCCGCATATTAAAGCACATAAAATCCGCCATTGTGTTTCTTTAAGAATTTGATCTACCCAATGACACCAAAACGGATCTAATGACGTATCATTTACAAGGAACCAAAAGCTTAATTTGCTATAATCCGCCAAACCAAAGAAATCTGTATGGTGCAACATGCAGCATGCGACAACCACCAAGCAAGCCATACGTACCACAACCACGCAGCACCACTCATTTATCAAAATCGGTTAAGCCGTTGAGTAGTTACGAGCGGACATGGGAACGGGCATACATAGATACATAGACATACATATTATCTACATACAGATCAAACACATAACTCTTCCTTTGCCGTAGTCGGGTAAAAAGGTATAACACCAGTACAAGGCCACTCCACGCCACTCTTATTCCATAGACAAGAGGTAAGTAACCGCGTGCGAATCAAAAATATTCGCAATATACAAGTTACAACACCATTTGTGAGCGTGATTTGAATTTGTCGCGTAGATATTTAAAATAGTCAATACTAATACTTTCTTCAGCTCTCCTTGTCCTGAAATATATCATCCCACTGTTGGGCAAAAGTTGCTACTTATATTGTTTTATAAAGTACTAGAGGATGCCCGCGACTTCGTCCGCTTGGTTTTGGGTTTTTAAAGATCTCGTGGGAACTGCTTGATTTTCCGAGATAAAAAGTTGCCTATGTCAATAACATGGACGGAAGCTACCTCGGTACCTTTCATACAAATCGCTTAAGCGGATGAATTTTTGAGAATCCCGTGGGAATTCTTTGGTTTTCCGGGATAAAAAGTAGCCTATGTCCGTCCCCGGGATATAAGCTAAGCCTGTACCAAATTTCGTCAGAATCGATTAAACTGTAGGGCCGTGAAAAAGTAGCAGACAGACAGACAGATAGACAGATAGACAGACAGACACACTTTCGCATTTATAATATGTATGGATACTTAGATCATATGTCCAAAACTTTGTCAGCGTGGATTTAGGTTTATTTAAAATCCCACGAACATTCTTTGACTCTCCGAATAAAAAAAATAGCCCGATAAGTCCGCATCTTCAAGCTGCCTCTGAACCTTTCGTGAAAATCGGTTAAACAGATGGGCTGTAAAACCGTAATAGACAGGACAGACAGACACACTTTTACATTAATAATATTAGTAGGTACTTATGGATTTATTACACCTGTTTCAGTGCCGTATTTTTTGTTTGAAAACTTATCCATTACTAGAGGATGCCCGTGACTTCGTCCGCCTGAAATTAGGTTTTTAAAGATCCCGTGGGAACTGTTTGATTTTCCGGGATAAAATGCCTATGTCAATTACAGAGACGCAAGCTACCTCGATATCAAATTTCATGCAAATCGGTTAAGCGGATGGGTTTTTAGGAATCCCGTGGGAACTCTTTGATTTTCCTGGATAAAAAGTAGCCTATGTCCGTCCCCGGGATATAAGCTAACCCTGTACCAAATTTCGTCAGAATCGGTTAAACTGTTGGGCCGTGAAAGGGTAGCAGACAGACAGACACACTTTCGCCTTTATATTATTAATAAGTATGGAGCATAATATAAAATAATTAAATAAAACCTCCCTGGTTTCGAATCTGCGATCATCTACTTTGGGTGCGGCGTGGAATCTTACCAAAAAAACAGCAAGTTTTTTAAATAGGTTTTTTTAGTGTAGCTCTAAAACCTTTGCCTAGATCTGTACATGGAAAAAACCTCAGTGTTGCCAGCAAACAAAATAACCCATTGCTACATCACAAATCTCCAGACGATAACAATTTAGATTCCGATAGCATCTTACGTTGGTGGAATACCAACTAGTTCCTGATGCCAACGACCTAGGCTGTAGCCACTTTTACGTAATATCACTCTTTTTATGGTATACCTAGGGTCATTTACCTGTAAATCATGATGCAGTCTAGAGTTGAACGGGATAACCTTGTCCAACTATCATTTTTTTTTTTTAATTTACAGACTAGCGCTTGGCAGCAATCAGACCTGCTACCAAGTGATGATACAGCCTAAGATGGAGCGCGCTTGCCTAGAAGTTGCCTATTCACTCTTGATTTGAAAGCCTCGATAGCTCAACGGTTGAGGAGCGGACTGAATTCCGAAAGGTCCGGTGGTTCAAACCCCACCCGCTGCACTATTGTGTACCCACTACTGTTTTTTACAATTAATTGGAGGGGAAAGGGGAGTATTAGTTATGATTAGCATGTCTAATAATCTTATTTTCAAAAAAAAAGGGGAAGTCAAAACTGATGCCAGAAATGCGTTCCATATCCGAGCGGTTCGGATTAGAAACGAGGAAGCAAATCGCTTCGTACGTGTCCGAGGAATTTTGAACACGTACGGGTGATAATGATGGTAAATGATCATTATCAGTATCAACCGTTAGATGTCCACTGCTGGACATAGGTTTCTTGTAGGGTCTTCTACTTTGACTCGTTTGATATTCTGTCCACCTAGTGACAGGGTTTTCCACGCTGCGCTTTTCCGTGTGAGGACGCTATTCTAGCACCTTGGGACCTCAATATCCATCGTGTTTTCAAACTATGTGCCCCGCCCACAGTGAGCTAGCTATCTTATAAAGAAGTTTTCCCTTCAAGAACTTTAACTTGAAGTCGTCAAGGTATTAGAGGTCCAAAAATATTGCAAGTTTCTGAAAATTCTGGATATCTTCGATTTCTCTGTAATCTAAAAAAATGATCTATTGTTAAATCAAACGTTTAGTTCGATAGAATCTGTGATATAAAGCAAACCAGATCCACCAGGCGTGGGAATAAACACTTTTCGGAATTCATGCATTCTTGTGAGCGTAGAATTTAAATGAATATCGCTTCTGGATATATAAACATAAAATCGACGAACTGATTGATCTAATAGAATGAAAAATCGGTATCTATACCTACTTGATCTCGTTAAGTACATTTTTTTTCCGACAATAGTAACTAGTATCATCTTCACAGGATTACATAAAAATCTTTACTTGAAAGTGTTCAGTTTAAGAAAGTACTTAGTCAAAATAATGAGTTTGGCATGAGTTACTCACGAATTAGTCGATACCATGTCGATCACGTCGATACCTTATAGCTAATTTCTTAAACTGGACCCTTTCAAGTAAAGATTTTTATGTAATCCTGTGAAGATGATGCCGCCATTGTTGGAATTAGAATGCTATAAGCCTACTTTGTCGTATTCATTTACAAATTTCGAAAAACCAAATTAAATTTGAACTTCGCGGGCAGACCCGTGTCATGCCCCTTAAATACCTAAGTAGAACTAGTAGACACGGGTAAGATTGATATAATAGTTAGGGTTTTGAGGATACGATTTTAAAAGTTTTGCGTAAATGTGGTATGTTTTGTGGTATTAGGTGGTCCGAGAGGTTCTTAAATAATTAACAATACAAAAGATAAGGTAAGGATAGTAACTAGTAATTTCGTGGGTGTTTCAAATCAGCACAAAAATAACTGTCATTTAACATTTTGTATAGCATCGTCTTCCAGAGTAATTTTTTTAATTAAAGAATTTTAGCCATGCTTATCATGACTAATACTCCCCTTTCCCTCCAATTAAGCGCTAAGCTTGTGCCAGGAGTGGGTACGACAATAGTGCAACGGGTGGGGTTTGAACCGACGTCCTTTCGGAAGTCAGTCCGCTCCTCAACCGTTGAGCTATCGAGGATCTCCTATATTATGCCCTTTTCGGTATACTGTATATGTATTATTTTTTATTTAAAACAGGGCGTTTTTGTTATATCCAGTGCCACAGTCGGGTTCGTTAAATTCTAATTCAGTAGCACCTAAATTCGTGACACGATTTTTGCCCATCAAAGCAACCGTTGGGCATATTTAAAGCACAGATTTCATTCATTTAAAATTTGAATGGCTCATTTATTCAGGAGCTATTAAAATTCGCACCACGTAACGCAAAGTTAAGAAAAATAACTTGGTAAGTAAGTACTTGTTATACAATTCAGCCTGGCGCAAAATTTATTCGTTAGACGATAAGAATTATATGCGAACTTGGTGCATTATGTGATACCTACATGTTATTTCAAAGCCAATAATCCTAGGCTATATGTAATCCACTTTTGAACATAGTTTGACCCTTGTAGGGTCTTGCAGGTTTTTTTAAAGAATATTAGTCATTTTTAATCATGACTAACATTCCCCTTTCCCCTCCAACTAAGCGTTAAGCTTGTGCTAGGAGCAGTGACGGATTAACCCTTAATCAAATTAAGCAATTGCCTAGGGCATCACGTCTGAGGGGGCACCAGAAGAAGCACAAAAAAATCTGTCCTTAGGGCATTCACGTCTCACTCTCACGTCACGTGAGAGTAGAAACTTTTCTAGGACTAATTTGAAAATTCCAGAGTCCGATCTAGAATCATAACCCCATTCCCGCTTGCCCACTCGCTGCCCGACAATTCGAATGTCCCCGAAAGCCGCAAAGCGCATTTCAATAAATAAATAAATAATTATGCTTTGGTTTTTATTGTTGTCGCACCTACTCCACCTCTAAAGTATGTTACATCTCATCATCTTATTTTACAAAAAACTAATGTTTTTAGGCAGTAAAGGTTTAATTAAAGACCGATTCTAGTTGACATACGGATATGGGGGCCCATAGGCATGGATTGCTTAGGGCACCAAGTAGTCTTAATCCGTCACTGGGTCTTGCACGTTTGATTTGATGCCATCTGACCCTTATTGGGGGATCTACCAACGCTGCGTTTTCCGTTGTGAGGTCGTCATTCCAGCAGCTTGGGATCTCAACGTCTATTTCCTTTGTACAATCTCTATTGCTATAAAAAAAGTGGAAGTAGATTTTTTCACAGCCATTGAAAATCGAATTAACTATACCAAGCAAATCGGCTCTACATTTTATATTTACATACTACCTAAACATTATTTCATTTTTTTAATAAGAATATTAGCCATAATAATCATGACTAATACTCCCCTTTCCTCTCCAATTAAGCGTAAAGCTTGTGCCGGGAGTAGCTACGACAATATTATAGTGCAACGGGTGGGGTTTGAACCGCCGACCTTTCAGAATTCAGTCCGCTCCTGAACCGTTGAGCTATCGAGGCTTTCAACACACGCTTATTTCTGAAGAAATTAGACAAGTATACCAAAATCTAACTATTTAAAAATTATTTATGTGATGGCTATTTTAGGCTTAAAAAGCTAGAATCCAGAGCTTTGACATGAGCCAGTTTAAAAAAGCACAATTAATTTTAACGCTAGCAACACCTTTACGTCAAACTTGCGTCAAATGGTCCCGTTTCATTGTTTACAGTGTATTTTCTTTATAAAATAGTAATTTACGAGTAATGTGTGCCGAATTATAATAAAAACGATAATGAGTGGTGAGATTGACGGTTATTGTCGGCTATGCGCGGAGCCACGACGCACAAGCGAGATGCTATCACCGGGCAAAGATATCGTAGCTAACTCGAAAGTTATCACCAAATTATCCTGGATAAACATCGATATAACTTCGACTGACGGTCTCCCAAACACAATATGTTATGCCTGCTTGGATCTGCTTGAGCGTACGTGGAGTTTTCTCAACAACGTCAGAGCAGCTCAAGAGAAATTAATAACTCTATTCTTGAACACACCAAAAGACAATGCCTACGAAATTGAACTCGATAATAAGGATTACAATAACAAAATACCCGGAAAACCTGTGGACGAAAACTGGGCGATCTTCCAAGAGCTGAAACGCGAGATAAAAATCGAGAATTTACATGATAATGTACCCACTTTATACCCAAATGCGACAGTTGTAGATATTAAACATGAAACTAATAGTGATGGAGACAACAATGTTATTATGGACTCCAACGACGACCATTTAAGTACAGATAGTGATGTTCCGTTAAAACAAAGTGTAAAGAAAAAGCGTAGCAAATCCAAACACAAAAAATCCAAAGATAGAAGATCCAAAACAAGTTATAACGCCACAAATTCTACATGGGACGACCAAGCGTGTATATGTGCTAAATGCGATGCGAATTGTCAAAGCATTCTTTTATTACAACTACATTCCTTACAAATACATGACTGTTGCTGTGTTTTTAAGTGCACGCAATGCTCCAAAGTGTTTCCAAGCTACCGTTCCTTCATACGACATACAAGAACACATAACAAAGCTTTACAACACTGTTGTGAGTTCTGTAATAGATCTTTTACATACCTACCCGATTTATCATCACACAAAATGAAATACCACAAAACGGTATACAAAACTAAGTGTTCAAATTGTGGTGCTAACTTTGACACGCCAGAAGAACTGGACGAACACAAGAACTTGTTTAACAAAAATTCTAAATTAAAACGGATTTCAAACGGCGAAGATCAGATTGAACACAAATGCGATCAATGCAGCAAAGTCTTTAAAAGCCGTGCAAATCTCCACCAACATAAACAATTGCATACAGAACGGAAGAAAGATTTCGCTTGTCACGTATGCGGAAAAATGTTTTACACGAAAGGTACTTTAGGTACACATTTGGTTGTTCACGAAGAAAAACGTCCGTTCAAATGCAATCATTGTCCGTTAGCGTTTCGAGCGAAAGGCAACCTTATTTCCCATCTAAGTTTGCATTCCGGTTTGAAGCCATTCATCTGTGAACAGTGTGGAAAAAGCTTTAGAGTTAAACGACATTTGGTGTCTCATTCTATCATTCATACTGACTTAAGACCGTACGTCTGTGAATATTGTAACAAATCCTTTAGATTCAAAACCCGTCTTAACCTTCATTTGAGACAACACACAGGTGTACGTCCGTATAAATGTATTTATTGTCAACGAGACTTCACGAACGGTTCGAACTATAAGAAACACATGAAACGACGTCACGGTATTGACACGTCTACACGGTTAACGTCTAAAATTGTTAGTAAAAAAGAAATTACTGTTATAAATGAGACTATAGCACAGTAAATTTTATGTCACTGTCAAAAATTTTTATTAATATATTTAGAAAGAAAACAAGATTATCATTCTTCACACTTGTTACACTTTGTAACTGATATATCTTATTCTTATGTGTTATGAATCACAATTTTTATGTTTTATTTATATTTGTAAGTAGAGAAAAATGGACTTATATTAATTTTAATTTAGAGCTAGAATCATGGCTTATTTGATTTATGAAATTAAGAGCTGATTTTTCAACTGTCAAATAACTTCGATCTTAGGAATAAATTGGAGGTTTTGACATTTTTCTAAAGAGAATCTGTCAGAACATCTCAGATAAAATTTATTTGACGATTGAAAAATTGGCCCTTAGTATGTATTAAGGTAACTTAGGTTTTTTAAGTGAATAAATCCTTTGTGATATTTTTGTAAGAAAAAACCGGCCAAGTGCGAGTTGAACTCGCACACAGAGGGTTCCGTAATCGATTAATTTTTTTGACATTTTGCACGATAAATCAAAAACTTATGCATAAAAATAAATAAAAATCTGTTTTAAAATATACAAGTAAAGCCCTTTTATATGATACCCCACTTGGTATAGTTATCTTACTTTGAAAATTGAAACACATTGTCATTTTTTTTAATGATATAACCACTAATTCACGGTTTTCAGATTTATTCCTTTACTTGTGCTATAGGTCACCTACCTGCCAAATTTGATGATTCTAGGTCAACGGGAAGTACCCTATAGGTTTTCTTGACAGACACGACGGATGGACAGACAGACAGACAGACTACAAAGTGATCCTATAAGGGTTCCGTTTTTCCTTTTGAGGTATGGGACCCTAAAAATCTCAAAATAGCTTTATAATAACAATTTCCATGTTTACAACTAAAATATGAAGTGGTGATAGATAGTTGTTAAAACTTTTAAGACTGCTTCCTGTTCAAAGGGTCTAAGGTTCGATCCCGGGCACACACACCGCATCACAATACTCAATTATTTTAGTACTACAAATCCCTATAGCTCAAGGGTAGACTATTCAAATAGTCCAAATTCAAATTCAAATTATTCAAATTCAAATTATTTTTATTCAATTAAACTTTCACAAGTGCTTTTGAATCGTCAAAATAATCTACCACTGGTTCGGAATGCTGTTCCTACCGAGAAGAACCAGCAAGAAACTCGGCGTTTGCTCTTTTCAAATGTACAATTTACAATAATATGCCATACTGTATACAAGCAATTGCAGCGCCGTGTATTGCTGGAGCGAGTCAAATCCAAGATTTTTTGTGATTTACATAATCTTCGATTGTATAATAAGCTTTTTTCAGGAGCATACTTTTAATAGATTTTTTAAACTTGTGTAAAGGCAAGACTAAAATTGATTGTGGAGTTTTATTATAAAATATTACACTCATTCCCACAAACGACTTTCCCACTTTCCTGAGGCAGAGCGTAGGATATGCGAGCCTATTACGGTTTCTAGTTTGCTGGTCCTGGAAATCACCGATTTTTTCCAGAGTTCAAATCAAACATATTATAGTATGTTTACAATATGTAATCTAGCTTTACAATATGTATAAAATAATATTTTATATATCTTTTAATTGCTTGTAAACGGGCTACAAAAATTGCATCTTGCTGGCGATAAATATAACCCAGCAATTTAAAATAATGAATTTTAGAGACTAAGCACATGAGCAATTTTGTCTCAGCAACAATGCAGTTCCAGTGTCAGTTTTCAACTTTATGTTACTGGCTGATGCCCACGACTGTCTGCTTGGATTTCTTTATTTTAAATCCTGTGGGAACTCTTTGATTTTCTAGGATAAAAAGTAGCCTGTGTCCGTCCATGGGATGTAAGCTCTCTACCAAACATCAAAAACGGTTAAACTGTTAGGCCGTGAAAACCTAGCAGACAGATATTAAGGGCAATGCGCCAGGGCATAATCACCGAGATTTCAGAGAATTTATTTTGCAAGACAAAATTGTTGCATTGACAAAGTTGTTCGTCTGAAAAGGTCGGCTATGCAATTGCATCTAGAAATTGTCCGTTTATAAGTTCCGGAAAATAACTTTGTTTTAAAAATATTCATAAAATGATAGTTTTATTTTTATTTATTTTAATAAATAAGTAAAGGGACGTACATTTTTTATTTTATACCTGTCATATTGTAAAAGGGAGTACAATAAGTAATGTGAGATGGGTCATGCTCCAAATAACTTACATTGTTCATTGTAAATTCTATCCTGGTGGAATGGTAAATTTGCTGGTTTTATGTGAAAAGGTCCAAGTTCGATTTTCGGCTGAGGCAAATTGGCGAATTCATAATTCTTAATATTAGGAGACCCCCACTGTAGTATAGATGGATGAACGACATCAAGCGAGGCGCTCAGAGCCGCAGAATATTCATTGTAGGCAAACGCTGACCACAATCACACCTGATGGAAAGTGGTGATGTGACCTAAGATGTGACGCGTTTGCCAAGATTCCTAGTCACTCTTGTTTTTAACCCCCGACCCAAAAAGAGGGGTGTTATAAGTTTGACGTGTGTATCTGTGGCATCGTAGCTCCTAATTTACAAGTGTAAAGCTTTTCAAGTGTAAATTAAAAATTTATAACACCCCCGACAAGTGAAGGTTACAGTAACTAAAAAGAGCTGATAACAGCTTTCAAACGGCTGAACCGATTTTCTTGGATTATAGCTAAGAACACTCTCGATCAAGCCACCTTTCAAACAAAAAAAACTAAATTAAAATCGGTTCATTCGTTTAGGCGCTACGATGCCACATACGATACACAGATACACAGGTCAAACTTATAACACCCCTCTTTTTGGGTCGGGGGTTAAAAATATTTGAATTAAACTCATTGCATTACTTGAAGTTTTGTTTTGTCCTCTGAGAGATAAAACTTAAGTAGGCATTAATAACTTAAATATGTAATGATTGAGGGTAATAAAACACAATAAACTATGTTCTATGCAATCTTGCCAGTATGTCGCACGCGCGCGATCGTCCGTCTCGGGGTGGATACACACGTAATTTGTAGGTAAGAATATATCTGAAGATAAATCTGTAAGGTTGAAATATATAGAGCGCACTTTGACTTTGCTTAGATGTTTCAGTTAAAACGAGACGGTTTTATGTCAGTAGTATAGCGCTGTCTCTTTTTAATAATGTCTTAAGTCTAAGCAAAGTCAAAGTGCGCTCTATAGTTCTCAAATAACTTATAGGTAGTTCGTTTTTTGACGACCTCTCTGGCGCAGTGATAGCGTTGTCCTTTGTAAGTATACTAACACCCGTATTCACAAACGTTACTATGAGGTCTCATAGTGCGCTCGAACGCACAGTGTCCGTTCCACCAATCAGATTACTTGTATCACGTCAATTTACAATGATCTGATTGGTGGAACCTACACTATGCGTTCCAGCTTACTGTGAGACCTCATAGTAACGTTTGTGAATACGGCCGTAAGGACAGTGAAAAACCGTGAACGTTGACACCCTTATGTGGTCAACATTCAATCTACTCATAGGCGAAACGTTTTCGGTCAGTTTCTGATAGGACCTCCCTATTGATACTTGCAGTGTTGTACATAAGTGTTATATCTTGTAAAATGGTACGGAACCCTTTATGTCCGAGTCCGACTTGCGCTTGGCTGGTTTTTTTTTAAATAATAAAGCCATTTACGGGCAAGTGGGGAAAAATAATAAATCGACTTTGCTTGCTTGAATATTTTATATTCTAAAGGAAAAGATGAATATTTACGTAACACCATTACGGAGTCAAATCTGAAGATATCATAAATCTTAGCCCGTGCCGCTCTCATGTGCATCGGCCCATGTTCACCAAACCGTGCACAAAACAAAAGCGGCGGAAACATTACTCCAGTCGCCCACAAGAAAGCCCGCGAGACTGTTTTCTATCTAACACCGACGGAAAATACACTAAAAACTAGCTTTAAACAGTTAAAAACACCCAAAAACATCTATACAACGGACCATTTTGAAAGTTCGATAAAAAAGTTGAATCAACCTGCGAAATTAAAAAAAAAGTTGTAAATTGGCAGTTAAACTTGTTACTTGGACTAGAAATTGTCTCTAAATACTTAAAAAATCACTAAAAAGTTTAAGAATAGGTATTTTGACAAATTAAAAGTCAATAAAAGAGTTCGAAAAAAAACTAGTTACCTGAGAATATTTAAAAAAAAATTACTGAGTGTGCTTTCGTCTTTAAATACATGACTTAGGTAGGTATACAGTAAAAATTGCGTAAAAACAACTAATAACTATCTCAAAAACTGTCAAAATTCACAAAAAATGTATTAAAATTATTATTTTTTGAATAATTTCTGACAATTAATAAAAAAAATTACACGCAGCCACAGCGATACATTTCTAGTTTTTTTTTTTATGGAATTCATTAAAAAATTAAAATAAATTATAATAACTAGGTAAAAAACTTAACTATAAAATAAAGTTGAGTTTAAGTTAAATAATAAGCTTTAAAAAAAACTTTTATTAAAAAAATGCATGTTAACAACAAAATCAATCAATTACAAAAATAATGTGTGATTGATTACTTTGCAAATGAAGTTCGTGCGTTGACTCCATAAATCTGACAGTGTTGTTGTTTTTTTTTTTTTAAAAAAAACATGGTCGGCAAAAGAGTTGCTCTGTTCTGCCTATTTGCTTTCTACACACGGTATGCGGCCGGCGAAGATTACCTCAGGATGGTGAGTGAACCAATTATATTTATCACGATCATGATTGTTATCATCACACATAAAGATCCATGCTCCATACAAATATTATAAATGCGAAAGTGTGTCTGTCTGTCTGTCTGCTACCTTTTCACAGCCCAACAGTCTAACCGATTCTGACGAAATTTGATACACAGTTAGTTTATATCCCGGGGACGGACTTGGCTACTTTTTATCCCAGAAAATCAAAGAATTCCCACAGGATTCCAGAAGAGTGAAGATCTGAAGATGAAGATGAAGTGAGAAGAAGAACCGATTTGTATGTGGTACCAAGGTAGCTTGCAATCCTGACATATGCAACTTTTATCCCGGAAAATCAAGCAGTTCCCACGGGATCTTTGAAAACCTAAATCCACGCGGACGAAGTCGCGGGCATCAGCTAGTAAGAATATAAAAGCACGCCATCATTTATTATGCCTAGTAAAAAGCGGTAATAACTTAGTGGTTAAGACTTCGGCCTACTATTCGTGGGGTATGTAGGATACTCACACAGTACACACGTACATATGTTTTTTTTTGTACAAGTCAGCCCTTGACTGCAATCTCACCTGATGGTAAGTGATGATGCAGTCTAAGATGGAAGCGGGCTAACATGGAAGAGGTATAGCAGTTTTCATTATACCCATACTCCTTTGGTTTGTAATACAAACCAAAGGAGTATGGGTATAATTTGTATACGGCATCGCACCGGAAGGCTACATCGCTTGGCGGCACGGCTTTGCCAGTAGGGTGGTAACTAGCCACGGCCGAAGCCTCCAACAAGATCAAACCATACATTTTAGAAATTATAAAATTCCAAACTCCTGTCGGGAATCGAATCCGGGGCCTCACCGCACACCGCTTACCACTGTGCCAAAGAGGCCCATATTATGATACCCCACTTGGTATAGTTATCTTACTTTGAAAATTGAAACAAATTTTAATTATTTTTTTTGTGACGTAACCACAAATTCACGGTTTTCGGATTTTTTCTTTTACTTGTGCTATAAGAATTACCTACCTACCAAATTTCATGATTCTAGGTCAACGGGAAGTACCCTTCTTTTCTTTTCTAAGGTTTTCTTGATAGACCCAGACAGATGGACAGACAGACAGGCCACAAAGAGATCCTATAAGGGTTCCGTTTTTCCCTTTAAGGTTCGGAACCCTAAAAATATGTATTTCACAGTTGTACCCCCCAGGCCCCAACCGCCAAAACATCGTCACGGTAGCACCCACAGTAAACGGGTTAAGTCGTCTTTTGTGTATTTACGACAACCTTCACGGTGTTACCACGGCGTGACCGGGTTGACTAAATTTTCCGCCAAAACCGGGTCATTTAGGGCAATGGAGCTTAATTGCAAGCGTCTTGTATTTTTGACAATCACTCTAGCGCATTAAATGAAGCCTCGATAGCTCAACGGTTATAGAGCGGACTGAGAGATCCGAAAGGTCGGCGGTTCAAACCCCGCCCGTTGCACTATTGTCGTACCTACTCCTAGCACAAGCTTACGCTTAGTTGGAGGGGTAAGGGGAATGTAAGTCATGATTAAAATGGCTAATATTCTTTTTAAAAAAATTTTTTTTTTTATTCACTATAGGCAAGCGCTTGACCACAATCACACCTGATGGAAAGTGATGATGTGGTCTAAGATGGGACGCGTTTACCTAGAAGGTGCCTATTCACTCTTGTTTTAAAGATACCCGGATTGTAATTGGTAGGAAACACAGATCGCGGAAGAGTATTCCAAACCTTAGCCATGCGTATGAGGAATGAAGACGCAAAAATAAGAGTAAAGAAGTCTTTTTGATACCAACTTAAATTCAGCTTTATTTCTTGTGGCATACAGTTGAAATTTGGATAATAAAGGCAAAACACATAGAGAATAGAGCCAAGCCAACGCCACTAATTTCCCAACTCCGGGCTATTCCGTACTGAGAATTTCTTGTCAGAAAAGCCATTAAAAAAAAAACTCAAAAAACTGTCATTTATTAGTATCCTTAATTTTCCGGCTTCAACGGCCATGCCTGTTGAAGCCGGTTGAAACTGATGTATGGCGACCCCTCCTAGGGTTGAAATCTATAGAGCGAACTTTGACTTTGCTTAGACTTAAGTTTCAGTTACAACGAGAGAGACTTATGCCAGCGGTATAACGCTGCCTCGTTTTAACAGTGTCTTAAGTCTGAGCAAAGTTAAGTCTATACATAGATCTCAGGTGAAGGTAGTATGTGGAAGTCCCTATAAGAGATCCTATGTCTAGCCGTGGAGGTCGTTGATGAAAATGATGATGAATAGAACGGTGAAAGCCTAGTGCATATAAGGTACCTACAAAAAACCGGCCAAGTGCGAGTCAGACTCGCGCACCGAGGGTTCCGTACTCGGGCATTTTTCGACATTTTGCACGATAAATCAAAAACTGTTATGCATAAAAATAAATAAAAATCTGTTTTAGAATGTACAGGTAAAGCCCTTTCATATGATACCCCACTTGGTATAGTTAACTTTCTTTGAAAATTTAAACACATTTTAATATTTTTTTCAATGATTTAACCACAAATTCGCAGTTTTCTGATTTTATTCCTGTACTTATGCTAGACCTACCTACCTGCCTTTCATGATTCTAGGTTAACGGGAAGTACTCTATAGGTTTTCTCGACAGACACGACAGACGGACGGACAGACAGACAGACCTATAAGGGTTCCATTTTTCCTTTTGAGGTACCTAACCCTAAAAATTGTAAACGATACCTAAACTTGTATTTTCACTTGCAACAGCGGGTTACCAGTTGCCACATTGTTTCAGGCTGGCATCAAGTTACGTTATACAGACGGACAAGACAATAGCTATATAGAAATCCGCTTTCGCTACGCCTAAGTGTATTTTAATTGCCATACGAAAATAAACTTTTATTTATCCATCCATACTAATATTATAAATGCGAAAGTGTGTCTGTCTGTCTGTCTGCTACGTTTTCACGGCCCAACCGCTGAACCGATTTTAATGTTTGGTACAGAATTGGCATACATCCCAGGGAAGGACATAGGCTACTTTTTATCCCGGAAAATCAAAGAGTTCCTACGGGATTAAAAAAAACTGAGATCCACAAGGGCGAAGCCGCGGGCATCCTCTAGTTTTGACATACTTAATCATTATCATTTTATCCCAACGCTGACCAGATTGACAGACTTCACATACCTTTGAGAAGATTATGGAGAACTCTAGGCATACAAGGAACCAAAAGCTTAATTCGCCATAATCCGCTAAACCAGTCAATGGTGCAACATGCAGCATGCGATATGCACCGCCCGCCCTCCCACTGCTAAACATGCAGGAAAAGCCAGCCACCAAGCAAGCAATACGCACCACCACCACGCATCACCACATAATTCCCAACACCACTCGACGCACGTTTCGCCCCGACCACCGGAGCATCCTCAGGAGATGTGGACATTACAATGCACAATTTGCAATTGTGGTTTTGGGATTTATGTGGTGTTGCGTGATGGTGCGTATTGCTTGATTGGTGGCTGGCTTTGCCTGCATGTTTAGCAGTGGGAGGGTGGGTGGTGCATATTGTATGCTGCATATTGCACCATACAGATTTGTCTGGTTTAGCGGATTATAACAGATTAAGCTTTTGATTCCTTTTGTATCATGGACTTCCACAAATTAACGTCTGCTTCTATACAACTGACAGACAGTTTTCTCACGATGTTTTCTTTCACCGTTAAAGCAAGTGATAATAATTAATTGCTTAAAACGCGCATTAGGTACCTGGGTAATCTAAAAATTTAGAGGTTCAGGTTTCAATCCACCTTAAATTATAACCACTGGGTAGGTACCTACTTTATTATATGATGTTCCAAGAAAATAATATAATGGCGCTAGTTAAGTTAATATAACCTTGGTTCCACATAATGCACATGTCATACCTAAGTTAATCATTTTAAATTTCATCCGGTACTTAGGAAGATCTTGATTCTTGTGACAGATTTGAAGGCTCTAGAAAAATTTACGAGACTAGCTGACGCCCGCGACTTCGTCCGTGTGGATTTAGGTTTATCGAAATCCCGTGGGAGTTGATTTTCCGGGATAAAAAGTAGCCTATGTGCTAATCCAGGATATTATCTATCTCCATTCCAAATTACAGCCAAATCCGTTCGGTAGTTTTTGCGTGAAGAATGTTACTCCTTGCATACACACACACACACACACATACACACAAACTTTCACCTTTATAATATTAGTGTGACTAGTGTGATTAGTGTGATGAAATGTAAGGTTCAAACCGTTCCAATCCATCAGCATGTACCTATGCGTCCACTGTTGGACATCGTCCTTTTCAAGAGCGCGCCAGCAAACACGATCCTCCGCCTTCCTCATCCACCTTCATCAGGTCATCGGTCCAGCGGGCTGGAGGTCGTCCCACACTGCGCTTACCGGTACGCGGTCTCCACTCCAGAACACGTCTGCCCCATCAGCCGTCGGTTCTGCGACAGACATGACGTCCTGACTGTCCATTGCCACTTCAGCTTGCTAATCCTTTGAGCTATGTCGGTCGCTTTTGTTCGTTTGCGAATTTCCACGTTACGGATTTCATCGCTGAGAAATGACATTTTCTGTTTCCAGTAAATAGGTGTCATTTCTCTGCTCTCCGAAGAAAGATAGCAAGATCTATTTCAATTAAAGTTTTAAGAATCAGACTCAGACAGACAGAAATCTGGAAAACCACAGACACAGATATTAGTTTCTAGAATATGTCTGCAAAATTTCATGGACTTTGGTTGCTTAATATTCAAATGAAATTGGAACTACGATTGTATGAAACGAGTGGAAACGAGTGACGGAGAGAGCCCTGTTAACATTTAGTGTTTATTTCATGTCAATCGGTTCATAAATAAAAAGTTATGTCAATTTAAAGAATCAAAAGGAGTACAATTGTACCTACTTTGAATAAAAGATTGTGACTTTTTGACTTTTTTTTCGTATTAATCACAGGGGATGAACACAAACGCAGCGGAAGCGACGCAGTTCCTTCGAGAATATGACAGAGAAGCTTCTGGAATGTGCTACAGGTGAGCTCATCATCTTCTGGTCTCATCAGGTTTTGTTTTAAAACCTGCAGCATTAATGCTGAGCCGGGGCCTTTTCATCTTGTGCCATGTGGGTGCAGGAAGTTTTTCGATTATTATTAAGTAATTATTAAAAACTACTAACCTACTAACAAGATGAATAAATGAATTTTCTTTCTTTCTTTCATTCTTCTCTACATTTTGAGAACCTCGTAAAATTGATTTAATAAAATTGGTACTTACGAGGCATTTCACTGTGATTAAATAGCTTCATCGGCTGACAGAAGGGCTGGTTCATTTTTTGCGCAAAGGATCAACCTGGCTGTCAAGGGCAGAAATGCAGCCAATATTCCTGGCATCATTTCACGCGGGCATGATCTATACAGTAATTAGATAAAGCTAGCTATGTTTTATTGTAACATCACACTAATATTATAAAGGCGAAAGTTTGTATGTGTGTGTGTGTGTGTGTGTGTGTGTTTGTTACTCCTTCACGCAAAAACTACTGGACGGATTGGGCTGAAATTTAGAATGGAGATAGATTATACCCTGGATTAGCACATAGGCTACTTTTTATACCGGAAAAATCAAAGAGTTCCCGCGGGATTTCGAAAAACCTAAATCCACGCGGACGAAGTCGCGGCCGTCAGCTAGAATCCGTTTTTAATAAAAAAACGGATTCTTATTAAATCACTATATTAAATAAATCATTTTTTTTGTTTTCAGAGTGACCATGTCCCAATGGAAGTTCGTCACCAACATCACAGAGTACAATCGACGAAGAATGCTCGAAGAACTGGCTCTGAGCTCCAAATTCGAGAAGCTATCCTGGAGGAAGGCGGCTGCTTATGATGCTTCAAGATTATCAGATCCTCAGGGAAGGAAGCAGTTGACCAGGATTGTCCAAGCCAGTCGGGCTGCATTGCCTGATGACAAATTTTCTGAGGTAAATCTCTCATTTCTACCACTCTTCTGTGTAAAGAAGAAGAAAAATAAGAATCATTCTTATTTTTCTTTCTTAGAAGATGCTTATTCATTCTTAAAGAATGAATAAGCATCTTCTCCTAATAAGCTGTGATAGTCTAGTGGTTAGAACGTCCGCCTCCTAATCGTATAGCCATATTAAATATCATTTGCTTTAACGGGGGGGAAAAAAAATATATGAGGATATCTGCATGCCTGAGAGTTCTCCAAAATGTTCTCAAAAGAAATCTGCCAATGTCTGCCACTCTGCTGGCATAGTCTGCCACTGGGCCAATGTGGCAGACTATACCCTAACTCTTCTCATTCTGAGAGGAGACTTATGTTCAGGTGTGGGCCGAACGATAGAGTGATGATAATAATCTTCTATTTCAGATCCAACAACTAATAACAGAAATGAAAGAAATCTACAACGCAGCAAAAATCTGTCCCTTCGGCCAGAAACCTTATGACCCTCATGTCCCCAAAATTCCATTCTCCACGGAAACCCCCGAAACCAAAGTCCACCAACCTTACCAACTTAACAACCAGCCGTTCCAGCACTACCAACCTAATCACGAAAATTCTGACTACCCCAACTACTGTGATATGCAACTGGATCCAGAGATTTCCAGGATTTTGGCTCATTCCAGGATTGAGAAGGAGTTGTTGTATGTATGGCAGAGTTTCAGGGATAAAACTGGTCCGAATCTGAAGAATAAATTCATGAGATATGTGCAATTGGCGAACGAAGCGGCTATTAATACTGGTAAGATTTTTACAAGGAACCAAAAGCTTAATTTGCCATAATCCGCTAAACTAAGCAAATTATGAGGGGTCTCTCCGTCACTCGCTCCATACAGACGTAGTTCGTCTCTCATTTGAATACTAGCCAATCATACTCAATGGAGTTTTGTAAAAACGTTCCGGGAACTAATATCTATGCCTGTGGTTTTCCAGATTTCCGTTAAAATATTCGGTTTCAAAGTTACGCGGTCTTAAAAATTCACATACAAATCTTTGAGCCCCTGTAATTTTAATACTACTTACATATTTTTAGAAAAATCTAAAACACCACAGGCACACATATTAGTTTCTAGAATATGTCTGCATAATTTCATGGAGTTTGGTTGCTTAATATTCAAATGAAACTGGGACTACGATTGTATGGAGTAAGTGACGGAGAGAGCCCTGTTAAGCTTTTGGTTGCTTGTATATCATCGACTTCCGCAAAATAACGCCTGCTTCTATACAATGGTAAGATTTTTCTCTTAGATATCAATAGATCGCGATGCCCGAAGAAGTTTTTAGTCTTGTGGGTGGCTTCGGCCGCGGCTAGTTACCGCCCTTCTGGCAATGCCGTACTGCCAAGCGATTTAATGTTCCGGAACGATGGCGTGTAGAAACCAAAGGAGTGTGGGTTTAATGAAAACTGCCATATACAGGGTGTTTGGTAATTAGTATATAATGACGACACGTACCCATGCTACTTTGATCTGATAAACACAATGCTGAAATATAATGACGAAATAAAATTATAAAAATTTCCATACAAAATTAAAACAAATAAAAATTCAAAGTTTTCATGACCCTAACGTGCCCTTACTCACTGAGATCGTTATCTTTAGATAAGCCGAGGCCAACGATCTCAGTGAGTTAGTGCACATTAGGGCCATGAAAACTTGGTCATTAAAAAAAATTAAAATTTTGTATGGAAATTTTTATAATTTCATTTCGTCATTATACTTCAGCATTGTATTTATCAGATCAAAGTAGCATGGGTACGTGTCGTCATTATATACTAATTACCAAACACCCTGTATAAGCTTTCCAGGTTAGCCTGCTGCCACCTTAGACTGCATCATCACTTAACACCAGTCACGGGCTAACTTGTATATGAGTAAAAAAACGGGGTCTGTGGAAGTCCCTACAAGGGTCTTATGTCAGCCGTGGACGTCTATCGGTTAACGATGATGATAATGATGGTAAATTTTCAGGTTACAGAGACGCAGGCGACCAAATGCGAGCAGCCTATGAGGATCCATCCTTCAGAGCGAGTGTAGAAGAGATATACAACCAGGTGGCGCCACTGTACAAGCAACTGTTCACTTATGTGCGAAGGAAGCTGGTGCAAAGATATGGAGAGACCACCGTCAGACCTGATGGTCCTATACCTGCGCATTTATTAGGTGAGTAAGTCTCTGTTAGGGCTTGAACTCCGGAACTCCGGTTTTGGTGTAACTCCGGAGTTTCGAAAGGTTAGAGATTCGTTTGTGAAACCGGAGTTATCATGAACATAACAGTAACTGTAGTTTCGATTTTCATATTTTTAGGAAAAAACCGGCCAAGTGCGAGTCAGACTCGCGCACCGAGGGTATTTTTTCCGACATTTTGCCCGATAAATCAAAAACTATTATGCTTAAAAATAATTAAAAATCTGTTTTAGAATGTGCAAGTAAAGCCCTTTCATATTATGACACCCCATTTGGTTTAGTTATCTAAATTTAAACACATTTAAAAAAAAAAATCTGTGATGTAACCACAAATTCACGGTTTTCGGATTTATTCCTTTACTTGTTCTATAAGACCCACCTACCTGCCAAATATTATGATTCTAGGTCAACAGGAAGTACCCTATAGGTTTTCCAGACAGACACGACAGACGGACAGACAGACAGACAGATAACAAAGATCCTATATGGGTTCCGATTTTTTTTTGAGGTCTGGTACCCTAAAAAGTAGAGCTTTTTCAGCATTCACATGCAATAATGAGTATACATCATAGATGGCGCTGTGATCAGTGAAAGATCACAAGTGGTGGACTAGAATTTCTTGTACGGTGGTACGGATCCCTTCAAGTGTGAGTCCAACTCGCGCTTGGCTGGTTTTTGTTGATAAAAACTGGACTTCGTCTGTGGTGGCGTTTGCTGGCGCGCGTGTTGTGCCTTTTTGAAGTGTTTTTTGTTAGAAGTGGCCGGTTTTTGTGTTCTGCTGGTGTTTTTTGGTGGTGGAACTGACTGGGAAGCGCTCTAAAGGGGCGCCGCGTGTATGTCGGCGGGCGCCGGCACAGACGAAGTCCATACTTATACATATAGTTTCCCTAACTTGTAACTAACTACAAACTTGACATTGGCTAATCAGTGTAAAGTCAGATGAGAGAGAAAAAAATAATAAAAATAATCATCTTTCAGGGAACATGTGGGCGCAAAACTGGAAGTCAATAATGGATTTGGTGATGCCGTTCCCGCAGTCGCCTAACATTGACGTTACTTCGGAAATGCTTCGACAGGGGTTTACGCCACTAAGGTAACACAGAATCTATACTTCCATACGAATATTATAAATGCGAAAGTGTATCTGTCTGTCTATCTATCTGTCTGTCTGTCTGTCTGCTACCTTTTCACGGCACAACAGCTTAACCGATTCTGACGAAATTTTCTACAGGGTTAGCTTATATCCCGGGTACAGATATAGGCTACTTTTTATTCTGGAAAATCAAAGAGTTCCCACGGGATTCCTATTTTCCGCTTAACCGATTCGTATGAAAGGTACCGAGGTAGCTTGCGTCTTTGTAATAATTGATATAGGCAACTTTATATCCCGGAAAATCAAACAGTTCCCATAGGATCTTTAATAAGCTAAATCCACGCGGACGAAGTCGCGGGCGTCAGCTAGTTTGCTATAAAGTCAAAAACTAAAATCCGACTACGATCGTCTTAGTAAACGTTGAAATATTAGGAAAATATTATAGTAAAATTGTTTTTTGCCGCTTGGTATATTTTAATGTTGGAGTACATTTATATTTATGAACTCAGAATGTTCTCCTCTTTCAATTGACGTTCCACTCGATACAATAGCAGAAAAAAATCATAGACCCCCACTTTTTGATGTAACATCCGTTAAGTCAATTTTTTTCATGTAAAATGTAGCCTATGTCACCCGGACCTTTACAACGAATCGTTGTAAAGGTCGTACATCAAAATCAGCCCAGTAGTTTAGGCGCTACGGCGGAACACAGAATCTGGATACAAACATACATACATGGATACAAACATAGACTGCTAAAATCATAACCCTTCCTTTTAGCCTTACCGCAATCGGGTAAAAAATCGACCTGATAGATGTTACATCCAAAAAGTTGGGATCTCCAAAGAGTTCATAAATTTAAATACAGTATAATGTTAAAATACACCGAGCGACAGAAAAACAATTTTATAGTATAGTATATTTATCGGTAGTTCACGGATAGTAATCGGGGTTTACTGGTGTTTAACTGTATTTTGACATTTCTTTGGAGTAGTATTTTCTAATCTTGAATTATTCTACTATATTTTACTACATTAATTGAAATGACTGCTAATCTCCTTTTTTTTTCTCTCTCGTCTGGCTTTTACAATGATTAGCCAATGTCAAGTTGGTAGTTATTTGTAACAAGTTAGTTAAACTATACAAGTATGGACCCCGTCTGTGCCGGCGCTCGCCGACACACGCGCGGCACCCCCTTAGAGCGGTTTCCAGTCAGTTTTAACAAAAAAAAAACACTCCAAAAAGTCACAACACGCGCGCCAGCAAACGCCACCACTGACCACAGACGAAGTCGCTAATCTCCTTATATTTACTATTTTTCGTAAATACTCAGAGATTTGAATTTTTTTTTTAGAATGTTTCAAATGGCGGAAGAGTTCTACGTGTCTATGGGATTGAAGCCAGTGCCTCCAGAGTTCTGGCGCGGCTCTATGCTCGCGCGGCCTCCGCAGCGCAGTGTTCAGTGCACCGCAAGTGCTTGGGACTTCTGTAATAGGATAGACTACAGGTGTATTACCTTTTCCTTTTTTTTAAAGCAAGTGATGCAGCCGAAGATGTAGCGCGCTTAGCTAGATGTCTTATCACGATCTTGAAGGTACCCATGCTAAAATTATCATAAAAAAAATATATCATACTATCACACTTCACACTAATATTATAAAAGCGAAAGTTTGTGTGTATGTGTGTGTGTGTGAGTGTGTGTATGTTTGTTACTCCTTCACGCAAAAACTACTAAATGGATTTGGCTGGATTTGGAATGGAGATATATCCTGGATTAGCACATAGGCTACTATTTGTCCCGGAAAATCAAAGAGTTCCCACGGGATTTCAAAAACCTAAATCCACGCGGACGAAGTCGTGAGCATCGGCTAGTTTGGATATAAGAATAAGTTAGTGAATGATTGGAAGTTTTCTTCTCTTGCAGAATAAAGCAATGCACAGAGGTGACGATGCAAGACCTGATCTCCACTCATCATGAAATGGCACACATACAGTATTATCTGCAATATGCTGACCAACCGCAGCTATTCAGAGATGGCGCAAATCCTGGTAATTTATTTGAAGCTATACTTCTTTAGAGTGTTCTGGAGTGGAGACTGCGTACTGGTAAGCCCAGTGTGGGACGACCTCCTGCCCGCTGGACCGATGACCTGAAGAAGGTAGCGGGGAGAGGGTGGATGAGGAAGGCGGAGGACCGTGTTTGGTGGCGCGCTCTTGGAAAGGCCTATGTCTAGCAGTGGACGCATACAGGGTGATTGAGCCAATATCTACACGCAATTCATAAGGATCTAACAGTTTCAACTATACGTTGATCTTGAATCTCTCAGTCAGTTTTTCCTTTTACTTATAGTATAAGTAGTAATAATGGTAAAACATAACCTAAAATTTATTCATCGTTTGTTGTTTTTGTTACAGCATTCCATGAAGCGGTAGCTAACGCTGCTACGTTATCAGTATACAACATACCACATCTGCAACGAATGGGACTTTACCAAAACAAGTAAGTATAAATTTTTCATGTGTTCATATTACAATTTCACCTATTTCTATTGGAGATATACTATCTAGAAAACTATTTAATTAAATAGCGAATCATTTCTCATATCAAACAATTTACTAATTTTATAAACATGTATTTTTAAATTAAACTCAATAAAAGTGTTCAATAAATATGGACCCAAAGTACTACCCTGAAAACACGCATAGCTATATAGTAGGTAGATAGTTCAAAATCTTAGCCGTGATTGAAATAGCTGGACTTTTAAAAACAGTTTACATACTTATGAAATACTAGAGGATGCCCGCGACTTCTTCCGCGTGGATTTAGGTTTTTAAAGATCCCGTGGGAACTGTTTGATTTTCCGTGATAAAAAGGTCCCTATGTCAATTACAGGGACGTAAGCTACCTCGGTACCAAATTTCAAGTAAATCGGTTAAGCGGATGGGTCTTTAGGAAAATCCCGTCGGAACTCTTTGATTTTCCGGGATAAAAAGTAGCCTATGTCCATCCCCGAAATATAAGCTGACCCTATACCAAATTTAGTCTGAATCGGTTATACTGTTGGGCCGTGAAAAGGTAGCAGACAGACAAACACACTTTCGCATTTATAATATTAGTGTGGATTATAGCTGTTTTAATTTAATTATTGTTATCTTTATTTAATGTGATAAATACAGTCAAAGGCCTGGCATAAATCCAAATATATTTTTTTGAAATGTTTTCTGTTAGGTCCCACGACCCGTATGAAGTCGGTATGAACTTCCTGATGTCCATGGCTTTGGAGAAAGTGGCTTACCTGCCTTTCGCATTTATGGTTGATCAGGTAACATATTTTTCTTAATGATAATAGTAATTAATGGTGAAACCGGTCTTTGCAATTTAAAACCACTGACATTATATATATAATTAAGATGTAATTAAGTGGATGAGAGCTAAAAATTGTTTTTGAGGAAATCTCGTGGATAAGAACAAAAATTATATTATATTTTCAGTGGCGGTGGTCAGTATTTGAAGATGGTGTACAACACATGAACGCAAGATGGTGGCAAATGAAGTTAAGATTTCAAGTAAGTTAAAAACACCTTAAAAATCTCAAAAAGTAACTAAAAGCCGCAAAAATTATGACGGAATTTAAAATATTAGTGGAAGAGGTTCCAACCCTCAGCAATGAGGATTAAGACGTAAACAAAGAACTAGATAAAGCTAATGATGAAGACTTAAAATTTGTTGCAATTTTTCAGGGTGTGACTCCTCCGATAGTGCGAACAGAAGCAGATTTTGATCCCGGATCAAAATATCACATCATATCTGACCAGGTAACTTTGATATCTAATTCAGTATTCACAATGGAATCCTATGTGCATATAGGATAGAATTCTTCAGGATTCATCTTTTTTAATTCGTATTTACTTAACTTTAGGAATTTGTGTCTATTGGAACTTCTAGAATCTATCCCCTCTTCTACCAATGAAAGAGGTCTTTAATTTGCGTGTTTATTCTTCTATCAGATTTTGTCATGAAAAATTATTTGCTTAAAATAGTTTTGTAACAATATTTTTCATCTATTTCTACATCAAATTCAACATTAAAAACCTAATTATACGTTGCATTATCGCTTTAATATTTACAAAGCTCAAACTTTATACTTTTTAAACACTTATCTTCTCCTTTCACCAAAGGTTGCCTGGTGGAGATTGCTCTAAGCAATAAGGTCGCCTTTGCATACAATTGTCTTTAGTTTTTTCTGTTTCTTCCTTTTGTGTTGATTATTTCATGTTTTGTGTGCAATAAAGTTTTTATCTATCTATCTATCTATCTTTATATTTTAAGTAATTATTTACTAATCCTTTGTTACTATTATACGAGAAGGTATTTTAGTCAGGGTTATTAATATCTTTAGTGTTACACCCAGAGATTTCTTTATTTGTTTCATCAATTGACAGGAATACATCAAATACTTCCTAGCAACGATCCTGGAGTTCCAGATCTTCGAGCAGCTGTGTGTAGTGTCAGGATATACAGGTCACCTGTATGAATGCGATGTCTACAGGAGCAGAGATGCAGGGAGACTTCTCAGGTATACCCCTATACCGCTATACCCCTACCCCTATACCCCTACCCCTATACCCCTACCCCTATACCCCTACCCCTATACCCCTACCCCTATACCCCTACCCCTATACCCCTACCCCTATACCCCTACCCCTATACCCCTATACATCTATACCCCTACCCCTATACCCCTACCCCTATACCCCTGTTGAAATGACAATAGGGGTAAGGACGCTCCGCACACCCGCACAGCCCGCGAGCTAACCCGGTGCGGGATAGTGCGGGTGACGTGCGGGTGTGCGGGGCGTTCCCCCGCTTCATACCCCGATTGCCATCTCAAACCTGTCGCGTACTATATTTGTTGTATACTAAATAAAAAAACCGGCCAAGTGCGAGTCAGAATCGCGCACCATTAAAATCGGTTCATTCGTTTAGGAGCTACGATGCCACATACAGATACACACGTCAAACTTATAACACCCCTCTTTTTGGGTCGGGAGATAAAAAACCGGCCAAGTGCGAGTCAGACTCGTGCACCCAGGGTTCCGCACTCGGGTATTTTTTCGGCATTTTGCATGGTGAAAAACTATTATGCATAAAAATAAATAAAAATTCTGTTTTAGAATGTTCACAAACACACCACAAACAGGCAAAGCTCTTTTATCACGCTAATTATTATTATTATAAAGGTGAAAGTTTGTGTGTATGTGTGTGTGTATGTTTGTTACTCCTTCACGCAAAAACGACTAGACGAATTTGGCTGAAATTTGAAATGGAGATAGATAATAACCTGGACTAGCATATAAGCTTCTGTTTATCCCGGAAAATCAAAGAGTTCCCACGGGATTTCGAAAAACCTAAATCCACGCGGATGAAGTCGCGGGCGTCAGCTAGTAATGTGATACTCCACTTGCTATTATAGTTATCATACTTCGAAATTGAAAATACAATTCTTCATTCATAATTATTTTGACATTTTCAGTGAAATAATGCAGCCCGGAGCTTCTATGTCAGCGTCGGATATAATAAGAAGTATGACTCGTGGCAAGACTAATAGGATATCGCCGGAATCTCTCGTCAAGTTAGTATCAACTAGTAGTATAGTTAGTAGTATAATAGTTAGTATTCAACTTAGTATCAAGACCTACCTACCTACCAAATTTCATGATTCTAGGTCAACGGGAAGTACCCTATAGGTTTCTTGACAGACAGACAGACAACAGTGATCCTATAAGGGTTCCGTTTTTCATCTTGAGGTACGGAACATTTAATTTATTTAGTTAGGATTACAACATGGATTTACCAAATTTCATGATTCTAGGTCAACGGGAAGTACCCTATAGGTTTCTTGACAGACACGACGGACGGACGGACAGACAGTCAGACAGACAACAAAGTGATCCTATAAGGGTTCCGTTTTTCATCTTGAGGTACGGAACATATTTTAATTTATTTAGTTAGGATTACAACATGGATTTACCAACTTTCATGATTCTAGGTCAACGGGAAGTACCCTATAGGTTTCTTGACAGACACGACGGACGGACGGACAGACAGTCAGACAGACAACAAAGTGATCCTATAAGGGTTCCGTTTTTCCTTTTGAGGTACGGAACCCTAAAAATATTCGAAATTCAATTGAAAATATAGTTTCGTTTGTGATTGGTTGGTTTCTCAAAATAGTTAACGCCCGCTGAGAATGTTGTCTCTGTCATTTGTATGGGATTGCGTAACAGAGAGAGCCTATCCTAATTTCTTTCTGGAGATAGCGTAGGTATAGCTATTTCTCATTTTCCAGGTATTTCCGTCCATTGGAACTGTGGCTTCGCGTCCAGAATCGTGAAGAACAAGTCATAGGTTGGAACTCCAACTTACACGACGTAGCCCTATTTGCCCCCCAGAGGGGGCTGTCAAATAATATCTGCCTGTCATTTGTTTTGTTACTTACCTCTTTGATTACTGTAAATAGTTTGTAAGGTTGTTTTTGTAAGGATTAAGTAATATTTTTGTTTTAATATTTGTTTTACTAAATCCTGTGGGAACTCTTTATTTTTCCGAGATAAAAAGTACCTATAGCATTTATGTTTGTTTTTGGAATGCAACCTTTTTTAAATTCAGATACAAATTAGCCCTTGATTGCGATCTCACCTGGTGATAAGTGATAATGCAATCTAAGATGGAAGCGGGTTTTGTGCATGATTTCTAAACAAGTCATAGGTTGGAACTCCAACTTACACGACGTAGCCCTATTTGCCCCCCAGAGGGGGCTGTCAAATAATATCTGCCTGTCATTTGTTTTGTTACTTACCTCTTTGATTACTGTAAATAGTTTGTAAGGTTGTTTTTGTAAAAGGATTAAATGATATTTTTGTTTTACTGTATGTTTTTTTTAATCCTAAATCCCGTGGGAACTCTTTGATTTTCCGGAATACAAAGTATAGCATATTACCTATATCTGTTTCTGGGATGCAAGCTGCACCAAGTTTCGTCAAAATCGGTTAAACGGATGAGCTATGAAAAGGTAACAGACAGACAGATACACTTTTACATTTCTAACATTACTAGTTTATACCCGCGACTTCGTCAACGTGGTCTACATAAACTTCAACCCCCTATTTTAGCCCGTTAAGGGTTAAATATTCAGAAACCCTTTCTTAGCGGATGTCTACGTCTAACTATCTACATGTCAAATTTCAGCCCGATCCGTCCAGTAATTTGAGCTGGGCGTTGATAGATCAGTCAGTCACTCAGTGAGTCAGTCAGTCAGCTTTTCCTTGTATATATTTAGACTAGCTGATACCCGCGACTTCGTTCGCGTGGATGTAGGTTTTTTAAAATTCCCGTGGGAACTCTTTGATTTTCCGGGATAAAAAGTAGCCTATGTGCTAATCCAGGGTATAATTTATCTCCATTCTAAATTTCAGCCCAATCCGTCCAGTAGTTTTTGCGTGAAGGAGTAACAAACATACACACACACACACACACACACATACAGACTTTCTCCTTTATAATATTAGTGTGACTAGCTTATGCCCGCGCCTTCGTCCGCATCAACTACACAAATTTCAAACCCCTATTTTAGCCCGTTAAGGGTTAAATATTCAGAAACCCTTTCTTAGCGGATGTCTACGTCATAATAGCTATCTGCATGCCAAATATCAGCCTGATCCATCCAGTAGTTTGAGCTGTGCGTTGATAAATCAGTCAGTCAGTCACTTTATGGCTTATATTGTTATATTTAACCCCCGACCCAAAAATAGGGGTGTTATAAGTTTGACGTGTGTATCTGTGTATTTGTCTGTGGCATCGTAGCTCCTAAACTAATGAACCGATTTTAATTTAGTTTTTTTTTTTGTTTGAAAGGTGGCTTGATCGAGAGTGTTCTTAGCTATAATCCAAAAAAATCGGTTCAGCCGTTTGAAAGTTATCAGCTCTTTTCTAGTTACTGTAACCTTCACTTGTCGGGGGTGTTATAAATTTTTAATTTACACTTGTTAGATATTGAGATTAGTACATTGAACTATTATGTACTAATGGATTAGTATGGATGTGAAAAAAACATGGTTGCTAATGACTCCGAAACGGATGAACGGATTTTAATGTAAATTGGCAAAAAAGGTAAAGTAGGTACCTTTGTAGCTGTGGTCATAAAGTTACGGTGAACTAGTGAAACTAGACTTTCCTTTTTGTGGTCAGTGGTCATATTTAGATCTGAGTTCTGACGACCTCCCCATTTAAAAAAAAAAAAAAAACAAAAAAGCGAGCAAATGAGCAGCTGTCACCTGATGAAATGATTACCGCCGCCTAATTCAAATTCAAATTCAAAATATTTTAATTCAATTACACTTTTACAAGTTCTTTTGAATCGTCAAAAGCATCTACCACTGGTTCGGAATGCCTTTCCTATCGAGAAGAACCAGCAAGAAACTCGGCGGTTGCTCTTTTCAAAGATTTGATATACAATATTATGCCATGTATGAAAGCAATTGAAGTCCCGCGCATTGCTGGAGCGAGCTGCAGGTCTAATCCACGCTTTTGTATCATTTACATAATCTTCGATTGAATAATATGCTTTTCTCAGGAGCATATCTATACTAATAAATAAAATTGGAGTGTCTGTCTGTAATTTCGAAATAATCTATACTAATAAATAAAATTGGAGTGTCTGTCTGTAATTTCGAAATAACTACCGCATATTAAGGTCATATGGTTAATTGAACGATACTATAACTGAATCACACGTTTTTAAAATTTTTGTCTGTCTGTCTGTCTGTCTGTCTGTCTGTCTGTCTGTCTGTCTGTCTGTCTGTCTGTCTGTCTGTTTGAAAAGCCTAATCTTGGGAACGGCTGAACCGATTTTGACGGGATTTTCAGAGACAAGTAGAGAATTGACCAGGAAGTAACATAGGCTACTTTTTTAACCGACTTTCAAAAAGGGAGTTGTGTTTTTCTACCTATGTACACCGAAATCTCCGAGATTTCTGAACCGATTTGCGTCATTTCTTTTTTAATCGATAGAGGAACTTTGCGACATTGTTTCATAAAAAATTTGGAGTCCAACTTCTCAATCCTGATGCTGCAGGGGATCTGACCAATCCACGCGGGCGAAGCTGCGGGCATCAGCTAGTTTTTAATAGATTTTTTGAACCTGTGTAAAGGCAAGTCCAAAATTGACTGAGGAATTTTGTTATAAAAGATTACACCCATTCCCACAAATGACTTTTGGACCTTCTTGAGGCGGAGCGTAGGAGGCGCAAGCCTGTTACAGTTAGGTACGGCTAAGAAACTTTTGCAGCACCAGCGTGTATACTAAAGGATATAGAAATCGAATTCTAAAGTTGTCATAATTAAAAACCCCAATAAAAAGTGAAATTAAGAGGGGTCTCTCCGTCACTCGCTCCATACAAACGTAATTCGTCTCTCATTGGAATACTAACCAATCATACTCAATGGAATTTTGTAGAAACGTTCCGGGAACTAATATCTATGCCTGTGGTGTTCCAGATTTCCGTTAAAATACTCGGTTTCAAGGTTACGCGGTCTTAAAAATTCACACACAAATCTTTGAGCCCCTATAATTTTAAACTACATATTTTTAGAAAAGTCTAAAACACCACAGGCACAGATATTAGTTTCTAGAATATGTCTGCAAAATTTCATGGACTTTGGTTGCTTAATATTCAAATGAAATTGGGACTACGATTGTATGAAGTAAGTGACGGAGAGAGCCCTGTTAATGGTGATTCGTGAGGACTCAGAAATAATCCTTTTACTTTTGTTTTAGCGTGCTAATGAAAAAATTCGTTTTTATTAGCAGCTAAGTATGCAATCATCCTTTAAGTAGGTAGGTAGGTAATTAATATCTTTAATTCTTCTTTTTACCCGACTGTGGCAAAGCCAAAAGGAAGGGTTATGATTTTAGCAGTCTATGTATCTATGTATGTATGTATGTATGTTTGTATCCAGATTCTATGTGTTCCACCGTAGCGCCTAAACACTGTTAGGTCAATTTTTTTCCTATAAAATATAGCCTATGTCACCCAGACCTTTACGACGAATCAATTGCCACCTCATTCATCAAAATCGGCCCAGTATTTTAGGCGCTACGGTGGAACACACAGAATCTGGATACAAACATACATACATACATACATACATACATAGATACATAGGCTGCTAAGATCATAACCCTTCCTTTTGGCTTTGCCGCAGTCGGGTAAAAAAACAAGCTTTCTCTTAGATGTTATTATAATTATTTTAACCTCTAAGTATACCTTTCTTTTTTTAGGGTTTTTGTAAGTTACTAAGTCAACGTCAAAAATATCTACAGTAAGTATATCAAAAAAGAAATGAAAAACCAGTAAAGTGCAAGTCGGTTTTACTCACAAAGGGTTCCGTACCATCATCGTACACAACCATTTTGAAAAAGGGTTATGATGTAGCATTCTATGTATGTATATGTATGTATGTATGTGGGTATGTATGTATGTATGTGGGTATGTATGTATGTATCCAGATTCTGTTTGTTCCACCGTAGCGCCTAAACTACTGGGCCGATTTTGATGAATGAGGTGTCAATCGATTCGTCGTAAAAGTCCGGGTGACATAGGCTACATTTGATACGGAAAAAATTGACCTAACGGTATTACATGAGAAAAAGTGGGGGTCTCCAAGAATTTTTTTTTGCTATTGTATCGAGTGGGATGTCAAATGATAGTAGAAAAAATTCTGAGTTCATAAAAATATATGTACTATAACATTTAATTATACCAAGCGACAAGAGAAACAATTTTACTCTAATATTTCAGCGTTTATTAAGACGATCGCAGTCGGGTTTTAGTTTTCAACTTTATCTTGTTAGTATTTACTAGCTGACGCCCGCGACTTCGTCCGCGTGGATTTAGGTTTTTCAAAATCCCGTGGGAATTCTTTGATTTTCCGGGATAAAAAGTAGCCTATGTGCTAATCCAGGATATTATCTATCTCCATTTTGATTTTCAGCCAAATCCGTCCAGTGGTTTTTGCGTGAAAGAGTAACAAACATACACACAGACACATACAAACTTTCGCCTTTATACCTAATATATTAGTATTATTGTTATAGCGGCAATGGAAATACACACTCTGTGAAAATTTCAACTCTCTATTACGGTTCATGATATATGGCCCGCTGACAGACAGACGGACGGACAGCGCAGCGGAGACTTTGTAATAGGGTTCCATTAGCAGCCTTCAGGTAAGTACGGAACCCTAAAAACTCAAACGGAGTCTTGTGACAATGTGGTTAATACAAAAAGCTGTAACTTGAGAGTTGACACAGAATTCAGAATCAATTTAGAAGTGGTAGAGTAGCGTAAAGTAGCTTGGTGTTAATGCCATGTGGAAGGGATCTTGCATCGCTTACATTAAGACTTTTTTTTTCTCTCTCTCGTCTGGCTTTACACTGTCAATGTCGAGTTTGTAGTTATTTACAGGTTAGGGGAACTACTTGTATAAGTATGGACGTAGTCTGTGCCGGCGCCCGCCGACATACACGCGGCGCCTCTTTAGAGCGCTTCCCAGTCAGTTCCACCACCAATAAACACCAGCAGAATACAAAAACCTGCCATTTCTAACAAAAAAAACATTCCAAATAGGCAGAACATGCGCGCCAGCAAACGCCACCACAGACGAAGTCATTAAGACATTTATGTTCTTTCGAATTACTTACTTTTTTTCTTTATTCACTGACAATGTTGTCCTTTAACTGTAATCTCACCTGGTGGTAAGTGATGATTCAGCCCAAGATATATGTGAGTGTGTAAAATATACCATTTCTATTGCCTTATTTAAAATTCTATGGTCGAGGGGCTCCAAAACATGATATCCAACTTTTTCGAGGAGAAAGTCGAAATTTCTAACTCGCATTAAAATAGGTGTTAATTTCTGTAATACAAGCTTCCTTCCTAAAAAACTTTTATATGAAATATTTGCCACTAAATTGATATGAGAATGTAAATTGTATGAAAGGAAATCTTAAATCTATCGAGAGAAATCTATAAAAATTGCTGAAACAAAAAAAAACCCACGGTAAACTGTAGTGCAGGTTGATGACGACAGGTTGAGATGGCAACCGGGGTGGGGACGCCCCGCACACCCGCACAGCCCCTTTTTTTCGTTCTCGTAAGGTAAATCCTGTATGTGCAATAGCATATTAGCTGCCCCGCTGGCAAGGGACGTGCGGTCGCTTCTTAAAATGTGTTAATATTGTTATAATATATATATGATTTGTGTTTTTTTGATTTTTATGTTTTATGTATGCATTGTAATTGTAGAACCTACGGGGGTGACATAGTCATCTATACTAATAAATAAAATTGGAGTGTCTGTCTGTAATTTCGAAATAACTACCTCATATTAAGCTCATATGGTTATTTGAACGATACCATAACTGAATCACACGTTTTTAAAATTTTTGTCTGTCTGTCTGTCTGTCTGTCTGTCTGTCTGTCTGTTTGAAAAGGCTAATCTTTGGAACGGCTAAACCGATTTTGACGGGACTTTCACAGGCAAGTAGAGGATTGACCAGGGTGTAAAATAGGCTACTTTTTTAACCGACTTTTAAAAAGGGAGTTGTGTTTTTCTACCTATGTACACCGAAATCTCCGAGATTTCTGAACCGATTTGCGTCATTTCTTTTTTAATCGATAGAGGAACTTTGCGACATTGTTTCATAAAAAATTTGGAGTCCAACTCCTCAATCCTGATGCTGCAGGGGATCTGACCAATCCACGCGGGCGAAGCTGCGGGCATCAGCTAGTCTTAGACTAAACCCCCACCAAAAAAAAAAGAAAAAAAAAAGGTAAATCCGTCATGGATACCACCGACCATCGGGGGAGCACAGTGGTTATGTCGGACTCCTACCGACTAGTAACCTCACGAAGTTCCATCCCACCGCTGATGACGGAGCACAAGGGACTGACAACGCCTCGTTACTCCGCCAGCGGATGTCCGCCGCAGCAGACCCACCACTGGGACCCTACGTGCCCCCAAACACTGTTAGGCCGCCTCTACACATAGGCCAGCGAATTCGCCAACGCGCTTGTGAATAATCCACACATTGGAAGGTCGTTCAGTATGGTTTGGTTCGGGCCAATGTGCGGACGGATTCAAAATGGATGTTGAGTCGCTAACAGCTGTAGCTGTATATTTATTTATTCACAGCTTATAATTACTTTGTTAATGTGTACGTCAAGTTAGGTGTTAATTCGCTGCAAGAAGAAAACGTACACTCTTGATCGCTGCTCCGAGCAAACTAATCGTGCGACCAATGTGTGGATGGTGCGCCAAACTTGCGACAAGTGTCCTTTGGTGTTGCCGACACCGCGCGGCAAGCTCGCAAGCGCGCCAGCCAACGTTCAAATACCTACCGCCAATGCGCCAACGCCCGTTCTACATATTGGGCCAGTGGCTGGTCCAGCGCGCTTGCCAACACGTTGGCCTATGTGTAGAGGCGGCATAAGGTAAATCCGTCATGGATACCACCGACCACGGGGGAGCACAGTGGTTATGTCGGACTCTTACCGACTAGTAACCTCACGAAGTTCCATCTCACCGCTGACGACGGAGCACAAGGAACAGACAACGCCTCGTTACTCCGCCAGCGGATGTCCGCCGCAGCAGACCCACCACTGGGACCCTACGTGCCCCCAAACACCGTTCGAGGCATGCCGGAACCATACGCCAACCAACCCGAGGACCACACTGTGAGCGACCTGTTACCTGGCTGGTACCCCACCCGCACAGCCTCTGCGCTAACCCGATGCGGGCGAGCACGGGTGACGTACGGGTGTACGGGGCGACCCCCCCGCCTCATACCCCGATTGCCATCTCAACCTGTCGCGGACTATACGTCGCTACCTATCTCTGTACTCATAACTCAAAATTTAAAAAACCCCCGCCACAAAAACCTCTATAAGAAACTAAAAACTAAGTGTAAATTAAAAATTTATAACACCCCCGACAAGTGAAGGTTACAGTAACTAGAAAAGGGCTGATAACTTTCAAACGGCTGAACCGATTTTCATCGATCATAGCTAAGAAACACTCTCGATCAAGCCACCTTTCAAACAAAAAAAAACTAAATTTAAATCGGTTCATTCGTTTAGGAGCTACGATGCCACAGACAGATACACAGATAGATACACACGTCAAACTTATAACATCCCTCTTTTTGGGTCGGGGGTTAAAAATCGGTTGAACAGATTGGCAGTGAAATCCTAGCAGACAGACACACACTTTCACATTTACATTGTTACTCTATGGATTCATTTTTTCGATTAGTAAGTAATTACAATTAGAAATCGGAGTAACAACCCAAAAACTTAAAAATGCGTTGTAAGTAATTAGTTAATTGCAATTTAATCTAGGCAAAAACGTATTTAGATTTTATTTTTTGTTTTTGATAATTACTACCGGAAAAGCTATAGAGCATAACTTGTATTTTGATTACTCATTTGAATTAGGCACTTATTTTGATTTTATCTAATTCTTTTGCCACTTCAGCATCCCAACCCAAAACTATGTCGGTTACTCTGGTTCTCTTACGGATCTCCTCATTTCTGATTTATGGCCGATTCACACCAATTGCGTATGCAGCACGTACACGTGACACGTGCGTAGTGACGCGAGCGAACCCTCAGACGTAGCTGCACGCATTACGTCTACGTGAACGTTCACGCCACGCAAGCGATATGTCATGTTTCATACTGTTCCATACATTACAACGGAATGGTACGCGCTACGTCTACGCTTACGCAGCTTGTGTGAACGAGCTCTTAATCGCGTAGAGAAATTCCAAGTATAACTATCCATCGCCCGCTGAGTGACTCTGATCTTTCGACGGAAATCAAAATTCGAATCTCTAAAATTGGTCACCCATCCAGAATTGGATCCAGCGAAAGCAACTGATACGCACTGTCGTAATTTAGGATGCACGTCCCCCAAATCTAACCTATCATCCTATCAGAATGAGAAGGGTTAGACCATAGTCTACCACGCTGGCCAAGAGCGGCTTGGCACACACCTTTGAGAACATTATGGATAGCTAGGCATGCAGGTTTCCTCAATGTTTCATTGTTTTCCTTCGCCGTTAACAAGCGATATTTAATTGCTTGACAAAAATACCAAAACAAAAATAAAACCGATTCAAAAACCACTAAACACTAACTAAAAAGTACAAAATAATTTTTGTTTCTACACATGTAATGCATCTATGAAGTCGAACGAGCGTAATAAAAGAAACTAGAAATCCAAGTGTGAAGCTCGCCCGACTTCATACATAGGTACATTATATTACACGTGAAGAAACAAAAAATTTATACTTTTTAGTGTTTGTGATTTTTGAAGTCAGTTTTAATTTTCTTTTTTTTTTATTTCACAAATTTTAGGGGCCCCACTGTACTATAATATGCTATGCCCAGTTTTAAAAACCCTAAGCTACTACTTACTAAGCTAAGACTGATCGCGAGCAATTTGCTCTTATCCATTGAGGAGTTCTGTTCTCCATCTCCGAAGATATTCATCGGATCTTCTCCAAATTTATAAGGGACCATCTGCAAAGTATAGGGTATACTTTCAAACAAAAAAATCCAAATCGGTCCAGGCGTCCTTGAGTAATCGGGGAACATATATTAAAAAAAAAAACCGACGAATTAAGAACCTCCTCCTTTCTTTTAAGTCGGTTAAACGCACATAACTCCGAAACATTAAAGGTAATTAGAGCCTAGGATTAATTCCGGACCTCTCGAATAAAACGCCCACGTCTTCTTGACATGATAATAATGACGAATATATTAGCTACATTATCTAGCTTAAATGTTTGTATAACGAATTATCGATCAAACGATTGCTTTAACCAAACAAATCCACATTAAACCGGTAGTTTATTTAACCAAAATTTCTTTTAAAAAGACAATCGAAATTGCATTAGCCATACTTTACTTTCTTCGTGTAATAACTTAGTTGCAACAGTTGTAATTCATAATTCGAATGTCGCGGACATAGCAAGATGGCGCGGATAATTTTGACATTTGTTTTTTTAATTTTCGCTCTAAATAACGCAAAGGCGGATAACCAAAGAGGTTTTATAACAGCGTTAGAAGAAAAATTGGAAAATAAATTAGTTTTTTATGGTAATATTTTTGCGAAATGGTTGGAAAATGTTTACGATACGCATTTGGGAAGAAGTGAATTGGGAAAAATGCTTAAGTATAATGCAATTAAGCCGAAATTCAGCAGGATTGGTGATGGTAAGTTATTTTTTTAGAACTTTAGGTAAACGGGGCTTGTGGAAATTTTTCGTGTAAAAAAAACTGGCTATACCTAATATGTAGTCTCTAATCCCCATGACTACATCCGCTACGGCGTAGCCTAGAGTTTCCTTACTCTAGTTTGCCTTTGCTTAAAGAGCAATTAAACCTTCTCGGGAAACGCGTAAGCGACGCGATTAGCCCGGCACCTTAGACCTTTTGGAGTTAGGTTTTCTCTCGTAGATATAATGATTTCATTGTCAATTCGCGATAAGCTTAAAGCTGTCTACATTCAGTATAGCTGGCAAGAAATATTGTACATCGAATCAACCTTTAGAAAGAGCTTTCGGCTTCGTAGAGCGTTGTCTCTGTCACTCATTCCTATTTGACGTTTTGTCGGTCTCAACGATAGAGACAATTGATGTTCTACGAAACTTTCTTTTCTAAAGGTCGATGCATGCTGCTGGCTACTGACTTACTTCTTTACCTTTTAAGTAAACAGGGAAACTAAAATATATCTAACTAGCTGATGCCCGCAGCTTCGCCTGCGTGGATTTAGGGTCTGAAATCCCGTGGGAACTTTCCCGTGGGATTTAAAAAAAATTATGCAAATCGGTTCAGAAATGTCGGAGATTTCGGTGTACATAGGTAGAAAAACACAACTCCCTTTTTGAAAGTCGGTTAAAAAAGTAGCCTATGTTACTCCCTGGCCAATTCTCTACTTGTCTGTGAAAATCCCGTCAAAATCAGTTCAGCCGTTCCGAAGATTAGCCTTTTCAAACAGACAGACAGACAGACAGACAGACAGACAAAAATTTTAAAAACGTGTGATTCAGTTATGGTATCGTTCAAATAACCATATGAGCTTAATATGAGGTAGTTATTTCGAAATTACAGACAGACACTCCAATTTTATTTATAAGTAAGTATAGATATAGAGTGATAGATATTGTGAGAATATCAAATAGTTAAAGTGCAAAAGTCAGTCTATTTATAATAATAAACAGAAGATTTATATACAATAATTACGTGCAAATGTTATCGTAATAAAAAGTGACCGATAAATACGTGGAAAAGTGCATCTTCGTTCTATCTACGCGAGACGACTGTACCAACATGGCGCCAATGTTCCATTGTAGCATCAATTAAATTAATCAATTTTAAGGCAAACTTCTACAATAAATCAACAAATAGACCAAGAGAAAATCCTACGAAGTAATTTTTTGTGCCAAGTTTGATAATAATAAATGGAAATATGTACTATTAATTAGAAAATAAATATTTCGAAATAGACGATTATATCAAAAAACACGTAAACAGTGCGTAACATAAGTGTTCCCAAATTGGTACGGCAGTCAAGAATGGATTAACAGGAAGAATCAGCAGTTGAATCATAATTATTATAAACAAAAAGTGACAAATTTTAGTTATCATTAAAATCGATTCAAGATTTTGGAAGACGCCAGGCGCCATCTATCAACACGTAGTGGATCCAATATTTACGAGTCTTTACTACTCACCGCTAGATGGAAACATTCCTTTATTGACGCGCTGTTTATTATCAGTTTAACAAACGCCACCTACCAAGCAGTAAGTAAATCTTACAACCTTGGCTTGAATTACCGTTGCGTTAGATGGAAATAGAAGTACTTTATTGGACATTTTTAAACTGTAAATTGTGAAAATTGAATGTAAATAAATAATACAAAATGGAAGAGATGATGAGAATGCTTAAAGAGATCCAAATAGATATGCAAGATCAAAAACAAGAAATGAATAAAATACAAGACAATTTACAAAAAATTAACGAAAATATAAACCAAAAATTTGAAAATATTGAATCTAAAACCAAAGCATTAGAAGAAAAACTAGAAAAACAGCAGGCACGCATAGATATATTAGAACAACAAACGAAAAAAAGGAATTTATTACTTTTTGGGCTTGAGGAAAAAGAAAGATATTATAGTGAGCTGGAAGATACTGTAATTAATATAATAAATAAAAAGATGAAAATATCATGTGAAAAAAGGGACATAGAGTTGGTGAGAAGATTGGGGAAAAAGAATGGAAATGTTAGACCTGTTGTCTTGACTTTAACTACTATGGGCTTAAAAATTCAAATCTTGAGGAATAAATCTTTATTAAAGGATACGCCTATATACATAAAAGAAGATTTTTCACTTAAGGTTCTGCAAAAAAGGAAGGAACTACAAGAAGAATTCATAGCTAGAAGAGAACAAGGGGAAAAAGTTATTCTGAAATATGATAAAATTGTATCTTTAAGCAGTAAACCCCCCAGAAAATACGAATCGAAAACCAGCCAAAGAAGTCCAAGAACAAGATATAATAAAAGAAAACCAAACACGTCTCCCGAGACTCTACCACCAGATCAGCCCAGCTCTTCTAACATTCATAAAAAGAATAGGACAACTATAGAGTCTTACATGACATCCAATAACACTCTATCAAGCCCTACAATATCAACACCACGAACTTAGCAACGAAAGGCCTCTCTCCTACCAGAATACGAAAAACCTATATTAAATAATAATATCTCTCCCAAGCCGGTTGGTCCCCGAGGGAGTAGTAGACCGTCACCCTCCACCCTTACCGTCATCCAACGCTTATATATTAATACACTCAATGTAAGATCTCTTGTGGGAATAGGACGTCAAGAAGAATTAGAGCACGCTCTACGAAATATTAAGTGGGATATACTAGGTATTTCAGAAGTTAAAAAAGAAGGAACTCACATAGTAGAGCATGACGAGTATATTCTACTCTACACAGGAAAGAAAAGTGGGAGAAATGGAGTAGGATTTATGGTTAAACAAAAATTAAAAAATTATATAACCAATTTTAACACCATTTCAGATAGAGTCGCTAGATTAGACATATGTATAGAACGTACCTCAATTACCATCATACAAGTTTACTCGCCCACGGAAAAGTCATCTGGAGAGGAACTAGAATGTTTTTACAATGACATAACATTAGCTCTGGAAAATACTCTTTCAAAAACATTTATAATAGGTGACTTCAATGCGAAGATTGGTCAGGCAACTCCCGAAGATATCACTGTAATGGGCCCCTGGGGATATGGAGTCCGAAATAAAAGAGGATCTAGGCTTATTGACTTCTGCTTTGAAAATCAACTCTACATCATGAATACTCACTTTAATAAAAAATCTAAACAAAAGTGGACGTGGCGATCGCCAGACGGACAAACTTTAAATGAAATTGATTTCTTTATTGTTAGAAAAAGCGACGTTCCCTCAATACAAAATATAGAAGTCATTGGCACCTCACATCCAACTGACCATAGAATGATTAGAGCAACATTTTCCGTTTATGTAAAAATACAAAAATCAAGAAAAGCGTTTCGAAAAAAGCAATCCGGATACCTACCCATTGAATGCGAGCATCTGAAAAATACTTTTATAGAGCTATCAAAGGCAAATGAAATCTCAAATGATATTCAAAAAACTTATACAAATCTGATATGCACAATCCAAGAAAGTGTCAATGAACTACCAAAAGTAAAGAATGAAAATAGGACCGAACATATGCTAACAGAGGATATAAGAAAATTGATATCAGAAAGAACAAAGCTCAGAGAAAAATCACTTAAAACAGCTTCGGAAAAGAAACAACTAAAACATTTATATAAGAAAATAAAGAAGCGTTTAAAACAAAATAAACAAAACTATAGAATAAAAATATTGCAAGAAGAGTTAGAGAAACGTAGATCTATCAAACGGGGAAATAAACGTTTACAAAACACTAAAGAATGGATACCAATACTTAAAACTAAAAAAGGCACATCAACTACGAATAGAAACTCAATTTTAACAACAGCTACTGAATTTTATCAAAACTTATATAAACTACCAGAGTCATATAAAATAGACTCTACATTTAGAGAGCCTAACTTGGTAGAGATTCCTACTTTTTTAGAAAGCGAAATCCGACAGGTTATCAGTTCCCTGAAGTCAATGAAAAGCCCTGGAGAAGACGGAGTAACAAACGACACTATTAAAACTATGATAGAGCCTATTACTCCAACCTTAACCAAACTCTTTAACAACATCATGCTTCAAGAAAAAATACCGGAACAGTGGGAAACTTCCATTATAAGACTACTCTATAAAAAGGGAAACCCCCAAGATATTAATAACTATAGACCAATCAGTCTTCTGCAGGCAACCTACAAGATATTTACTAAAGTCATACTCGGCAGACTAAAAAGAGAGCTCGACTTCCAACAACCACGAGAACAGGCAGGCTTCCGGAGCAATTACTCTACCTTAGATCATATTTTCACTTTAAAACAAGTTATAGAGAAATATGTAGAGTATAGAAAAACTTTGTATGTAGCGTTTGTGGACTACACTAAGGCGTTTGATTCAATTTTTTACGAGGCTCTATGGGCTGCCCTGAGAGATCAGAACATACCTACAAAATACATAAACGTCCTTAAAGAAATTTACTCAAAAAGTAAAGGTCTTATAAAACTCGAGAAAAAAGGTAGAGTTTTCAATGTAGAGCGCGGAGTAAAACAAGGAGACCCGATCTCTCCAAATCTTTTCACAGCTCTCTTAGAACATATCTTTAGAAAATTGGATTGGAATGGCCTAGGGATAAATATAAACGGAGAAAATTTAAACCATCTTCGCTTCGCAGATGACATAGTTATTGTTGCAGAAAATTATGAACAACTTTTATATATGTTGAAAACTCTAGATTTCCATAGCAGAGAGTGTGGCTTAGAAATGAACCCCGAAAAAACTTGCGTAATGACAAACGGAGATAAGCATTTAGTGCAAATACAAGAAAAAAATATAACATATGTTGAGAAATATGTGTACTTAGGCCAAACCATATCCTTTACGGGGCACTATGCTGAAGAAGTGGAAAGGAGAATCAAGAAAGCATGGGTCGCATACTGGTCCTTAAAACACATTTTCAAGTCACACTTAGACATGAAACTGAAGAAGGTAGCTCTAGACTCTGTTGTAACTCCAACACTTCTATACGGTTGCCAAACATGGCCAATTACTATGGACATAATACATAAAATACAGGTTACTCAGAGAGCTATGGAAAGAAGTATGCTAGGCCTAAAACTAAAAGACAAAATTAGGAACAAGTTAATAAGAAAGAAAACAAAAATTATTGACGCGGCAAAACTAGCATGTCTCCTTAAATGGCGCTGGGCCGGACACATAGCAAGAGCAACCGATGGACGTTGGACGGAAAAAATTCTGCATTGGTACCCACGTGACGCGCGCCGACCCAGAGGCCGGCCGCGGCGTCGCTGGCACGATGACATTGCAGAGTTGGCGGGAAACACCTGGACCAGGCTGGCGAGAGATAGACACGTATGGAAAGGGATGGAGGAGGCCTATGCCCAAAAATGGGCTTTCCAATGACATAATACAATGTAATAACTAACAGTGACACTATAAATTTATGACATTATTTTACATGATTAATTAACTAACTAAATTAGGTAGACACTACAATTTAAATGGCTGACTAATAATAATGATAATCAGTAACTTTTATATAGCTTTACTATTTTATTTTAATTTTTTGACCTAATTTTTCGACATGTACCTACACAATATTTTAAATGTATCCATCCATCCATCCATCAGCCTGTATGCGTCCACTGCTGGACATAGGCCTTTCCAAGAGCGCGCCACCAAACACGGTCCTCCGCCTTCCTCATCCACCCGCTCCCCGCCACCTTCTTCAGGTCATCGGTCCAGCGGGCAGGAGGTCGTCCCACACTGCGCTTACCGGTACGCGGTCTCCACTCCAGAACACGTCTGCCCCATCGGCCGTCGGTTCTGCGACAGACATGACCTGCCCATTGCCACTTCAGCTTGCTAATCCTTTGAGCTATGTCGGTCGCTTTTGTTCTTCTGCGAATTTCCTCGTTCCGGATTTTATCCCTGAGTGTGATACCCAACATAGCTCGCTCCATAGCGCGCTGAGCGACCTTTAGTTTGTGGACGAGGCCAACTGTCAGTGTCCACGTTTCTGCTCCATACGTCATCACAGGTAGGACGCACTGGACGCATTTTAAATGTATGACGATGTGATTATTTCATATTTATTTTTTTAACTTTTGGAATTGTGAATCTTAATATGCCTCTAATTGTCATAATAAAATCTAATAATTGTAATTCGTGTGATTGTGTATAAAGTGATAATTGTAATACATTGGAATAAAGGCTTTATTATTATTATTATTATTATTATAGATATAGATATGTATCGCACAAAATGGCCGTAATAAGAAGGGGTTCAAAACCCCCCCCCCCCCCCCCCCCCCCCAAATACTAGGCACGATACTAAATAATAATTTTTAAAATGTATTAGATACTCGTTCTTTAAATTCAGAGTCGCGTGGCATGAAGAAATTGTCAATGATGTTATTACCTATAATATTTCACGTCGGCGCCACGTCAACATGGCTGGTACTGACAGCATTGATGGCGGCAAAATCTGTCGCCATTGGAATCATGCTGCTCGTTTTCAAAATCGCCGTCAGTTCTGCTAAGGTAAGTTAAAAAAAAAAAATTCTTATCATCAACGTCAACCTATGGATGTTAAGATTATGATACGCCTCGTGTTCAGATTAGTCTTTTTGTTTTGTGCGTATTTAACTACAGTGGACCCCCGGTAATCCGGCCCCTGTCTAATCCGGCATCCCCTGGGTGAAAGTTTGTATGTGTGTGTGTGTGTGTGTGTGTGTGTGTGTGTGTGTGTGTGTGTGTGTATGTATGTTTGTTACTCCTTCACGCAAAAACTACTGGACGGATTTGGCTGAAATTTGGTATGGAGATAGATAATATCCAGGATTAGCACATAGGCTACTTTTTATCTCGGAAAATCAAAGAGTTCCCACGGGATTTCAAAGAATTTAAATCCACGCGGACGAAGTCGCGGGCATCATCTAGTAACATATAGAACCTTATCATTATATCTGTAATTTTTCGTATCACAAGGTGGTTAGTTACTCTTTTGTAAAAAAATCCGGACTATAGGGGCGCAGGCAGTACTCTATAATCCGACAAATTCGATAGTTCGACAATGTCCTGCAAAACGATTGTCGGATTACCGCGGGTCCACTATATTTGGTTTTTTTACCTGACTACGTAAAAGGAAGGGTTATGATTTTAGCAGTCAATGTGTGTAGGTTTGTATTTATGTGTGTTCCACCGTAGCGCCTAAACTACTGAGCCGATTTTGATGGTTGAGGTGCCAATCGGTTCGTTATTATGGTCCGGGTGACATAGACACACATTTTAAAAGAAAAAAATAGATCTGACGGATGTTACATCCAAAAAAGTGGATGGGGTCTCCCAAAATTTTTTTTGCTATTGTATCGAATGTGATATCAAATGAAAGAGGAAATAATTCCGATTTCATAAATATATTAATATATATAGTACAATGTTAAAATACACCGAGCGACAGAAAAACAATTTTATATTATTTATTATTATTTATTTGTACCAGAAACTTACGTCTGTCCACAAAAACGTGGACAGGGAAGCACTTATCTATAAGAGATCTCTACCAGTGAGCCAATGACCCTTGGAACTATATACTATATCTAACGCTATCTATCGGCAGTTCGCGGGTAGTAGTCGGGTTTTAGTGCTGTTTAACTTTATTTTCTACTAGCTGATACCCGCGACTTTGTTCGCGTGGATGTAGGTTTTTTAAAATTCCCGTGGGAACTCTTTTATTTTCCGGGATAAAAAGTAACCTGTGTGCTAATCCAGGGTATAATCTATCTCCATTCTAAATTTCAGCCCAATCCGTCCAGTAGTTTTTGCGTGAAGGAGTAACAAACATACACACACACACACACACACACATACAAACTTTCTCCTTTATAATATTAGTGTGATACTTCACAGGTGGCATCTTTCTTCACAGCGTGGAAGCATAATCACCCTCACCACGACTCCTGGACTCCACATTACGAACATGGTAAGTAGGCATAGAAAAATGCAATTACTTATAACAAGTGTAAATTAAAAATTTATAACACCCCCGATAAGTGAAGGTTACAGTAACTAGAAAAGAGCTGATAACTTTCAAACGGCTGAACCGATTTTGCTTGGATTATTAGCTAAGAACACTCTCGATCAAGCAACTAAATTAACTAGGAGCTACGATGCCACAGACAGATACACAGATTCACAGATACACACGTCAAACTTATAACACCCCTCTTTCTGAGTCGGGGTTAGCAAAATCTTATTTCAATACCTACCACTTAAATATTAGATGACTAGCTGATGCCCGCAACTTCATTCGCGTGGATATAGGTTTTTTTTAAAATCCCGTAGAAACTCTTTAATTTTCGGGATAAACAGTAGCCCCATCTGTCTCCATCTAAATTTCAGCCCAATCGGCCCAGTAGTTTTTGAGTTGAACAGTAACAAACGTACTCACATACACACTTTATAATATTAGTGTGAAGTGTGTGATGCCCGCGAACTTGATTAGAAACCGAATACAAATTTTACAACCCGTGAATTTAATTCATAATACCGGATGATGCCGGCAATTTCATCTACGTGTTTTAGATTTTTTAACCCCGTGAGAACTCATTTTCCGGGATAAAAAGTAACTTACATCCGTGTCCGGGATGCAAGCTATCTCTGTCCCGAACGTTAAAATCGGTTAACAAGATGAGTCGTGAAAAGGCAACAGACAAACGGACAGACACACTTTCGCAATTATCACTATTGTTTTAATCCGTTTTTGCTTGCAGGTCACTACCGCAGCATAGACGATTCCGGTAAGTTCCATCCATACTAATGTTATCAATGCGAAAGTTTGTCTGTCTGTTACCTTTTCACCGCGTGGCTAACAGATTTTGACGTTTGACTCAAAATAGAGAAGAATTCCTCGTTTTTATCCCGGAAAATCAAAGAATTTCCGCGGCATTTTCACCCGACTTTCGAAAAAAAATACCTACCTGATTCAGGTCATATTAATTCGTCGCGTACCCATTTTCCGAGTTTCTAAAAGAAAATACCTACCTGATTCAGTGCATATTAATTCTTTGGTCGCGTACCTGTTTCCGGATCGTTTTCCGTGATTTTTAGCTGTCTATGTATGTATGATGTATGTTTGTAACTAAATTATGTGTGTTCCACCGTAGCGCCTAAACTACTGTGCCGATTTTGATGAATGAGGTGTCAATTGATACGTCGTAAAAGTCCGTTTGACAAAGGCTATATTTTATACGAAAAAAACCATAGACTTACGAAAAAAAAACTGACCTAACGGATGTTACATGAAAAAAAGTGGGGGTCTCCAAAAATTTTTTTTTGCTATTGTATCGAGTGGGGTGTCTAATGAAAGAGGAGAAAATTCTGAGTTCATGAATATAAAATTAAAATATACCAAGCGACAGAAAAACTCTACTCTACCTACTAATGTTTCAAAGTTTATTAAGACGATCGTAGTCGAGTTTTAGTTTTTAACTTTACCTTGTTCCTTATTTATTTTTAACCCCCGACCCAAAAAGCGGGGTGTTATAAGTCTGACGTGTGTATCTGTGTACCTATCTGCTGTGGCATCGTAGCTCCTAAACTAATGAACCGATTTTAATTCAGTTTTTTTTTTGTTTGGAAGGTGGCTTGATCGAGAGTGTTCTTAGCTATGATGATTAAAATGATGTTTCGGAAAACTCAGTTATTTTGGATCGTAGGCGCGGAATAGTTATAATCCAAGATAATCGGTTCAGCCGTTTGAAAGTTATCAGCTCTTTTCTAGTTACTGTAACCTTCACTTGTCGGGGTGTTATAATTTTTTAATTTACACTTGTGTGATTTCAGGATCTCACAGCGATTCACATTATGTTTCATACAACCCTGATCCAGTGTGGAACACAGAGTACAAGACTTTACCTAGTAGCCTGGACTCCGACCATTATGAAGAGGCTCATTTGGAAGAGAAAATTGATAAGAAAGCATAGTTATATCATCAACAACCCCTAAACGGCAATCTGTACCTAACCTGTCGATAAGTTAAAGTCAAAGTCAAAGTCAAAATCATTTATTCAAAGTAGGTACAATTGTACTCCTTTTGATGGTCGAAATTGTTAAACTTGTACGATATAGTGGTGATAATTAATTACGTCACTTAAAACTAAAGCTACGAGCTTATTAAGCAAGTAGCAACTTAATTCATCAAAAACTAGAGGATGCCCGCGACTTCGTCCGCGTGGATTTAGGTTTTTAAAAATCCCGTGGGAACCCTTTGATTTTCCGGGATAAAATGCCTATGTCAATAAAGGGACGCAAGCTACCTCGGTACCTTTCATCAAATCGGTTAAGCGGATGGGTCTTTCGGAATCCCGTGGGAACTGTTTGATTTTCCGGGATAAAAAGTAGCCTATGTCCGTCCCTGGTATATAAGCTGACCCTGTACCTTTCGTCAGAATCGGTTAAACTGAAAAGGTAGCAGACAGACAGACGGACACACTTTCGCATTTATAATATTAGTATGGATAAAAAATGTTTTTTTCACCGAATATGAAACGTTAGCAACATTTCATATTCGTCGAAAAAGACCAGTAGCTTCATTCATTTTGAAAGCGCCACTAACTTGTATATTTATATCCATATCCATACTAATAATACATCCATGCTAAAGGTTGCCTGGTAGAGATTGTTCTAAGCAATAAGGCCGCCTTTGCACACAATTGTTTTTTCTGTGTTATGTTCCTTTACATGTGTTTTTGTGTGTAACAAAGACTTTTATCTATCTATCTATGTAATATCATAAATGCGAAAGTGTGTCTGTTCGTCTGTCTGCTAGCTTTTCACGGCCCAACAGTGTAACCGATTCTGATGAGATTTGGTACATAGTTAGCTTACATCCCGGAAATTGACATAGGCAACTTTTTATCCCGGAAAAGCTGAGCTCCCACGGGATTTTAAAAAAACCTAAATCCACGCGGACGAAGTCGCGGACATCATCTAGTTGACAATAATTTCATTTTAGCATAACATAAATAAGCACACCTATTATATTAAAGTTTGTATATGTGTGTGTGTATGTTTGTTACTCCTTCACGCAAAAACTACTGGACGGATTTGACTGGGAATGGAGATAGATAATATCCAGGATTAGCACATAGGCTACTTTTTATCCCGGAAAATCAAAGAGTTCCCACGGGATTTTGAAAAACCTAAGTCCACGCGGACGAAGTCGCGGGCATCATCTAGTAGTTATATAATACCTGTAGTTGGATTATCATGATCAACCCATCGCCGGCTCACTACTGAGTACGGGTCTCCTCTTAGAATGAGAATGGTTTGGTCATAGTCCACCAAGTGTGGATTGATAGACTTCACACACCTTTGAGAACATTATGGAGAACTCTCAGGCATGCAGGTTTCCTCACGATGTTTTTCTTTGCCGTTCACACAAGCTGCGTAAGCGTATACGTAGCGCGTACCATTGCGTTGTAATGTATGGAACTGTATGAAACATGGCGCAGCGCTTGCGTAAAGAGTGGACGTATGCGTAACCAGGTGTGTTAGCGGTTTACGCGCGTTACTACGCACGTGTCACGTGTACGCAATTGGTTTGAATCGGCCTTTATAGCTTAAAACGCACACAACTCCGAGAAGTTAGTGGTTTTTTAAACTGATTTTACGGCTCTGGGAACCACAGACCATTAAGCTATTCACTGCTGTACCAAATACCTGTTATTAACTAGTTGTAATATTTATTTCAATGTAATAGATCTTAATTTATTTAAAAAAACTGCATTTATGTAAATATATAACTTTATTTATTTCAATAAATAATATATTCTTTTACAACTGTATATATTTCAACATGTTTTATTTTCCTTAAAAAAATTATATAAACATTTTTTTATACCAAAAAATCATCAAAAATACACATTTTTTACCAAAAATAAAATAAAATAGAGAGCATAACACAAACAATATGTAAAAATCAGGTAAATTATACAAAAAAAATAGGTACATGAGATTCTTAAAAAAAATCGTAAAAATTAAAGCAAAAGTTTGTGATGGAATAAAAATTATTGTAAACATAATTTGTAAATAATTATATCGCTAAAAAATCTAGTTTTTCTTAATGGGACGGATGCACAAGTCTTTTCGTTGTTTTTCAATAAAAAGGCTATATCAAAATTATTATAAATAAATATTATCCTTAAAAACTATATATTACATATTTTGGAATGATAAAATATATCACAATATTTTACAAAAAAAATCTCAAAAAATATCAGATCTTGAAATTCAAGACTATTTGTATATAGTTACATTTTATATAACACAATATAACAATATATAACATTATTAAATATAACATTATTTTGTGATATCAAATTTAAAAATTAAATATAAATAAACATGTTATGGCATGGTACATTTGGTAAAGAAATGATTTTTCACAATAAGTTTTTATTTTAGCACATTTTTTCATGTAAAAAAGTTAGCAACAAATATTATTGTCGAAACTCGATATCTTTTTATATACTGTTTAAATAAACGAACTACTTTTGATTAAAAAAACTATACATTCAGAAGTTTATGTATATTTTTTATATCGGTTTGAACGATGTTTTTTTTTTCTAAAATATCAGGGATAGATCTGGGACCCGATGTCTACAAATCGACCTTTTTTTATTGGGATGAATTTTTTTTATCCCAAGTCAATCGTTTTTTTTTTTACATAATATTCAGTATATATTTCAACTTCATATCTCAAGCCGTTTCCGAAAGCCGTGCCGCCAAGCGATGAAGCGTTCCGGTACGATGCCGTGTAGAAACCAAAGGGGTATGGGTTTAATGAACACTGCCATACCCCTTCCAGGTTAGCCCGCTTCCATCTTAGACTGCATCACTTACCACCAGGTGAGATTGCAGTCAAGGGCTAACTTGTATCTGAATTTTAAAAAAAGCGAGAAAACAACCCATGGACGACGGGCAACAAACTGGTGTATGGGTTCCGTTTTTCCATTACGTGTGTTTTCCAGTACGGAACCCTAGAAAAAAAAATTTTTTTTTGTTCAAAATGGTTTTTTTTTTGTTTTAATAACTCACCCTATCAGGGTTACAATAGTAAATAGACCCATCAAAAACCGGGGTTTTGCCGAAAATCGGCTATTTTTTTTTACACATCAGTTTTTCGCCTAAAATTCATTAAAAAAATCCCATCAAACCTCCAAATCGGCTAATCTCCGAAAACAGACCCCTATAAATATGCAGAGTGTTATCAGAATGGAATCGCTAACCAAACCCAAAACACTGTTTGAAAACCAGCTATATCTGACTTTCTTTTTTGACAGTCTCCGTTTGTCAACTGTCAATTTTTTCGGCCACGATTCGAAATTTGACTGGATCGCTTGACATTGGCTGTCAAACCATTTGCGCGCGAAATTGTTGGAGCTTTTCGCTTGTATGCAGATCTCGATTTTGTCGCCATTTTGGTTATTTTTGAGTGCATTTTGGAAATCTTTATCAATGTTTATTGTTAACGAACGGAGGTTGTATGCTATATCTTGGCTGAATAGTAAGTTATTTGATTTGTCCCGAACGTATATATAAAAGTCTGCGACGTCGTCCGTCGTTGATACATACCAGAATGCATATATTGCGGTTTGTGAACTGAAAAAAATATATAAAAAAATTAAATCGGCCGTGAACTGCTTGAATACTGCCTACTGGGCAAGTACAACGTTCAAAAACATTAACCCATTGCCGACACACTACTGAGTACGGGTCTCGTCTCAGAATGGGAAGGGTTCGGCATAGTTCTACCACGCTGGCCAAGTGCGGATCGGCAGACTTCACACACCTTTGAGAACATTATGGAGAACTCTAAGGCATGCAGGTTTCCTCACGATGTTTTCCTTCACCGTTAAAGCAAGCGATATTTAATAACAAAAGTCAAAGTCAAGTCAAAATCATTTATTCAAAGTAGGTACATTTGTACCTACTCCTTTTGATGGTCGAAATTGTTAAATTTGTACAATATAAAGGTGATAATTAGTTACGTAACTTAAAAGCTACAAGGGTTCCAAACGCGCCCAAGTCTGAGAAGAGCCCATAACAAACTCAGCACTAACTTATACCTAAGTAAGTCCAAAAAGTTAAGAGGTGCTTGCGATTCTGTCAAAAATCGATCAAGTGTGAGTCGGACTCAAACACGAAGGGTTCCGTACAACGAACAATAAATAATACTTTTTGTTTTTTTTAATTTTCATGGCGACCATTTTTCATTTTTAATTATTTGTTGTTAGCACCAATAGAAATACACTGTGAAAAATTCAAGTCTCTACCTATTACGGTTCACGAGATACAGTCCGCTGACAGACAGACGGACGAACAGTGGAGGTTTAATAATAAGGTCCCGTTGGTATCCGGGTACGGAACCAGTAAATTATATAAAGAAATTGGAAAAATATATACTTACTATTGTATATCTCTAAACAAAACATCAGGTTCCGAAGTAAAATCGAATTCAGTGTTGCCATACGCCCTTATTTTGTCATTCAATTCAACATTGCTAGCACACAATAATCGATCTTCATTTAATTCCAAAAAGTTCTCATCTTCCAAAGAAGGCGGTTCGAAACAGACTAGATTTTTGTATTTCTCATCGTTTTTCAAAATGGACTCCGGTAATTTATGTAAATAGTGCTTTAGCGGGCGAGTGAAGCAATCACATTTTAGTTTGTTGTCTGGAAAAATAGGAATGAATCAAACAAATGAAGTGAAACAGAAATAAATTAAATGAATGACGTCAATCAAAAGTGAATAAATGAAATCAAATATAAATAAATGAAGTCAAATAGAAATAAATTAAATTGTTGTTTTCATTTGGAAATAGAAAGGTAAATAGGAACTGCTAATATGTATTCTTACCGCGAACTAATAAAATGAAACGATTACACTAGTGAAAAACTAAAGGCGGAAACAACACGGACATTAAGGACTACCTGACGGATAAGGATATTTTTAATTGTTTACAATGACTGATTTGTGTTTTTATTATGTTAAAGTCAAAGTCAAAATCATTTATTCAAAGTAGGTACAATTGTACTCCTTTAGATGGTTGAAATTGTTAAATCTGTACGATATAGTGGTGATAATTAATTATAGCTGCTGTGTATTGCTATGGATGCAAGGCTTTTTGGCTTTAACAGTACTGTATGTGTGATTTTCGCAAAATATAAAAAAATAATTACGTCACTTAAAACATTGACATTTTATACTTAATCTTTATTATTTTATACTTTACTTGTCTAAAGTCTATTCGTTAACTTAATACATATTAAGTTTACATGTATTTTAATCTTGACTTTTTATTTAATTTAATCTAAGGTAATATTCAAACAACACTTTACAGTGGTAAAAAAATTATGGGACACGCCCGATGTTTTGTTTCCGCCTTAGACTCTGAGGGTGAGATCTATAGAGCGCGCTCTGCCTTTGCTTAGACTTAAGACAGAGTTAAAACGAGACAGAGCTATATCTCTCACATAAATCTGTCTCGTTTTAACTCAATCTTAAGTCAGAGCAAAGTCAAAGTGCGCTTTTTATAGATTTCAGCCTAAGTCTTCTTTAAGTCTAAGCAAAGGCAGAGCGCGCTCTATAGATCTCACCCTTAAAGACAGAGTTAAAACGAGACAGAGCTATATCTGTCACATAAATCTGTCTCGTTTTAACTCAATCTTAAGTCAGAGCAAAGTCAAAGTGCGCTTTATAGATTTCAGCCTTAGTTACACATGTCTCCGGGAAGTTTACATTTTAAGTCAGTTGAGAGAAGACAATTTTATCGCAGAAAAACAATGAGTTCCCACGGGATTTGTGCATAATCTAAATCCAAGCGGACGAAGTCGCGGTTATCAACTAGTCTGATGTTACTTACTCTCGAAATACACCATCAAGTTCTTGTCTCGGATCTTCTTAACTAACTGAGGATAGAAACTAGTCAGCAAGTTGTTCCTTAGATCTAGAACTTTCAAATGACTAGCGTTAGCCAAAATCTCTATTGGTAGCTTCTCTAATGTGTTGTTTTGTAAGTATATCTCTGTTATGTTTTCAGGTAGGTTGAATTTTGTATCGGCTGTGAACAAATAAGATTTTGATAAACACAAAAAACCGGCCAAATGCGAGTCAGACTAGCGCACCGAGGATTCCGTACTCGGGTATTTTTACCGACATTTTGCACGATAAATCAAAAACTATTATGAAAAACTATTTTTTTTTTTGTGATTTAACCACGAATCGGTTTTTGGATTTTTCCCTTTTTGTGCTATAATTAAGACCTACCTATCTGCTTTTCATGATTCTAGGTCAACGGGAAGTACCCTATAGGTTTTCTTGACAGACACGACATGGACAGACGGATAGTCAGACAACAGTGATCTTATAAGGGTTCCGTATTTCCTTTTGAGGTACGGAACCCTAATTAATATAATCATTAATCATTATAAATTATAATCAACCCATCGCCAGCCCACTACTGAGCACGGATCTCTTCTCATAATGAGAAGGTTTTAGGCAAAGGTCCACCACGCTGGCCAATTGCGGATTGGCAGACTTCACACACCTTTGAGAACATTAAGGAGAACTCTCAAGCATGCAGGTTTCCTCACGATGTATTCCTTCACCGTTAAAACAAGTTATGATATTTACTTAATTGCTTTAAAATTAACATAGTTTTTATACTTACATGTTCTTGAAACTAAATCTTTTAATTGGTTGTTTGATAAATCCAAAACTTCTAGTGATGTTAAATTGCCTAAAACATCTGAAATAGAAAATGAATTAAGTATATTTAGTGTAACTCAACTATTCAATCAGTATTTTTAACTATTTGAAGTAATTCAACTTTTCTTGATAGTACTTTATTTAAAAAAAATAAGTTAATTGTTACTCAATTCAACTTTTCCCTTAGTATATTGTAAGTCAATTCAACTTTTTTCTTTTTCAAGCCTTATACTTCGACATTTGCATAATTTTTTCAAAACTTTCTTAAAAATTGTTTTAAAATTCTAAGATTTAATAAAATAAATGTTAACATACTGTTCCTAATATCATTGATGTAATTATTAGATAAGTCCAATTTCTTCAACTTTTTCGCGCCAAAAGTGATGTCAAATGTAACTACGGGTATCTCATTGTAACTCAGATCTACTTCCATCAGTCTGTACGGTATCCAAGGGTTGGCAGGAAACATCTTTCTTGAGAGAAATCCGAAATGATTATGACTTAGGTTTACCTGAAATCACACTAATATTATAAAGGCGAAAGTTTGTATATGTGTGTGTGTGTGTGTGTGTGTGTGTGTGTGTGTGTGTGTGTGTGTGTGTGTGTGTGTGTGTGTGTGTGTGTGTGTGTGTGTGTGTGTGTGTGTGTGTGTTTGTTACTCCTTCACGCAAAAACTACTGGACGGATTTGGCTGAAATTTGGAATAGAGATAGGTAATATCCTGGATTAGCACATAGGCTACTTTTTATCCCGGAAAATCAAAGAGTTCCCACGGGATTTCACAAAACCTAAATCCACGCGGGCGAAGTCGCGGGCATCGGCTAGTAAGTGAATATTTTGAAAATAATCCACTACAGTAACCATAAACACATCTTGGAAACTTCTCTAAGATGATATCTGTGTATCATTCAAAATCGAATCAAAATCGGTACAGTTTAATTTTATAAAAATAGGTCTAGCCGTTAAGAGAAACATATATTAGGCGCAGCGCCGATTAGTAGAGCTGTCTAAATATTTCTAGGGTGATAAGTAGCTATGAGAATCGCAATAAAATCGGTCGTGTAGTCTTTGAGAAAAATAGTTATAGATGTACATTCAAATATACATACAAGTACAACCTCCAACATCAAACTCTTAGACCCTCTTTTCATCTCCGATGTTGGTTAAACCCAAAAATAAAGATTTAAAAGTTTCTAAAAGTCTACTTTGCAAAAAGAGGTAAAATAAAGTAAAAAAACTTGAATTAGATAAATTAAATGTACTATAAAAACAAGGATGAATTAAATAAATGAAATGAAATAAAAATAAATAAAGCCAAATAAGAATATTATATTAAATAATTATTCATTCATATCTTTTAACTAAAACTGGAGGGTAAAAAACGAAAATCTTACTTACCATTTCAAGTGAGAGACAATCGTCCAAAAGTCCATTAGTTTTGTTGTCAATTTTGTCCAAACTATTGTATGAAAGATCCAACCTCCTGTAACGAAAACACTTGCAATTTACTATATTAAGATATGGATTTACGAGACCATTCATATAAAGAAACAATAGTCTAAATATATAAAATCAAAAGTTGACAGACTGACTTGACTGTCTGACCTACCAACGCACAGCTCAAACTTTTTTTTTTAATTTATAGAGTAGCTCTTGGCTGCAATCAGACCTTCTAGCAAGTGATGATGCAGCCTAAGATGGAGCGCGCTTGTCTAGAAGATGCTTAATCACTTTTGACTTGACTTATTTTAAAGTTTTTTTTTGAAAATTTAACCTTTAAGGGGGTCAAATTGGGGACAAAGTCGCGGACGTAAACTAGTAAACCATAAACACACCTCAAAGCAACTAATCCCTTGAACACTTCATTCTGTATGTGTGCAAGTCTGTTCCCTCTCAACGACAAATCTAGCAACTGCTGCATCCCGTCGAACGATTTTTGACCCAAGTCGCTCAACTGGTTGTGCGATAAATCCAGTTTGAATGTCGTTGGTAGATTTCCGAAAGCCGATTTCGATAGAGAAGTCATGTTGTTGTGCTGAAAAGAAATAACAAATGATTCAAAAAGTTTTTCAAAAGACCCCCTACTGCGGTTTGCACCGCATTTTTTTATTCGCAAAAAAACATCATTTTTTTTAATTAAAAATGTTTAAAAATAAAATAATAAAAACAACAAAAAATTGAAAATAAAAATGTAATAAATTTGCGTTTCAGGACCTTTGCACACCACGTTTTTTAAACGCGCCGTTGACGAGCGTTTTAGAAACGTGCGTCGACGGCGCGTTTTTATTCTACAGAGCAGTTTGTTGTCGTTTGTATCGATACACTCACGCGTCAGCATCGTGTTTATATAGATTCAAACGCGCGACACCGGCGCGTCTGTATCGCTACACACGCGCGTTTGCATCGCGTCTGTATCGCTACACACGCGCGTCTGTATCGATTCAAACGCGTGTTAGAATTTATACAGGTGCGCAAAGGTCTACAGGTTGCGCCTTACTCGCGTGCGTATCGCGACTGTATCACTACAAACGCGCGTTAACGGCGCGTTTAAAAAACGTGGTGTGTAAAGGCTCTTAGAAACTCTGAAATTTTTAAGAGACACCTCCAATAAGTATTCTAGGAGTCAGTAATAAATTAAACGAACTTACCTGTAAATATAAGTACTGTAAACTAGTCAAAGTATTCAACGCTTCCCAGGGCGGTTTAGTCAACCCGTTGGCCGACAAATCCAGCGACTGCAGCGTCAGTAGACTAGAAAACGCGTCGTGGTTCAACCGGTCTTCCAACATGTTGTGAGACAAGTTCAGTCGGAGCAACGCGTTCATACTTGGCCATGTACTTATTTTGATTTCACTTAGGTTGTTATGTGCGAAGTTTAGCTCTCTAAAACACAAGTGTAAATTAAAAATTTATACCAAGTGAAGGTTACAGTAATTAGAAAAGAGCTGATAACTTTCAAACGGCTGAACCGATTTTCTTGGATTATAGCTAAGAACACTCTCGATCAAGCCACCTTTCAAACAAAAAAAATTGGTTGTCTAGATACTCAGATAAACAGATACACATGTCAAACTTATAACACCCTTATCGATAGTTTAGTTTGTTATTTGTGCGTGTCACCCTTTTCCTCTAACTGCACCTCACCCCGAGAGAGGTCAGGTGAATGAATTTTGCTTGAGATACAAGATTTTTTAGTCAAAAACCGCAAAGTGAAAATTGCAAAGCCGTCGGTCCTGCGCTTGATCTCTCTCCGGTCGTGTCAGATTTCCGTCCCATCGGGCTATGAGAGCAAATTGACGTTTGGAATTACGCTTATTTTTGGCAAGAAAAACATTTTTTACACATACTAAAGACATTTGAAATCATTATGAAGTAAAGTGTGATATGAAGTTATTAATTTTTCAATTTTCTAGTTTTTTATATAGTTTTTTTGCGCACGAAGTTGCCTCAAAATTTGCCCTAAGACATCTTTCAAGGGCTACAACTTGTAAAATAAATACAGTTCTACTTTATTAATTGTTTTAGGGCATAGATAACGGAGAAATAAATCGATATTGGCTTAGTTATAGAATATAGATAGATAGATAGAAACACTTTATTGCACACAAAAACACATGTAAAGGATCACAACACAGAAAGAAGAAAACAGAAAAAACAATTGTGTCCAAAGGCGGCCTTATTGCTTGGAGCAATCTCTACCAGGCAACCTTTGCTGAAAGGAGAAGTTCTAGGGTTGGATAGTACCAAGTCGCAAGGAATTTTTTAAAAAGATTTATATAGATGTAGAATCACAAAGAATAGAATAATAGGCGTAATACGTTAGTATGGAGAAGTGTGTAAGTAGTGTACCCTTAAAGAAAGCAAGTATGACGAGTTCTAAGATGGACCACGCTTGCCTAGAAGATGCCTATTCACCCTTGGCTTGAAGGTAGCCAAGTTATACATGGCAGTGTTATGATGATAATGGAAACTTACCCCAAACTAATGGAGATCTGGAATATTCTATCCAAGTTGTTAAAGCTGACATCCAATAGTCTACAACTGGCCAACTTAGCCAGGCTGCCTCTCGACACGTCGACCAACCGGTTGTGCGATAAATCCAGCTCTAGTACTGTGGGAATCGTACCGAATGTTGATGGTTTGATGCGTTCTAGGGAATTGTAGCTTAGGTTAAGGAATCTGGAAATGAAATGAATTTACTTTGCAATTAGTCATTGTAAGGTCTACATCTCCTGAGGATGCTCCGGTGTCGGGGCGAAACGTGCGTCGAGTGGTGTTGGGATTTGTGTGGTGCTGCGTGTGGCTTGCTTGGTGGCTGGCTTTTCCTGCATGTTTATCAGTGGGAGGGCGAGCGGTGCATGTCGCATGCTGCATGTTGCACCATACAGATTTCTTTGGTTTGGCGGATTATAGCAAAATAAGCTTTTGGTTCCTTGTATATCATGGACTTCCGCAAAATAACCCCTGCTTCTATACTACATTTGAAATGAATTTATTTATTTCATTGTAGTACAGCATGTGCCACATATGATGTGTCAAGACTCTACAGCCGATTCGGAAAGAAGATTCTACTGAGAAGAGCCGACAGAAACTCGATAGTTGCTCTTTTTAGGATTCCGTACCTCAAAAGGAAAAACGGAAGCCTTACAGGATCCTTTGTTGTTTGTCTGTCTATCCGTCTGTCGTATCTCTCAAGAAAACCTATAGAGTACTTCCCGTTTACCTAGAATCATGTTTGGCAGGTAGGTATATATTATAGAACAAGTAAAGGAAGAAATCCGAATAATAAGTATTTTCAATTTTCAAGGGGTAATGGGTTGAAATGATAAAAAATTAGACTAAACAAATAACAGGTAAAAACGAATTAAATCTTCGATTGAAACTTACCTTAATGAAAATAGATTTTGAAACACAGCATTGAAAATCTCCGATAGATTATTATGTGATACGTCTACTGTGTGAAGTTCGTACAGTTTGGGAAAAGCAGTTTTCGGGATGGTTGTAATACTGTTGTATGACGCGTTTAGTACTCTTATACCTGTCATATTTTGGATTGGTATCTGGAAGAGAAAAATACAGGTAAGTTACCTGTCATACAAAAACTAATTACTTCATCCATGTACAATGTACATACTATTTATTTTTTCCTCTCTCGTCTGGCTTTACAAAGATTAGCCAATGTCAAGTTTGTAGTTATTTGTAACAAGTTAGTTAAACTATACAAGTATGGACCCCGTCTATGCCGGCGCTCGCCGACATACGCACGGCACCCCCTTAGAGCGCTTTCCAGTCAGTTTTAACAAAAGAAACACTCCGAAAAGGCAGAGCACGCCCGCCAGCTAACACCAACACAGATGAAGTGAACATACTATTATAAATGCGAAAGTGTGTTTATTTTATTTTGGGATTCCGTACCTCAAAAGGCTTAACGTGCATTCCAAGGCAACGAAAAGGCCAAATTTGGACCTCCAAAGTCGATCACCCATCCAGTTACCAACTTGAGTCAACGTTGCTTAACAATAACAATCGGTTGATATGCTTTGTCACAATTGACAAGATATCCTACATTCAAACTCAAACTCATATTCAAAATCATTTTTTTTTTTATAAAAAATACCGAGCAAACGAGCAGGCGTGTCACTTTATGTTAAGTGACTACCGTAGTCCATGAACATTACTACATTACAGTACACCTTTTGTAAGTCATTTAGTATAATATAATTGTTAGTAGCACTCTGAAAATTCAATCAATTTTTAACAATAACCCAACACTATAAACAAGATTACTATTTACTTTTGTTTCCCTTATTTTGTAAACAACAGTCACTTATTGTCACTTTTTGTTTTTGTTTTTGGTTTTGTTTTTTTTTTTTGTTTTGTATAAACCACATAATATTATTAGTTGTTTATATTTTTAATTACTGTACAGTCCTTTGTTAATATTAGGTTAAGAAGTTTATTCGCATTGTATCGCCCTAGTTCTATTGTTAAGCTGTGGATAGTGTAGTTGATTACATATTTACTAATATTGAACGATAGATTTAAGTTATAGCTTTAATATATAATATGTAATTGTTTATTGTCCCAAATAAATAAAAATAAAATAAAATAAGACTTACCTGTCCCAAATCGGTGAACTCATTATAAGACACCTGAAATTCAGACGCATAGGTGTTTTCATCAAACGCCTTCTTATTGATTTCCTTTAGTTTATTATGACTCAGATCCAAGAGGGTCATGTTGTTACAATTCTGGAAGGCCCCAGGTTCGATGTTTGACAATTCGTTGTGGGATATGTTGACCACGGCCAAGTAGAGGTCCGTGAACGCTTGCTTGTCTATAAATGTTATTTTGTTCTCGGCTAGGTTTATTAACTGTAAACAAAAAAAAATTGGTTGTCTGTAAAGTCGGTTTACTGACGATAGTTGAACGTGACAACAAAGGCTTTGTTCTTTGTCGCTCGTTCCGCGCTCTCGCTTGCACTTCAAGCCTTACATGGAACGCCTCAGAGCGAGGTAACGCCGCATGAGTCATGTTTTTTCGTGCGTACAGCCGGCTCTATCGAATTATAAGACGTTGTCACGTCAAAATTGATAGTTAGGTAACTTAAACTGTTCGTGACACTGGATCCAGTTAGTTGATATTCTCAGCTTTATGGATCTAAGGCTGAGATCAATAGAGTGCACTTTGATATTGCTCAGACTTAAGACACTGTTAAAACGAGAAAGCGCTATACTACTGACATAAAACCGTCTCGTTTTAACTGAAACTTAGGTCTAAGCAAAGTCGAAGTGCGCTCTATAGCTTTCAACCTTAGACATAAATCTGTCTTAACTGAAACTGTTTTAACTGAAACTTAAGTCTAAGTAAAGTAAAAGTGCCCTCTATAGATTTCAACTTAAATCTAATACTTCTGAGATTTTACGCGTCATAGATGCTGTCAACTATCAGGTATTACACTAATATTTTAAAGGGGAAAGTTTGTGTGTATGTGTCTATGTTTGTTACTCTTTCACGCAAAAACTACTGGAGTGATTTGAATGAAATTTGTAATGGAAATAGATTATACCCTGGATTAACTACTTAACTTTAACCTGGATTAACGCTACTTTTTATCCCGGAAAATCAATGAGTTCCAACGGGATTTTTCAAAACCTATATCCACGCGAACTTTGTTGGCATAAGCTAGTTAATAATATTGACAGGTAAATGTTGATAATTTTGACAGGTAAGTGTGGATATTAAGTTACCTCAGCGTATTTGACAGCCTGGAACATCTGGTAGCTGACTTTGGTGATTTTATTCCTGGCCAAGTCGACCGTGCCTATCCTGGTCACAGCGGTAAAGGTGCCTATACCTACTTCCGAGATCTTACGTGTTAAAGATACTACTATCAGGTAACTATCAGGTAAGTACGAATAATCTTGACAGGTAATAGTTGATTGTTTTGACAGGTAAATATGAATGATTCAGTTACCTCAGCGTATTTGACAGCCTGGAACATCTGGTAGCTGACTTTGGTGATTTTATTCCTGGCCAAGTCGACCGTGCCTATCCTGGTCACCGCGGTAAAGGTGCCTATACCTACTTCCGAGATCTTACGCGTTAAAGATACTACTATCAGGGAACTATCAGGTAAGTACGAATAATCTTGACAGGTAAGAGTTGATTGTTTTGACAGGTAAATATGAATGATTCAGTTACCTCAGCGTATTTGACAGCCTGGAACATCTGATAGCTGACTTTGGTGATTTTATTCCTGGCCAAGTCGACCGTGCCTATCCTGGTCACAGCGGTGAATGTGCCTGTGCCTACTTCGGAGATCTCGTTGTCTTGGAGGTAGAGACGCCTGGGGGTAGAGGAAAAGGGCATCACACTAATATTATAAAGGAGAAAGTTTGTATGTGTGTGTGTGTATGTTTGTTACTCCTTCACGCAAAAACTACTGGACGGATTGGGCTGAAATTTAGAATGGAGATAGATTATACCCTCGATTAGCACATAGGCTACTTTTTATCCCGGAAAATCAAAGAGTTCCCACGGGAATTTTAAAAAACCTACATCCACGCGAACGAAGTCGCAGGGATCAGCTAGTTAATTCATATTGCATATGTGTGTTTGTGGGTGGGTGTCTGGGTGGATGCGTGAGTGGGTGTATAGAACGGTGTGTGGGTGGGTACGTGGGTGGGTGTTTTTGTGCGTGTGTGTGTGGATGTGTGGGTGGGTGTGAGTGGGTGTGGGTGTTTGTGTGTGTAGCTCTTACGTAAAAACTACTGGAAGCATTTGGCTGAAATTTGGAATGGAGATAGCTTGTTCATATTTTTATTTAAAAAAAGCAGCTGAAAAATTACATTTCATCTTACCTTAAAAACCTCATTCCTTTAAAGCTGTTTGTATCTAATTTCTTAATTTTATTATTATCCAGATGTACCACTTTTATTACTGTGTTTCTTGCGAACATACCCCTGGAAAAAAAAGAAAATTATATATAACTAGGTACTTTGGGATATAGTGGGATAGTTATTATAAAAAATATTACGATTGTAATAAGGCCGCTGCAAAGTCACGCAATACGTATGATTCAAATAGTCCATGAATGCATAGCGTGACTTAACTAGTCCATAAATACATGGCGTGACTTAGACGTGATAGTATAGTATAGTGCAATACAATTTTGAACTGTATAAAATTGAACATCTTAAGTCACGATAAGAGTCGTTTAAGTCACACAGTGCCAGTACTTTACCTGGGTATGTCGGGCAGGAAGTTGTGACTTGCGTTGCACCAGCCTACTTTAGTTGTGTAAAAATAAACATGTTAAGTCACGATAGGTGTCGTTTAAGTCACGCAGTGCTATTATGGTACTTTACCTGTGTATGTCGGGCAGCAGATTGTGACTTACGCTGCACCAGCCTGCTTTAGTTAGGTGTAAAAATAAACATGTTAAGTCACGATAGGTGTCGTTTAAGTCACGCAGTGCTATTATGGTACTTTACCTGTGTATGTCGGGCAGCAGATTGTGACTTACGCTGCACCAGCCTGCTTTAGTTAGGTGTAAAAATAAACATGTTAAGTCACGATAGGTGTCGTTTAAGTCACGCAGTGCTATTATGGTACTTTACCTGTGTATGTCGGGCAGCAGATTGTGACTTACGCTGCACCAGCCTGCTTTAGTTAGGTGTAAAAATAAACATGTTAAGTCACGATAGGTGTCGTTTAAGTCACGCAGTGCTATAATGGTACTTTACCTGGGTATGTCAGGCAGGAGGTTGTGACTTGCGTTGCACCAGCCTAGTTAGGTGTAAAAATAAACATCGTAAGTCACGATAGACGTCGTTTAAGTCACGCAGTGCTATTATGGTACTTTGCTTGTGTATGTCGGTAGGAGATTGTGACTTGCGTTGCACCAGCCTACTTTAGATAGGTGTAAAAATAAACATCGTAAGTCACGATAGGTGTCGTTTAAGTCACGAAGTGCTTGTACTTTACCGGGGTATGTCGGGCAGCAGGTTGTGACTTGCATTACACCAGCCTAGTTTAGATAGATCACCAATATGGCTGCCGTCTAATTTTGTGATGTTGTTATAACTGTAAAAAATTAAAATAAATGATTATCCATACTCCATACCTATATAATAAATGCGAAAGTGTGTCTGTCTATATGTCTGATAGCTTTTCACGGCCCAACAGTTTAACCGATTTTGGCGAAAGGTACAGAATTTGCTTACATCCGGGTATTCTGCTTGAGGTCTTTTGACTTTAAATGCTCAAGTATTAGAGGCGCTAGGATAACCTAACCCGTAGATATAACTTTCAAAAATAAACGTTTTTTCTTTCTTTCTTTCTTTCCTTCCCGGGACGGGCATAGGCTACTTTTGTCCCGGAAAATTAAAGAGTTCCCACGGGATTCTTATACGCTCATCATGATTTTGATTTTAATTTTTGATTTTGAGTTTTTATAGGTATAGATAAAATTATTCTTACCTTAAATCTAATACTTCTGTATCCCTTAATCCTCGGAATTGATTCCGCTTTAACGTCGCCAACCGATTGCCGTGGAGGTCTAACTTTTTTAGCTTTTTGAGATTCTGAAATCAAAATAAAGCATAACTTAGTTTGAAGTTCTTGGCCCACCACAGACGAGTATATATATCGAATGTCTGCGGAAAATCTAGAGAATAATTTAAAAAAAATAAAATTGTTTTTCTGTCGCTTGGTATATTTTAATGTAGTACATAGTACATTTAAATTCGTGAACTCAGAATTTTCTCCTCTTTCATTTGACATCCCACTCGATACAATAGAAAAAAAAATTTTTGGAGACCTCTACTTTTTTGATGTAACATCCGTTAGGTCAATTTTTTTCGTATAAAATGCTACCTATGTCACCCGGTCCTTTACAACGACTCAATTGACACCTAGTTCATCAAAATCAGCCCAGTAGTTTAGGCGCTACGGTGGAACACACAGAATCTGGATACAAACATAGATTGGTAAAATCATTACCTTTCCTTTTGGCTTTTCCGCAGTCGGGTAAAAAAATTAACAGATCTAAATCTAGTGCATCTATTCTTTTCCGCATTGTGAAAGGGATAGAAACAAATCTAAACCTGTCATTTTAGTCCGTTGATCCCCACTTAGCCCACACTTCTCAATTTAAGTGGATACTCCGTGCTCAGTAGTGAGCCAGCGAGGGGTTGGTGATGAGAGAGAAAGTGTGTACAACAGAATTAGCAACTCACTTGAAAAGCCTCGACGGGAATGTCGGATAGCAAGCCATTGACCAAGTGCAGCTTCTCCAACCGTCCGGCAGCCAAGCTGCCCGTGAATATATTCTTGCTCAGTGACGTCATATGGTGCCCGTCTATGGCAGGTTGTGTACAACAGAATTAGCAACTCACTTGAAAAGCCTCGACGGGAATGTCGGATAGCAAGCCATTGACCAAGTGCAGCTTCTCCAACCGTCCGGCAGCCAAGCTGCCCGCGAATATATCCTTGCTCAGTGACGTCATATGGTGCCCGTCTATGGCAGGTTGTGTACAACAGAATTAGCAACTCACTTGAAAAGCCTCGACGGGAATGTCGGATAGCAAGCCATTGACCAAGTGCAGCTTCTCCAACCGTCCGGCAGCCAAGCTGCCCGCGAATATATCCTTGCTCAGTGACGTCATACGGTGCCCGTCTATGGACAGGGTTGTTAGGTTGCCTAGAATCTAGAACAAAAAGATTACTATTATAATCTACTAGCAACCCACCCTGGCTTGGCATAGGTAGTTTAGTAGTTTTAGCAGGGATCTCCAATTTTTTTGAAAATAAAAAAATTGCCTACTAGAGGATGCCCGCGACTTCATCCGCATGGATTTAGGTTTTTAAAAACCCGTAGGAACTATTTAATTTTCCGGGATAAAAAGTTGCCTATGTCAATTACAGGGACGCAAGCTACCTCTTGGTACTTTTCATACCAACCGGTTAAGTGGATGGGTCTTTAGGAATCCCGTGGGAACTCTTTGATTTTACGGGATAATAATTTTACGAGCCTGTCTGTCCGTCCGTCAGGATGTAAGCTAACTCTGTACTAAATTTCATCAAAATCGGTAAAACTGTTAGGCCTTGAAAAGGTAGCAGACAGACAGATACATAGACAGACAGACAGACAGACAGGCAGACAGACACACTTTCATATTTATAATGGATTAAACTTTTCATTCTTTGTATATCATGGACCTCCGCAAAGTAAGTTGCTTCTATACAATATTTCAGAATAGATAAAAAATTACCTTAAAAGCCTTTTTGGGGAATTCATCGATCCTAGTATTGTACATGTATATTTCCTGTAAGGTCCTATTCACACCGAAGAACGCGTATTCGTCTATCGACTTTATCGGCGTGTCTACAATGTGAAGCGTCCTTACTGTGGATCTGTGGAGGAGTGGGCCGAATAAATTTGCTGAAAAAAAGAAAAAAAGAGACCATCACTACCCATTTTTTTTTTCAAAGAATTTTAATCACGGCTAACATTCCCCTTTCCCTCCAACTAAGCGCTTGTGCTAGGAATGGGTACGACAATAGTGGTACGGTTGGGGTTTGAACCGCCGACCTTTCGGATTTCAGTCCGCTCCTATAACCATTGAGCTATTGAGGCTATATTATAAATGCGAGAGTGTGTTTGTTTGTTGGTTGATAATGGAATCACGTCGCAAAGGAGCATCGGATCGAAGTCGTTTCGCATGTGTATAGTTAGATCCGTGAACTTCGTCTGTGTTGGTGTTAGCTGGCGGGCGTGCTGCCTTTTTCGAGTGTTTTTTTTTTTGTAAAAACTGACTGGAAAGCGCTCTAAGGGGGTGCCGTGCGTGTGTCGACGAGCGCCGGCACAGACGGGGTCCATACTAGTATAGTTTAACTAACTTGTTACAAATAACTACAAACTTGACATTGGCTAATCTTTGTAAAGCCAAACAAGAGAGAAAAAAAAAGTTAGATCCGTATTCACTATCATACGAGTCGAATATGGGACCTCTTTTTTTGAAGCCACTTTAAAGTCAGTTAAAAAATATAATAAGTGACGTAATTTATGTATGGCCCCTTATTATATGTGAACGACGTAGAGCCATTGGGCCAGCCATTGGTCATGTCAGATTGCCATCCCTCGGTCTGTGAGAGTGATTTGAATTTAAAATCTAGAATACTTAAACGTGAGCGTAGTGAGCGTGAATTTTTTCATATGCATAGCGTCTGTCCCTCTTTTACAAATGCAGGGAAACAACAAAGCATTGTCCGTCTCCTCTAACTGGTGAAGAGAGAGAAGAAATTACTCACTTATTTTACATTCCTCAATGAGCAGCCTCTCTATGGGCAGTCCCATACCCGCGATGTTGCCTAAACCCACGCTCATAACCGCGAGTCCTGTGTTAGAGCAGCGCACATACAGCCCTGCGTCTGTCCCTTTCTAGCACACGCAAGGAAATAACAACGCATTGTCCATCTCTCTCTAAGACTGGTAGTTAGATAGATAGAGAGAGAGAGAGAGAGAGAGAGAGAGAGAGAAGAAATTACTCACTTATTTTACATTCCTCAATGAGCAGCCTCTCTATGGGCAGTCCCATACCCGCGATGTTGCCTAAACCCACGCTCATAACCGCGAGTCCTGTGTTAGAGCAGCGCACATACAGCCCTGCGTCTGTCCCTTTCTAGCACACGCAAGGAAATAACATCGCATTGTCCATCTCTCTCTAAGACTGGTAGTTAGATAGAGAGAGAGAGAGAGAGAAGAAATTACTCACTTATTTTAAATTCCTCAATGAGCAGCCTCTCTATGGGCAGTCCCATATCCGCGATGTTGCCTAAACCCACGCTCATAACCGCGAGTCCTGTGTTAGAGCAGCGCACATACAGCCCTGCGTCTGTCCCTTTCTAGCACACGCAAGGAAATAACAACGCATTGTCCATCTCTCTCTAAGACTGGTAGTTAGATAGAGAGAGAGAGAGAGAGAGAGAGAGAGAAGAAATTACTCACTTATTTTAAATTCCTCAATGAGCAGCCTCTCTATGGGCAGTCCCATATCCGCGATGTTGCCTAAACCCACGCTCATAACCGCGAGTCCTGTGTTAGAGCAGCGCACATACAGCCCTGCGTCTGTCCCTTTCTAGCACACGCAAGGAAATAACAACGCATTGTCCATCTCTCTCTAAGACTGGTAGTTAGATAGAGAGAGAGAGAGAGAGAGAGAGAGAGAAGAAATTACTCACTTATTTTAAATTCCTCAATGAGCAGCCTCTCTATGGGCAGTCCCATATCCGCGATGTTGCCTAAACCCACGCTCATAACCGCGAGTCCTGTGTTAGAGCAGCGCACATACAGCCCTGCGTCTGTCCCTTTCTAGCACACGCAAGGAAATAACAACGCATTGTCCATCTCTCTCTAAGACTGGTAGTTAGATAGAGAGAGAGAGAGAGAGAGAGAGAGAAGAAATTACTCACTTATTTTACATTCCTCAATGAGCAGCCTCTCTATGGGCAGTCCCATACCCGCGATGTTGCCTAAACCCACGCTCATAACCGCGAGTCCTGTGTTAGAGCAGCGCACATACAGCCCTGCGTCTGTCCCTTTCTAGCACACGCAAGGAAATAACAACGCATTGTCCATCTCTCTCTAAGACTGGTAGTTAGATAGAGAGAGAGAGAGAGAGAGAGAGAGAAGAAATTACTCACTTATTTTACATTCCTCAATGAGCAGCCTCTCTATGGGCAGTCCCATACCCGCGATGTTGCCTAAACCCACGCTCATAACCGCGAGTCCTGTGTTCGAGCAGCGCACATACAGCCCTGCGTCTGTCCCTTTCTCGCACACGCAGGGAAACAACAACGCATTGTCCGTCTCTTTCGGACACGGGTATGCAGGGCCCGGTGGAATGTACTCTGTGTTCAAATGTGGGAGGAATGTTGCCAGCACGAAGAATGCCAATGTATGTGTTGCCATCTTGTGATCTGAAAAATAAGTTTTTAATATGTTAAGAGTGCTCTCCATGATCGTTCTAAGTAGAGCCTGAGCGCATGCTGTTCCAATCGACATTTAGGGGCGGATCATACTGAAGAGTGAGATGGACGATATTTTAACAACATATTATGGTATTACTAGCTGATACCCGCGACTTCGTTCGCGTGGAAGTAGGTTTTTTAAAATCCCCGTGGGAACTCTTTGATTTTCCGGGATAAAAAGTAGCCTATGTGCTAATCCAGGGTATAATCTATCTCCATTCTAAATTTCAGCCCAATCCGTCCAGTAGTTTTTGCGTGAAGGAGTAACAAACATACACACACACATACAAACTTTCTCCTTTATAATATTAAGTGTGATTTTCATATTATTTCGAAAACTAGTCAATACTTTTAAACAAACTTAACGCATTTGAAATTTACTAAGTGAAGTTTGCCTTAAAGACTTAGCAGTAATAAAGTTAAAAGTTCTATGCATGGAAGTGGTCATACCTCTCAGAAATGAATAATATGACACTGAGGTAAATGCCTATTGTGATATCATATCATTAATAATGATTTTGAAAGATGCTGGGACAAATACGAGCAAAGATAAAATACGTCATCTGGGGAAACCCCACGTTAAATGGACTTTCCCTATGTTTGTGTAGATATTATTTCGAATAAATTCGATATTTACTTAGGTAAAAGGTAAACCCCCATACATACAAAATGTATGCAATGTACAATGCTGATGCCCGCGGTGTCGTCCGCGTGGATTTAGGTTTTTTTTCCAACATTTTGCATGATAAATCAAAAACTATTATGCATAAAAATAAATAAAAATCTGTTTTAAAATGTACAGGTAAAGCCCTTTCATATGATGGTATAGTTATCTTACTTTGAAAATTGAAACATTTTTTTTTTAAATGATGTGACCACATATTCGCGGTTCTCAGATTTATTCCTGTACTTGTGCTATAAGACCTACCTACCTGCCAAATTTCATAATTCTAGGTCAACGGGAAGTACCCTATAGGTTTCTTAACAGACATGACGGACAGACAGACAGACAGGAAAGGAAATTAGGAAATTATCCCAATAGAGAGAATCATTTAAAATTTAATTAAGTAAATGAAATTCTTTAGACACAACTCATAAAAATCTAGAACAATCTACAAATTATTCTTACCTTCTTCATAATATAAGGTAAAAACCTCAATAAAAACATAGTGATAATACAATAATTATATTGCAGTATAAGATAATAATAGTTAGTGTAAGAGTTGCATCATATAAATTGTTTTGATTCCATTTCAAAACAATCTTGCAGACTCATCAAACTACTGTTACAGATTTAAACTCAAAAATTATAGATTTCAAGTCCATTTGGAGGTTTGGTGATAATAAATAAAAAAAAGAACACCCGGCTGAGTTTGTTGTGAGCTCTTCTCAGACTTGGGCGCGTTTGGATCCCTCGTAGCTATAGTTTTAAGTTACGTAATTAATTATCACCACTATATCGTATTGGCGTCACTCAGAAAAGCAGGTATTATTTAAATATTTTTATCGAATTATTGGAATGTCCTCTCGTTACCAACACAAAAAACACCAGGTTCAATGTGTAGAGGTTATCCGAGAGTTTTAATCTAAACAAACTAATGCCAAAATAAATAATTTAACTAGAGCGCGATTGCTATCACAACATCTAATTATCCAGTTCACAATCCAAATACCGAAAATATGCGATATCGCCCCGAATCTCGGAAGGAGACTAAACTACAACCTTCGAAACACCCGTATTTATGCAAGTTCAATCTTGTTGGCCTCCTAGTAACAGATTGTATGACATCGAATGAGCGAAATATCGATTTTATCAAACTACCTGCATTAGATAAATTAATAATTTTATATTATTTTTGACAACTCAAATCAATTTTTAAAAATAACCTTACAGTTCGGCCGTCCTGAATTTAACACGCCCTCGTGTTTCTAAA